>NW_026852595.1:87500-630382 GCF_026571515.1 Ruditapes philippinarum | reverse complement strand
TTTTTGGGTTTCTTTTTGGCTCTTGAAAAACATTTTTTTAATTTTTTAAAAATTATATTCGGGTTTTTTTCAAAATTATATAAATTGGTTTTATATTCAGAAATTTTTCATACAGCTTGTCTGCTTATAATAAAATTGTGAGTGTAAAGTTATTACATTTAGTTGTCTCTTTCCAAAATAAGCACACACTATAAATATAGATCGAACCTGGGTATTTAAGCCAAACAGTCCTGGCTCCTGTTACAGTATGTTTACTTTTTAGAGATTAATCGCCTTGTTGGCTACATTAAAAAAGTATACGAATACAGTATATATTTTTGTCATCTCTAAATAAGAACAAGGTCCTTTATTCACATGTCTTTATTATGATGAACAATGACCACGGTCAATCTGAAATGAACATAAAACATATTAAAGATAAATGACTAAGCTAATGTTAATTGAACAATTGTATAAGTAAATGTTTATAATCCTCTATCTCCCCCTAAGTTTTTAAACGGCCTTCTAATATGTCTTTCATGCATAGGTCGGTTTAAAACTGAAGTCAAAACATTTGATAACAAATTAACATCCGAAATTATAGGTCCATGAACACTAAACTCCTGTTAGCATTTGAAAAACGGAAACTTCAAAAACAATTAAATGTATGTTCATAATTTTATATAGGTAATGATAACACTAGTTCATCTCGAAATCACGGTGCCATGTTGGCGGTTGACGGGTACGACTAGATTTGCGTTGCTCCAAATTTGGCATGGAGGTGACCTGTGATGGAGAGTTTGTGCTATCACTGGGAGGTGGGATCTCAGCTGGATGATTTTTGGTGTTGCCGAGATCAGTCGGAAGGCATTCCGGGGCATCAACATCCAAATGAGTGTTAGGGGTGTGACCACTTGGTGAAGGTAAAGTGGTTGATGGGAGGGTACAATATGTGTTCGGATTTTGCGTTGTTGGAATAGTGTCCTGGTTGTGTTTCACAATGGTCTCAGACGCTTTAGTTGTCTGAGGGCTGACAAGAGGTACAAACTGATTCCAAGTTTCATCATCCTTAATTGTACGGACTTCTGGCAAACTTCTGACAGGCACATATTGTCTCAAAAATTTTCGGTTTCTTAGTGTGACCCTACCAGAGCCATCAACTCTAACGACGTATTGGTCGAATTGGCGAACTTCTATGATAACGCCAGTTTTATCCCATTTAAGAGGGTGATGTCCTGTTTGATTTTGGATGCGAACCCTATCGCCTACAGAGAGTGGGAGTAGTCTTTTAGTGTGCTCCGATAAGCGCTCTCCCTGTTTAAGGTGGCGATGTCTGAAAGCTTCCTCTCTTGCATCAAGTGTTTCCTTCCATGTGTTATGGGGACGGTACCTGCCGGGCGGAACAGGAATGAAGTCTCTGATGGGATGACCAAATACACATGTAGCAGGAGATAACTTGGTGTCTCTGTCAGGTGTGTTCCTGTACTGGAGCATCGCACGTTGAAATACATCGGTGTTGAGATCCCCGTTTCTACCTGTGTTGTCGGCTATTAGACGCTTGTCAGTTTTGACACCTATTTCAGCTCTGCAATTACTGTGTGGGAAAGCCACAGAGGAAAGGCGGTGATGGACTTCCCAATTTTTTAAGAATTGTCTGGTTGTTGTTGCCGTAAATTCAGGTCCGCCATCAGATGTCAATTCATTCGGAATCCCAAATGTCACAAATGTTCGGCGTAGTGAAGTAATAAGGCCCTCTGCACCATTCGAAGATCGTTCAACTATGGGCCAGTTCGAGTATCGATCAACTATAACTAAATATCCAACACCTTGATGGTGAAAATAATATGCACAAACACATTGGAATGGGTAGTCTGGAGATATTAGGGGTGTAGGCGGAGCACTAGGATTCGAAGGTGCGATACGATTGCAGTGATTGCATCCAGCTCGAAGGGTTGTTATAGCAGGTGTGATCCCTGGCCAAAACACGGAGGACTCTGCTCGCGATACCATGGAGGTAATTCCTTGATGTGCTGAATGAAGAGCTGCAAGAACTTCTTGTCTGAGAGCTGGAGGAATTACTACACGATCCTTGTATAGTATTACACCATCTACTGTGTAGAGATGCTCACGGAATTGAAAATACTCACGAAGATGTGCAGGAAATTCTTTGCGAGACTCAGGTACTCCGCATTCTATAAGGTTTCAGGAGTTCATGCATGTTATCGTCACTACTTGTGGCAGTGCGAACTCTGTCCCAGGTGACTGCTTTCACGGCAAGTGAGTCAAGTGAGCATACGGCTGAAGCGGAGATACAGGTATCAACATCATTGTCATTGAGAATAGAATATGTTGATGGCAATGTAGGTAGGAGAACATGTCTCAGAGAAGGTACATTGTTAATTGTTGCAATATCATCTTGAAGCGATAGCTTTTCAGATTTTCCGGTTGGATGACGTGATACTCCATCTGCAGCGAGATGCTTGACCCCTGGAATATGAATCATGCGGAATCGATAGCGGAGGGACTTTTCTTTCAAGTTTCTGAGACGTGAGTTAGAAATGTCCTCCAATGATCTGTCACCAAATATTTTTAACAGGGGTTTATGGTCAACTGCTATTACGAGATCGTCACATCCAAGAACAAAGTATCTTGCTTTATCAAGAGCATCGACAACTGCCAACGCTTCACCTTCCACTGGTGCATATCGAGACTCAGCTGCATGCGTGAACCTACTCCCGACAAGTGTTACCTTCCAACCGGTGCGACAACAAAATGGCTGGTTGTCCGGACAGTTGCAATGTTTCTGGAACAGCCAGAACCCGATTCCTGACTTCGACCAATCAGTGGCGAGACATGTAGGTTTTGTCTTGTCAAAGATTCGCACGCCTTCTTCAATTTCATTGATAATGGCAGTTTTAGATTCCTCGAAGAGTGCATTAATATTGACATCCCAGATGAACGGTGTACCTGGTTTCAATAACTCTCGGAATGGTAGCATTTTGTCTGTCATGCTGAAAGCATACGATACTTGGTTTACTAAACCGAACCAAGATCTGACATCGGTGATATTTCTCGGAGTTGGGAAGTCCATAATTGCGCTAAGATATCTTGTACAAGGGCGAACTGTGTCGGGGGTTATTGCAAACCCAGCGAATTCAACCGTGTCTTCTGCGAAACAAAACTTTTCAGGGTTGAGTGTGATGCCATGTCTTCCACATATGTCAAGCCATTGGACAGCTTGGAAGAAACTCTCATCTATTGAATCAGACCAGAGAAGGACATCATCGATACATTTAGTTTTGTTGGGTATTTCGGCAACTATTTCATCATATCGTCGAGTATATCCGTCGCCAGAAGCAATGTATCCTTGAGGGGCTGTTTTATAGCGATAGCGTCCCCAAGGAGTGATGAACGTAGTTAAGTGACGGTCAGATTCTTGAATCGGCACACTGTGGTACCCGTTCCAGGCATCAAAGACGGTTTTCTTTTTCCCTTGTGGGACTGACCTTGCTTGGTGAAATGGCGAAGGAGTGTGATGCGTTTCTCTCTTAGCGTGTACATTGAGAGGCTGAAAATCAACTGTTCGTCGAGGTGTGCCATTTTTCTTGGCACATACAACCATCCGATGGCACCAAGTCACTGGTTCCCCAACAGGGACTGGTTCAAGGACACCAAGGCGGATGTCTTGGTCGAATCCAGCTTTAACTTCCTCTTCCCAATGTAATGGTACTGGCACTGGTGTATGATGAACGACAGGTTCAGCATTTGGATTGATCATCAACTTCATTGGCGGTCCATCCATTAGCGGTAATGGTTGGTGGTCACAGACATTGAATGTACTTGATTTGTAGTACTCCAAGAGGTATGCCTTTAGTTTAAGGCGGTTGGACTCACTTCCACTGTATGGTAACCTTGTAGGTGGCGGAGGTGGTAGTTGACGTTTCGGACAGTCACATTGATTCACTAGTCCGCTTATGCTTCCGACTTCACTGTTGTTGGTATCCTGAGTTTGATACATTGCTTCGGATTGTGTGTCGTAGATTTCACCAATTGTCGGAAAACTTCCAGATATCATGCCAAGTGCGATGCATGCTTCCCTACTGATGAAGAGCTTATCGGAATTATCAGTTACATATGTCATTTGCCTAGTCTCTAGAAGGTTCCCTTGCTCATCTGTTCCTGAGATCCGAAAGATTGTGGCACCGAGGATTTTAATGCCCCTGTTATTTGCAGCGTTCATTTTCAAAGTTACAGGAATGAGATCGCTTTGCTTGAGGCCAAGTTTGTGGATGACTTTGATACCCGCAAGACAGCTTTGACATCCAGTGTCTGCCATGGCAGGAATACGAACAGCGTGTGTTCCAGCATTTAGGTTAAAACCAAAGGCTTCATAGTCCTCGGGTAATGCTCTGATTGTAAGAGTAATGAATGGTTGCGATTTGGAAGGTTTCTTTATCCAAGTATCAGATAAGTTGTCATATAGGTGGTGGTCTAAAGCTAATGTCTTGTCAATGTGTTTTTTAGACATTGATGATACACTGCACAAGGTGTTGAACACAGCATTCTCATAGTCATTGGCATTGTAAGCACTAGATTTCGCTTTCGGTTTGTCCCTACTTCGGCAAACACTCTCAAAGTGGTTTTCACGATTACAGTGTTCACATCTTTGCCCGTAAGCTGGACATTCTGATTTTCTTGCACGGGCAGGAGCGTTTTTACCATGTCCTTTCTTGCCACAGTATGAGCAAGTTTCGTTTTTATCTTTTACAGCGGTTTGTTTCGCCTTTCTATATGAACTACTGGCTGCTGCTTGGACCTCATGAGAGTCTAATAGTCGGGAGGCAGATCGTTTTCCAGACTCTTTAGCTTCGACAAATTGTGCTACTTCTTCTAATGACATATCCTGATTCTTATCACCAAGGAGATCTAATTGTATTTCCGGGTCACATATGCCGCGTGCCAATACGTCTCTGACTATTGTGTCAGTGTAATTAACATCAGCGTTGCATGTTGGACACTTTATCAGGAATTTGCAGACACTAGCCTGTCCTCTAAGTCGTGCACAGAAACGGCGTACAGGCTCATCACGATCTTGACGCATGTTGTGCAGGGAAACTCGGGCTACCATAGTGTTTTCTTCTCGAACTGCCAGTTTTTTTATTTCAGCCATCACTTCTTCTTCAGACTTGTTAGTAAGACTGCCGCCAGCTGATCGTGTTAAGTCTTTCCGAAGTTGTTCGTCACAGCATTCTAAAAGCTGTACCACGCGATCACGGCCTTTGATTTTAGTGGCATCTACATAGTCAGACCATCGAGATTGGAAATATGCCCATTCTTCACTTGTTCCTGCTGTTGCTAGTGTGGGTCTTCTAACTTTTTCTACTTTGGCAGTCTGTCCAGGAGCGTGTGTGGTACAGTGAGCGGTTATGAGTGCGGCAACGATGGCGGCCTCAAGGTCGTCCGTGACATAATCACAGCCTGGTATTGGACATCCTACTGCTGGCATTTTGATCTGTTCTTAGAAAAATGTCTTTCACAAATGTACTGGTATTTTGAATCTCTGGCCGTGGTCATAAATAAGAACAAGGTCCATTTATTCATATGTCTTTATTATGATGAACAATGACCACGGTCAATCTGAAATGAACATAAAACATATTAAAGATAAATGACTAAGCTAATGTTAATTGAACAATTGTATAAGTAAATGTTTATAATCCTCTAATCTCAAGACGTCGAGAAAATTGCAGTTAAATAACATCAATTGAAATAGTTTACAAAACTTTGATATTTTTTTGTTTCCTTTATTTCATTTTTCAACAAAAAAAAAAAAAAAAAAAAAAAAATGAAACTAAATGATTTTTTCTTCAAACGCCTCCATTTTAAAGGTTTACAGACACTTCACCCCCAGAGGCGTTTGGAGAAAAAAATCATTTAGTGAGTAAAGTATGTAAGGGATCTATTGGGAGGGAAACCTTATATGATTCCTACAATGCAGAATTACCGTCTGAATGCAAGTGTTGTATTGTTTTGAAAAGTGTACATCTTATCTCTAGATAATTAGTGTCTACCGTCTGTGGAGGCCTTAACTCGATTAAAGTTGGATGTAGTAGAACATGTTCTTCTCTCAAATGACTTATTCTAATCAACTGGTCCATACTAACGTTTCCGGGAAAATACACCGATTTTATAAATTATTGTTGTTTTATTATTATTTTAAGGATATAGCAAATATGTTTCGTGCATTATATGATTATAAAACTGATATGCAAAAATATCTATCGTTTGTGACTGGTGATCAATTTACAGTACTTGACAGTTCACAAAAAGATTGGTATTTTGCCCAGAATGGGTTTGGTGAGATTGGATTTATTCCGAAGAATTTCGTTGTGAAAGATCAGGTTAGTCAAGCTAGATGATAAGATCCATTAAAAGTTTTGTAAATTTAATGACACCATAAACAAGACAAAATTATTAACAGTTTTTCTATCTTTTTTTTAAGTATTTAGGCATCGTAAATTCAATAACTTATTAAGTCACAGAATAGAATAAAGGGGCAGCACGAAATACCCAAATATACCCAAATATTGCCTAAATATACCCTAATATTACCAAATTATACTAAAAATAAATGTTTTCTACTAAAAAAGTGCTGTTTTTATCATGAATACAATATACACTTTCACTAAGATATAATCAAAAATACCCAAATATACATTTTCCTATCATTGTGTTTTAAACCAAAATACTGTATACAGTACGCTCAGCGCGGCTTTTTCAAAACCCGCGTGACCCCGCGGATGAGGTTTACCGCGGACGAAAATTTGCTCAGATATTGTCCGCATGACCCCGCGGACAGAAAATTTTCACCACCGCGGACATAAATCGGCGGCTAAAACCGTTTCCCCCGCGGAATGCAGTGGTAAATTGCGGAGGAACGCGGCGGTCAAACACCGGTCAACGCGTTGGAAACCTTAAATTTTAAAAATTAATTACTGTATTTAAACATCAGTATACGTACGTACATGTACTGTAACATGTACGGTACATATACATGTAACTATATGTAAAATTTGTTTGTTTTCTTTCTTTTTTGTTGTAATAAAAGTACATGTACAAATTCAGTGTTTTTCTTGTTCTTCTTCTTGTTATTGTGTTGGGTAATGTATAATATGTATTCGACATCAAGATGAATCATTGTCGTCGCATCTTCATGGTAGTGAGAAACTTGAAGTCAAATAATGAAAAATTCGGCATATGACATTTATGAAAAAGATACTACAACAATTTATATGCCAGCTTTTGTTTCTTATTTAAAAACTTTGAAAACGTAACCCTCAACAATTTTATTCAGGCAATATTCCAGGACGTCTCTTACAATTGTCAGATGCGTTTTACTGTTTCTGTTTATTTGCATGTTGATCATAAAAAATATGACAATATACAATATCTGACAATATACAATATCCGACAATATCTGACATGATGGCAAAGAGAATCTTTTTGAATTTGTGTCAAATATATATACGGTATGTACAGTATACATAAACTTTTTTGCAAGTGTCATGCATATTTCTCATGTCCATTTTCGACGGGATTTTTACTGTAAAACAAACACAAAAAACAAGTCTACCCGTTTTTAAAGAATATAATTGCATACAAATAAATTCTTATAGATGGTTTAAATATCTTTTTCTTTTATTTCTAATACATGTATATGTACATGTATTTTATTTATGTCCTGTCTTGTATTCACACTCATCGACCTCTTGCAGGACATGTACTGTAGCGTCAGTCATCATTGAGAAATCAGCACAAATGTCCTTTTTTTTACTAAGTATCATATTTATGGCTCCCATATTGTTTAACAGCAATAATACTTATAGAACCACAAGGAATGAACAAGTAAAGATGACAGTGATAAATGACGATTTCAGTTGTAAAAATATTGGTATGTGGACGAATAGTTTTGTGGACGTTTATAACAAAAATATTAAAAACAACAACAAAAACAGGTACAGCTGTAATTTTTTTTTTTCAAATTCCCTTCAAATAATTTAGCGTATAATAACATTTAAGGAGACGATTGTGGTCAATTTTCAAGTCATTGTGTAAAAAAAATGAAGTTAAAAAATAATAAAACGTCTATTATTTTTGGAGGTTAATTTATACTGACCCAACTGACCATGGCATTCCCCCGCGGGAAACGGGTGACTGATTTTATTGATAAATGAAGAACGGTCCTCAGAATTTTGTCCGCGGTGGAAACAACTGAACACCGGGGATCGCGGGGAAATTAGGCTTCTCATCGCGGACGAACCCCCGCGTTTGTCCGCGATAAAAAAAATCGTCCGCGGTGGTATCGCGGAAAAAGCAAAACCCGCGGTGAGCGTACTGTATTTACTCTGTTAAACTATTTACCCCGTTAAACTATTTTTTTTTAAAAATAACATAGACACTTGTATATGATATGAAATTTCAACAAAATAACACCTTAAAAATGTTAGTTAAGACAACAAATACCATATCCATATCTTGATTTAAAATTGCAAGTACATTCATAAAGAACCTATATACACATGTAGTAGATAAGCAAATGTCACAACTTTATTTCCTTACAACATCTTGACTGTCCATTTCAACGGAATGAATAAAAGTTATAGCAGGCTAAGTCATATTATTATATAAATACTTATTTATTTCTTATTATAATCCTTATTTTATACAAACAAAAATAAATATTGCTATTATTGGGTGTATTTGGGTAAATTTGGGTATTTCGTGCCGCCGGAATAAAGCTATGTTAACAGGTTAAGTAAGGACAATTGGCCGAAACATTCGCTGAATCATGTAGATTTGATCACCTCATATTTAGCGGTAATTTTCACGATGTTTCACCACTAATAACTGCCTGCAGGCGGATTAAATATATACTGGCCAGTGGTCAACAGAGTTCCAGATAATTTTTTGACACTGGGGGTAATTACCCCCACTTTTCAGAATGTGTGGGTAAATTTAGATATATCATAAATCTAAAGAGTACAATTAAATGACTTTACTTTCTTTGCTGCATCACAGGTTAATTACATTAAAATTAACACACCATTGATATTCAGGCTTCAGCGTGAATCACTTCAATTGAAAGGCTTTTACCATATTCTTAATTTTATTTTACATTGTTTACGACAAAAATCGGTGACAATACATAAACTATAACATTACAAATTATCACCTGTCAATTGCTGATTTCTGTATATTTATTGCACCTTCAAGCCGGTGCTAGGGGGCATGAGGGATGTTGCACTTATTTATTATTTATTATCTCTCATGTACAGACTCAGTCAAACCGAGTCTGCAATTCTTATGTTATTTTGTTGTGATTAATGCTTCCGAGGGATCACTTTGTTTCCAGAATTTTGTACTTCACAACATCAGGTGTCAAGTGCCGTGTGGCAGCTGTAAAAAGTTGCCCCGTACTTCTCTTCAGTGTTGTTATATTTTCTGGTCCTTCGGGATCATTGATGCTAACACTATAAAGTGTTGAGAATTGAGTACCGCTCAAGCCGGTGCTAGGGGGCGTGAGGGATGTTGCACTTATTCATTATCTCTCATGTACAGACTCAATCAAACCGAGTCTGCAATTCTTATGTTATTTTGTTGTGATTAATGCTTCCGAGGGATCACTTTGTTTCCAGAATTTTCATTAGCCCATACATTGCCAGCTTTAAATTTATGACAAGTCAGACATTTCATTTGCACTTCAATAATTTGCAGCCACGGATAACTTTTTAACAATTTTCAAGTGTTGTATTGCGATTCACAGTTATGTGAGCCCTTTTCACTTTAAATACACTATCTAAAATGTCTTCAACAATTGGGTTTACAATTGTTTAAGCAGGCAACTCAGTCGTGTTAAAAAAAATTGTCAATTTTCCTGTGCTTTGGCTTGGAAGCAGCCATGATGTAAGTCTTTATTAAAAAACGCTTTCAATAATAAAGGAAATCAAGGTCGGGTATTAAATGGAAAAAAGAAACACAGTCAAATGTTAAACAGAAACGGAATCAGCTGTTTCCAAAATGAAAGTACACACCAAAAACGCTTTGATTTTTTATTCTTTGTGTATTTAATTTATAGCATGCGTAAATTAACGCAAGAAATTTGAAATATGGTGCGTATTGAGTTGATTTTGAAGCGTAAAATACGCCGATACGCACGTTATCTGGAACTCTGGGTCAATTACAGTATGACACCTTGGCTCAGGAAGCCACAGGGTGTAAACAATTTAATTGATCAAAATTATTGTGAAATGTGAAAGAAAAAAAGTAATATCACTAATTTTGTCTATATCTTTTTCTTTTGACCTATCCAACCTCTTCTAACTTTCTATCATATCATGAATGTTTCTTTTCCTTGACCTAGCACCACCCGTCGCGTTATAATCAAGTGTGATTGCGCCGACGTAAGATGTAGATGAATATTGTACATTGGAATAAAAAGTTGATTTCATAGGGTTAGTTAAAGGAGAAAGTATACAGCTAAAATAGATATACAATATTTTCATTTAAAACACAGTGGGGAAGAGTTGTTACTCCCTGTTTAGATTGGTCCAGGGTACTGGTCAGGGACCATCAACCAGACACTTTTTGAACATTTTTCCATACATATTTCATAATTTCAAAGCTACAGATCTGAAAAATTGACACAGTACAGCTAGGTTCTTCTCCTAACTAACAAATTAGTTTGTTAAGTTCTGATTATGTTGACACTTATGTCTAAGGCCTGTCAAGGAGGGTATCTAAATTACCTAAATTGTACATAGTACAGTACCATATGTCTCGACAGATATGTAATGACATTGATTTAATTAAGATAAAAGCTTAGGTATTCTAATTTTAAAGTTTTAACATGATATACAATATATCAGCAGCAAATGCTGAAGTTTTTGATATTCTATTGTTTATTCTGCAAATGATTATAACTAGTATAAGAGGTCAGGCATTGCACTCTTGATGTCCAAATTTCCCACATCAACGTTCTTGAAATAGACATTAAAAAATTACCCTGTACGAAAGTTGAAATGAATTTAATTACTAAATTATAGAAGAAACCTGTGTTTAATGTTGATGATAAAGTGACTCATAGATTGACAACAACTGAACAAAGAAAACAAGTAAATCAGTCATTTTGTGGGCCGTCCAGGTTTGGTGGTTGTCTGTTTTTGGTGGTCCCCAACCAGTAGAGACCTGCACAAGTTTAGTTGACAGTGAGTTCCAGAGGACTATAGTTGCTGGAAAAAAGGAATATATTGTAGAAGTTACATGGAGTAAGGATCTGCCTGAAAGAAAGTGGATGCTAATGTCGGGTGATTTAGAGAGAGCAGCTGAACGTAAAGGGTTGTATGCTGGTAATGGCACTGCAACCAGTCCATGCACAATCTTGTAAAAACATTAAGAGTCTTGCATCAGCTCTCCTACATTTTTTTTTTATTTTCCAGGGAACGCCAACCTAACAGAGACAGTCCTGTATGCAGAACAGTCTTTAATAACCTATGGCACAGCTCTGTGCTGGACCATTTAAACTTTGTGGATGTTCTGCCAAGTGTGAGGACACCAGACAGAACTGGCATATTTAAGCTGGGGTCTAACCAGTGGTTTTGTATGCTAATTCCCTTACGCTTGAATTTTTAGAAAGTTAAGAATCTTCCTGGCGTTAGATGTGACATGATTAACATGTTTGTTCCCATTTAGATCTAAGAAGAAAGTGACACCCAGGGACTTTGCATCATTGACATTTTCTGGGACTTGGCAATGGAGTGAATATACTGACTATAATGGGTGTTTTGACTTGGTTTGTTTATAGGTATATGATTTTATCATTTATCTACAAAACTTAAGTTATGCTTATTTGATTTAAATAACAAAATATTGCTTTTATTGTTTTAAGGTCAGTGACAGTGAAATTCTAAAATCAGTTGACAGAGCCATAGAGATAATTCATTATGAAGCAAGCACTAAGGGAGGCCAGTACACACATGTCCAGAGGGAAAATCTCAAGTATGTGAATAATTGTATACTTCAATGTTTGGTCATAGACTAAATGATAATAATCATGGTCGATAGATCAGAGTGATGAATTACAAAGAGTTTGAATTTGCATAATTGTACTACTACACAAGAAAAATTGATATCTATTTTTACTTTGACACGCTGATAGAATTAGAATTGATTGAAATATTTCAAACCACATTAAGCAGATAAGTATTTTTTAATGACGTCATTTGGTTCATTGATGTCACATCTGATGTCATAAGGTATGCATTAAAACATTTCTTTTTATATGCTGGAAAAAATTTCGGGCATATTATGTTATACCCCCTGGCGTCTGTTCGGGCTGTTTAAGAGAAGTAGGGGACCATCTATCTGTAAACAGAACAAAAGAGAACAATAGAGTTCATTCTGTAACAATAGAATAAGGGGCCATGGCCCTCTATTTAACAAAAGAAAATAACAAAAGAAATGGCCCCTTAGTCCATTTAAGTGGCACGTCGGTCTGGACTTCCATCTGTCCGTACAAACCCAGAGGTACTTGTGTGACTTGGAGAACAATGGGTAACAGTAAATTCTCTTTGATCCTATTCATTCTGTTTTTAGCTCATCTGTCACTTTGTGACAGGGTGAGCTTTTGTGATCGCTTTTCGTCCCGAGTCCGTCCGTCATCCGTCGGTCGTCCGTAAACTTTTACTTTAAATGACATCTCCTCATAAACCACTAAGCCAATTTCATCCAAACTTCACAGGAATGTTCCTGTGGTGGTCACCTTTGAAAATTGTTCAAAGAATTCAATTCCATGCAGAACTCTGGTTGCCATGGCAACCAAAAGAAAAAACTTTAAATATCTTCTTCTAAGAAACCCAAAGAGCTAGAGCTTAGATATTTGGCATGAAACATCTTCAAGTGGGTGTCTACCAAGTTTGTTCAAATAAAAGCCCTGGGGTCAAAATTGGCCCGGCCCCAGGGGGTCATTGATTTTGCCTATATGTATATAGTAAAAACTTAAAAAATCTTCTTTTAAAGAACCCAAATAGCTAGAGCTAAGATATTTAGCATGATACATCTTCTTATGGGTGTCTACCAAGTTTGTTCAAATAAAAGCCCTGGGGTCAAAATTGGCCCCGTCCCAGGGGTCATTTACTTTTCCTATATGCATATAGTAAAAACTTAAAAATCTTCTTTTAAAGAACACAAAGTGCTTGAGCTAAGATATTTAGCATGAAACATGTTCTAATGGATGTCTACCAAGTTTGTTCAAATAAGAGCCCTAGGGTCAAAATTGGCCCCGCCCCAGGGGGTCATTGATTTTCCCTATATGAATATAGTAAAAACTTAAAAATCTTCTGTTAAAGAATCCAAAGAGCTAGAGCTAAGATATTTAGCATGAAACATGTTCTAATAAATGTCTACCAAGTTTGATCAAATAAAAGCCATGGGGTCAGAATTGGCCCAGCCCCGGGGGACAATGATTTTCCTTAAATGTGTATAGCAAAAACTTAAAAATCTTCTTCGAAAAAAAAAACGAATAGCTAGAGTTTAGATATTAAGCATGAAACATCTTCTAGTAAGTGTCTACAAAGATTGTTCAAATAAAAGCCCAGGGGTCAAAACTGGCCCTGCCCCAGGGGTGTCATTGTTTTTAAATATATATGTAATGAAAAAAACTTAAAAAATCTTCTTTTAAAAAACCCAATGAGCTAGACCTTAGATGTTTAGCATGAAACATCTTCTAAAGGTTGTCTGCCAAGTTTGTTAGAATAAAAGCCCTGGGGTTTAAACTGGCCCCACTCTGGGGGGCCTATATACAGGTGAGCGACTTCAGGGCCATCATGGCCCTCTTGTTACTTATGTGTCTTTTTAGCTCACCTGTCACAAAGTGACAGGGTGAGCTTTTGTGATCGCTTTTCGTCCGGCGTCCGGCCGTCGTCCGTAAACTTTTACTTTAAATGACATCTCCTCATAAACCACTAAGCCAATTTCATCCAAACTTCACAGGAATGTTCCTTTGGTGGTCACCTTTAAAAATTGTTTAAAGAATTTAATTCCATGCAGAACTCTGGTTGCCATGGCAACCGAAAGAAAAACTTTAAATATCTTCTTTTAAAAAACCATAAGAGCTAGAGCTTAGATATTTGGCATGAAACATCTTCTAGTGAGTATCTACGGTGTTTACTTAAGGTTTTGACTTTCACTTGCCGGAAGGGCAAGTAACTTTGAAAATCTACTTGCCCCCAGGAAAAACAGGTTGCCAGATCTTAAATGTGAAGTTTGTTAATAATCAAAGCAAAAATTATGGGTAAAAATAAGATTTATTGCAGATCCTATCAACTTATGCCTCAGATAGTAAAATAGTCCTAAATTCCCTACTGTATATGTTTTTTTTGCTAATTCACAATAATCTAGGGGTCGACACAACTTTCTTTGCCAGGGATCCAATAGTAATCCCTGAGATTTAATTTAGAAAAACTCCTAAATGTCAGGGATTCCTCACATCAAAATAGTAAAATGAAAGTGAAGATTAACAATAGTCATGTCCGACATGATCTGTTAAGGCTTATAAAAATTACAGGTAATCATAAATTAGGCCGTATTCCAGATGACTTTTAAAATATATTAACATTCAGATGCTATCACCTTAAAAATATTTATTCCCTAAAACAACATTAAAAAGGAAACAGTACATTGATTGTTAAAATTGTGCTAGGTTTTAAATGTTTATTGTTGATTTCAAACAATGTAAAATATCAAAAATATGTTTGCTTTGTTTGCATTACTAAACTAGTAATGTACCTTTCAAATTTATTTCATTTTTAAAAACAACAAGTTGCTCCAAGTCCATGACAGGATACTCAATTTAAATTGATCTGTCTGATTCCTATCCTCCCTGTTTGTATTAAAATTTATTTGAAGATTTAACCTATGTCACATCAAAGGGACTCACCCCATGCAGTAATCATACAGTTCAGAGCACTGACTGGTTCAAAGAACTGTCAGACGAAATATACTATATTTCGTCATTTGCTGTATGTTTCACCTAAGGAGGTTTTTTCTGTTTTGGTCGTAAATTAGGCATGACCTAGAATGACCTCAGATAACTTATAGTTACACAATATGCTGTGATTTACCAAAAAGGATTTTAAACATTTTATGGATTATTTTATTCTGTTTATTAATAGGTAAGAATATTTTTAAACATTGCCGTAGGGGAGAAAGGAAAATAAATTAACAACAGTTTAGGAATAGTCCCATAAGTACCATTTCGTAAGTACGTCCGTCCGTTAGCAATTTGGTTTCCGGAGCATAACTTAAGTTCCATTTTGCCCACAGTATTCAAAGTTTGTTGGATGATTCTCCATATTGGGTAGAAGATCCCTATTGATTTTGGGGTCACAAGGTCAAAGGTCAAGGTCTATTACCCTAAAACTGAAAATCGTTTCTGGAGCATAACTTAAGTTCCATTTGGCCAACAGTATTCAAAGTTCATAGGATGATTGTCCATATTGGGTAGAAGACCCCTATTGATTTTGGGGTCACAAGGTCAGAGGTCAAGGTCACTATTACCCTAAATTCAGAGTATAACTTAAGTCCCATTTGGCCAACAGTATTCAAACTTCATAGGATGATTGTCCATATTGCGTAGAAAACCCCTATTGATGTTGGGGTCAAAGGTCAATGTCACTAGTACCTTAAAACTGAAAATGGTTTCCGGAGCATTACTTAAGTTCCATTTGGCCCACAGTATTCAAACTTCATAGGATGATTGTCCATATTGGGTAGGAGACCCTAATTGATTTTGGGTCACAAGGTCAAAGGTCAATGTTACTATTACCCGAAAACTCTAAATGGTTTCCAGAGTATAACTTAAGTCCCATTTGGCCAACAGTATTCAAACTTCATAGGATGATTGTCCATATTGCGTAGAAAACCCCTATTGATGTTGGGGTCAAAGGTCAATGTCACTATTACCTTAAAACTGAAAGCAGTTTCCACTCGATATCAACATACAGCTGTAAAATTTTAAAGGATTAACAGCCATGTTCAATATGTATTAGATCCCTATTGATTTTAGGGTCATAAGGTCAAAGGTCATGGTCACAATGATCTTTACACTGAAAATTTTTGTTTCTGGAGCATAACTACAACTTGATGGTGGTGCTTTGAAAACAGCAACTGTATATATATATATAAATTATAACCCTTCCAGATTTCTTCCGCCTTTTTGATTGGATATTGATCACCCGAAAGAAATTGATATAACCGAGCCAGACGGGTAATATACACACTAAATTTCCCCGTTTGGTACCCAATGTTTTAAACAACATGCGCTGAGGTGATGCGCGTACGGTTCGATTTTACGCGGTATAAATTCCAATTTAAAAGCACTTTTTAACTGTCAAATGATCAATATTTACCAAAGTAGAGTAATGATACATATTACCATCAGTATCGAAAACAAATATGACCTTGTGAAAGTTTGATATTAATTGCAAAAAAGTGCGTTCAATAGACTACTCCTTTTCTCTTGTTTACTTTCGTAAGGTACGGGAAAAATACGTCATGTATTTATGTGACGTCATGTTGTGACAAAGAGGTATCCTAAAGGGAATCTTATTTCGACCTTTCATTTGAAGCAGCAATGATTTTTTAAAAAATCGTCTAAACTCGGCAGGGGAAGGGTAGTAAAATTATTATTTTGGTTTTGGAGTGATATATGTGGATATATTACCTGCCAAGATAAAATATCACCCTCGCCTAACGGCTCGGGTGATATAAAATCTTAACAGGTAATATATCCACATAATTATATCACTCCAAAACCAAAATAACATATAATATATATGAAGGTTCTTCAGCTATAAAGGAGGATTGCTTTTTGAAGGAGGTAATACTGTATTTTATTCCCATGAATACAATGTTTCATCCTTACAAACAAAAAAACACTTTCAGGCATATTATGCTCTGCCTAATGGTGCTCTTGTCTTACTCTTTACATAATTATACACTAAATAAACCAGTCTGTCAAGTAAGGTATTGAGGAACTACTGGGAAGAGTGCTGGAATATAAGACAAATTAGTCAGTTCTCCCTGCAATAGCATTCAAAATCAAACTCTTTTCTGTAACAAATATTTGTGTACAAAGTTAATACAAATATAATGATCGAAATAAGAGATACAACAAAACATATATCTCATTTATTTTCAGAAAGTTAGTTGAACATAGAGATAATGTACTACACTCTAGTAGAAACACACAAGATAATTCAGACTGGGTTGTTGTTCCAGATTCTACACAAGTTTCAACATCTTCAGGTACATGTTGATTACATTTGTATTGTCAAATCATTGATTTAAGGACTGAGGTATACATGAAAAGTTTGTCTATGGGTTGCATTCAATCTTACACCATAGAACACTACATGTAGCAATGGTCATGAGTTTAAATAGAAATGCATTCTTCAAGCATAAAATATCATAGCTGTTGTCCAGTAACCCAGGCTATTTACCAGTATATTGACTGTAGTATTATAATATAGATTGTGTAAAATGGGTTCAGACAATGTGTAAACATAAAGTTGGCCAATATCTTGATCAAGATGCCAATGTTAGGATTAGCAGTTAATAATGTACATGTATATAGACAATGGGCAGGATGGTGATGTCAGAGGCTGCAGAAACAATAAATGTTGCTATAATCATGTATAATGTAATTAAAACAAATATTTATAAAAAGACAGGTTTAGAGATGGATTTTACCTTCACCATTCATGAAAAATGCTTAATATTGATCTAAAACAGTTTAATTGTACACTTCAATATTTTAATTTTTGGTTTTTGTTCTTGAAGGAAAAAAAGATCTGTTCAAAGCATATCAAATGTTTGTGTATTTTTTAGATATTCAGCCAAAGCGTCGTTCTGCAAGAAGGACCGCTCCCCCTCCACCAAAGAGATCATCAGGGGAAATAACTACAAAGAAAGAACAACAGACAATTACTTCCCCTGTTCAAGATACTCTTCATGAACAGCAAATATCATATAATAGCACAGAAGATGAAGAAGTCATTGTAATAAATATGCCTGGTTGTGGAATGAAATCTTCGGACGATGTTGCAGATTCTGTAACAAATGAAAACAGTGTTGTATCAAAAACAGATTCTTCAACCAAAACAGATAACATTCCATCAACAGACTGTGCCACAAGCCCCATGCCATCTCCTTCAAAATTACACACATCTGTAACAGAGAATAAATCTATAAATTGTAGAACCATTCCAATTCCAAGTCAGCTTGGTAATGATCTGATTGAGGAGATAAGAAAAAATACCGGTCTAAGTTACAAGAAGTCCTGTATTGCTGTGGAAACCGTTTTAAGTCAAATAGGGATTAAAATTCCAGAAGTTTCTATTTTGATGGATAGAATTCATGGCACTTTGTATGAGGTAAGTATTTTGTAATCATTTCTTTTGAGATTTCCCTGTTTCTGACTTTATATATATCTGATTATCACTTTAATATTTGTTTTCAATGTTGTAGAATGATCTTCTACTCTAAGATTTTTGTTGAGTTCACATAATTTTTTATACTTGAAATTAATTAACTTAAATGACATAAGCCAATTATCTGTGTAGTTTTCAAAAGCATAATTATGCCAGATTGCATTAAGATACTGTTCTAATAAAACCATTTCTTCATTGTGTGTCATATTAGAATGTATTCTGTGATGCCTAGAACAACATTGAGAACGTGGAATGAATTTAAAAATGAGGAGGGAGGATTTTATGTCCTTTAAAAGATTTAAAATATTTCCTTTAAAAGATTGTATACATACTAAAGCATGTATATTAAATTCCAACATAATTTGTCATTTGTCAAGTGTGCTTTAGTGTATGGGATATTTAACAAAAGAGCCTTTTAACTCCATGATATATATTATTTAATATTGAAGCATCTGGCACTGAAACTGTAATATATATCAATAGTGATTAATTACTGATAAAACTATTTTGTATTACCTCTCTCATTGATAATTGCGTCTGGTGGAAAATTGGTTTGTCTGTAGAGAACTTTTGCTGTTATATCTCATTCTATAAGCTGTAGAATGTATTGTTGGCTTTGTGCAGTAACCAGTTAACTCCTATTAAATTATATAAGGAGTTAACCTTTTACTGAACTTAGGCGATGGCATACTTTTTTCACATAACATGACTCTTGAAAAGAGCTTCATTTTACATATTGACATTTAAAAAAAAAAAATAGAATACGACATTGACCGAATATGGATTTGACCCCGAATATGACCTTGACTCGGAATATGACCTTGACTCCAGGTCATATTTCAAAATAAAAGAAATTTCAGCATAATGTTGTATTGTGTTTTTCATTTTAGAATAATTCAGATAAACAAGAGGAAGAGACTAGTTTAGATTACGAACGTTTATGTGAATTGTTTGCGGAGCTGACTGAATGCAAGGATGACTCGCAACAGCGAGGATGGCATCTTCACGAGGACGAAGATATAATAAACAACAACCTGGAAGAAATGTTGTCTATATTGGTATGTTATCATTTGATAATGAGTAAAAATGGTAGTAAATCAAACAATGTCAAGGGTAACTGTTCCTTTGTTTGGATATGAATACCTTATGTGTGTACAAATTTTATACCCCGGTCACATATTCACGGAATACGCCCACGGAAGAGCCACGGATTAATTCTGGCATCGTCCGTAGCTACCCGTACTGGTCAGTAGCTCTCCGTATTGTAACCGTAATCAATCGTAGTAGTCCTTGTATATCCGTGCACAAAAATTTGCTACGGAAAAATCAACCGTAGCGTATCCCTACTAGTCCGTATTAATCCATTCTGATACGTACTGGTCCGTACAAAAACCGTAATAGTCCGTACTGATTCGTAGTCCACCAACTTGTCAAGGATTTCCACGGTTTGGTACGGAGAACTACGTATTTGTACAGTTACCCTACGTATAAGCTACGGTTTTAATACGGATTAATACGACACTGTCACGGAAAGCCACGATCGTAATACGTTGTACTATGGAGAGGCAAGGATTAGCACGGTCTTATACGGTTTATTGCGTTGCAACACGAAACGGTTCGGAATGGTACGGCCCACCACTGTTTAGTACAGATGAATTAAGTATCATGTACTTTTTCAAGGGTATAAATACTACCTTCTTGTTAAAAACAGACATATATATTTGCGGGAACATTTAATAAATGATAATTTCCATTTACTGGCTGCAACTTTATATTGAAATGGCTCAGAATGCGGAGGCAGTGGTCGAGCTGCTTGATGACATGCATAGAAGTAAATTTAAATTAATATCGTACTACAATTCATAAGTAAAAGAATAACATTTAATGTTACATATTTTACAAACATTCGATCGTGAAATTGGAGTAAATATGTACATAAAACGAAGTGTCTCATAACCCTCGGACACTGGCCCTTGAGTGATAATAAGATTAATTAACAAGCTTTTTACACATTTTTAAAACATAAACATCACGATAATTAATGTAATTGTAAGATGAACAGAAACTCTTAAAATTAAAAGAGAAGCAGTATTGATCAACATTTTTCATTAATGATTACTAGTCCATATCTAATCAGGTAAGAGAAGACAGACGAGATGGTGGACTAGAGATGGGCTTTTACGAAGACCGCTTCATGTTTAGTATTAGGCTCTCATGGCCGAACTTGTTGAGGATCCAGCGTCCTTCAAAAAATTCACTTTAATTGGACCTGATGTGTCTCGGGGTTCGGACGCGATTAGGCTGAATCCTCTCCGCCAAAATCATTGAACGCTGCAATTCGTTTTGTAGGTGTTCTTTCCTTTGAGGCATTTTGAAAATGAGCAAGCAAGAGGTTGTGGACGGATGTATTAGGTCCGTATAGATCCGTGGCAATTCGTTCTTCTCCGTATCAATACGTTCTTCTCCGTATCAGCCCGTACTTATTCGTACTAACCCGTGCTTATACCGTAGTAGACCGTAGTGTATCTGTAGTGCGTCCGTCCTGTTTCGTGTCGCTCCGTATCAAACCGTGTCGGTCCGTAACAATCCTTGTCTCTCCGGGGGCTTTTGGTGGAAAATCGGTCGGACTCCGTACTCATACCGTTGTGTGTCCATACTGGAACAGTAGCGGACTACAGTATTTCACATTTCCGTAGTAATCCGTGAATGATTAGACCGTAGCTCTTCCGTGGCATTATCCGTGAATATGTGACCGGGGCAATAGTCCTTTGAGTATAGATATTTGAGTAAAGAAAAAAGCAATATTCAACCCTATTTATCAATACCCTGAAGATCAAAGAGTTGAATAGGGCTCTAGCTAGACCAAATTTCAAAGAATATCAAAAGTTGTTTATGTTCCAATACATGTGAAAAATCCACTAATTTGCAGCGTAGCTGTTAGTGGGTCAGACTAGCAATCTAAGGATTACTGATCGGGTGGGTTCAAACCTTGTCTGGAGCAAGCCGTTGTTACCTTGAGCAAAAAACTTTACATTCAATTGCTTAGTATTGGTTGGTTACAGAAAAGGACTCGAGAGTGTTCCAATAAGCTTATAGCTTCCAACGCAATCAAACTAAAATAAATTTGTGTAAACAATCTGTTTTCATTTTAGGAAAATGCCAAACAGTCAATTGCAAAGAAAGCCTTGGCTAAGGACAGTTATGAAGGAGTATACAGTCTTGTGCAATATTATCAAATGGTAGGTACTCTATTTAACCCTTAGTCTGATTCTTCCCCCTGCGGTCACTGCAGACCAAGCTCACTTTGTACATCAATGCTGACTGATCATGGTCTGCACTGTTCACTATTCAGTCAGTAGGTAGTAATAAATTTTTCTTATGAATGATTTATGGTTGTGGTCATATTTGAGCCTCGCCATGACAAAACCAACATAATGGGTTTGCAACCAGCATGGATCCAGACCAGCCTGCGCATCCGCACAGTCTGATCAAGATCCATGCTGTTCGCTGTCAGTTTCTCTGTTTGTTATAGGGTTTGTAAGCGAACAGCATGGATCCTGATCAGACTGCGCATCTATGAATCTATATATCTCTGGATCTATGCTGGTTGCAAATGCACTATGTTGGTTTTGTCATGGTACGGCTAATTTATATTTACAGCCGTTACAAAAACAATAAACTATTCCAAATACATTGCTGGAAAAGTCCATTTAACAAATTTAGCATGTTAAATGCTCGTAATCAGAATCCAGAGGCAGTGTAGAAAGTAAAATATAATTGATTGCAAAAGGCAATAATAAATGTAGTTAAATATAAATGATAGATACAACAGAATATTTGTATCAGAAGTAATAGTCAAGCATTTTTTGATTATGATAAATTTTTACCAAGTGTTAATTTGTTCTAAGATACATGTACAGTAGAACTTCTATGAGTCGAACTTCGATTAGTCGATTTTCTCGATGTGTCGAAGTAAAATGAAAGTCCCGATTTTTTCCCTTATATATTCCTTATAAAAACCTATTTATGAGTCGAGATTTTATGTGTCGAATTTTTCGATGTGTCGAAGTTTTTTCGTGGTCTGTATAGAATAAATCTAGTACAATTTACCACAAATAAGTTGAAGTCCTTCGATTATTTTGACACCTTCGATCTCAAGACATTTTTCACACCTTTTCTGGCCGCACAGACGATTTCTGATCAACTTTAGTGACAGGTGTTAATTACACAGCCTATGTTCAAACAGCCTTTATATGCGTTTAAATGTGTGAAAAAATGCTTTAATCATTACTATTTTAATTGCCGTAGCGGTATTTGAAAGTACATGTAAACAGTTAGAACTATCATTTGAGTACTTCCATGACCCGGTGTGACCCAGGCTGTCCAGCGTCCCTAAAATTCCTAAAAAATCCTATTTTTTTTCTGTTTGGCTAAAATTCCTAAAAAAGTGAAAAATTCAAAGGGAATTCCTAAAAATGCCCTACTTTTTCACTGAAATTCCTAAAAAAATTTAACTTTTGTTATAAACATACTTATAACTTGTAACACTGCGAAAATGATGTCGAACATAACAAAGTGGACCATGTTTTGAACATGGTCAAAAATGATTTTGCCATGATTAATGCCAACTCAAAATTGGTGACTTTGAAATGGCATCATTCCAACTAAAAGTTACTTTGACTATGTCCGTAACATTACTATTTCATAATCAAAGCAGTTGTTTATATCATGTTGACAGTTAACAGCAAAAACACTACCATATCATGGTCCTGAAACTTAAATCATAACCATAAGAGGTTGACTTATTCTGGAATATTTGACACTGTTTTGCCAAATCCAGATATCTTGTATTTTATGTTTTTTTCTTTTTTTCCAAATGGCTGAAGTGGTCCATTTATATCATATCATATTTGAAAATGATCATTATGAAGCTGTTGTAACACAATCTTAATTAAAAACATGTATAAATAAGTTGTCAAAAATTAATGTACAATTTGTTTACTCACAACTCTTTTATTTAAATCTGCATAATTTCAAAACAACATTGTAAAGTACTAAATGTGTTAACATAGACTTTGCAAAATAAATTCTAACCATGTACACACATTTTGCAATTATATGATCTAGATAAACTGCAATTGAATGGTCTGTGTGATGAACTTTTTTGATGTGCAATTCTGTGTGTTGATTATAGATGCTTCCCATTTGTTCAAATGACTGTACTATGGCTAATGCCTTTTTACTTCCTACTTGTACTAAAATTGCATTTGTCCATATTCAAAAGCTGCATTGTGCATGAACTTCACTGTAAAAGAATTCCTTTTAGACACTCATGATTATAACATTCCCAAAACATAGGTAGAACATGTTCTTTTGACATGTTCAACCATTGAAAAAACCATATTTCAAATATGGTTTGACTATGACCATTTCCGCTGGGGAGGCAGTTGACCAGTAAGTCCACACTGGTAGACACCTTTGCTTTAACTAAATCAGAGCATTATTTGTGAGTTACTTTTGTATCAAATATGCAAAGGTTAGCCCACATCATGGTCTTTTGGGCCAAACTTTAGTTATAAAATTCCAAATTTTAGCCCTAAAATTTCTATTATGTACCCTAAAATTCCTAATTTTAGCCCTAAAATTTCTAAAATATTGCCCTAAAATTCGCCCTAATTTTATGTCAGAAGATGCTGGACAGCCTGGGTGTCGCGTGATAATCACACGCAAAATATTTACTATAAGCTGGTTTAGTTATTGCCCTTTCGTATTGTTACGCCTTTTGTAACTTCATTGCATATGTCAACAGGTAGTCCAAATCAATTTAGCCGTGAAAAGTTACTTAAAATTTCATATTTATCATTGTATAGTGTAAAATATCAGATTAATGAATGAAAGAAAAACATGAATATGTTACGTTATAGATCTTATAATTAGGGCTAGTCACGGGTTGAAATTTTGTCATGAAATTCAGACCGATTCATGAGTCGAAGTCCCGATGTGTCGAAGTTTCTACATAAATCCCTCCAACTTCGACTTACCGAAGTTCTACTGTAGTTTAAAATTGCATTTTAATCTATAATCATAGCATTTTTGTATTTTAACATTAAACATAATGGAAAAACATAGATCTGTATATAATTATATAAATGTTAATCTATTTCATACATCAGGAGAATAGATTGAGGTTAAAGCTTGTATTGCTGCGTGTGTTTGGAGCTATGTGTTCATTAGACAGTGGAGTTATCTCCCTTCTATTGTTTTCTGTTCTCACGACGGAACTGGCTGACGAGCTTCAACAAAACATTGAAGGTATGGCAAATATGTCAACAGAACTTATATTTATGTTTATTTGTTGCAAGGATGTCAGCAGAACTTATGTTTATTTGTTGCAAGTTTGTCTGCAGAACTTATATTTATATTTATTTGTTGCAAGTGTGTAAAAAGGTAAAAGTATTAAAAAAGAATGTGTTGATTTTTAATTGAGCTGAATGAAAGAAAATGAACGTAAATTATCACACATGCTTTGCATTTCCATAAATAGGGTATTGCACGGCGGTGCATATATTTTGACTTGACATTATTTGTGTTATACAAACATAGCATTACGAAGCATTAAATGGACTAAAGGCGCGTTTATTAAAAAAGATTCCTTTTCACTTTAAAAATTCTTTATTTTGGGTATGTTTTAAATAGAATATTATATTTGTGTAAGTTTAATACTGAATTTACTGAACTCATTGATCATTGAGTAAAAAAATATAATGCTTGTCAGTGGCTTGCATAATATAATTTAATTCAACTCGTTCAAATATTTTAGTTTTGAAATTACACTCATTTAATATACTCTATATATCATAAAATATGGATTTTATACAGTTACAAATGTATAAGTAAGTAAAACATATTTACATAAAATATGCAGCTGTATTTGTGAAAGATCTGCAAAAAAACACAGTACATTCACTAGGTATGGTTTTTGTTATCCCCTGCCGATGGAATCAGGAGGGGGATATAGTCCTTCCGTCCGTGCGTCCATCCGTCCGTCCGAATTTCGTTTCCGGAGTAGTTCTCTGCAACTACTGGCTGGAATTCAACGAAACTTTATGGGAATCATCAATATCAAGAGGAGATACGCATATCGTCAGCTTGTTCCAGTCAGACCCTTTAACTCAGAGTTATGGCCCTTGATTAGTTATGCAGTATGCATATAGAGTAAAATTTCGTTTCCGGAGTAGTTCTCTGCAACTACAGGCTGGAATTCAACGAAACTTTATGGGAATCATCAATATCAAGAGGAGATGCGCATATCGTCAGCTTGTTCCGGTCAGACCCTTTGACTCAGAGTTATGGCCCTTGATTAGTTATGTAGTATGCATATAGAGTAAAAATCGTTTCCGCACTACTTCTCTGCAACTACTGGCTGGAATTCAACGAAACTTTATGGGAACCTTCAATACCAAGAGGAGATGCGCATATCGTTGCCTTGTTCCGGTCAGACACTTTAACTCAGAGTTATGGCCCTTGATTAGTTATGCAGTATGCATATAGAGAAAAAATTGTTTCCGCGCTACTTCTCTGCAACTACTGGCTGGAATTCAATGAAACTTTATGGGAACCTTCAATACCAAGAGGAGATGCGCATATCGTCGCCTTGTTCCGGTCAGACACTTTAACTCAGAGTTATGGCCCTTGATTAGTTATGCAGTATGCATATAGAGAAAAAATTGTTTCCGCGCTACTTCTCTGCAACTACTGGCTGGAATTCAACGAAACTTTATGGGAACCTTCAATACCAAGAGGAGATGCGCATATCGTCGCCTTGTTCCGGTCAGACACTTAAACTCAGAGTTATGGCCATTGATTAGTTATGCAGTATGCATATAGAGCAAAAATCTTTACGACGCTACTTCTCAGCAACTACTGGCTGGAATTCAATGAAACTTTATTGGAACCTTCAATACCAAGAGAAGATGCGCATATCATTGCCTTGTTGGGGTCAGACACTTTAACTCAGAGTTATGGCCCTTGATTAGTTATGCAGTATCCATATAGAAAAATATTAGTTTCCTCGCTACTTTTTTGCAACTACTGCTGGAATTCAATGAAACTTTATTGGAACCTTCAATACCAAGAGGAGATGCGCATATTGTCGCCTTGTTCGGGTCAGACATTTTAACTTAGAGTTATGACCCTTGATAACTTAGGCAGTATACAACCAGAGCAATAATCGTTTCCGTGCTACTGACTGGAATTCAATGAAACTTTATGGGATACTAAGAGGAGATGTGCATATAGTTGCCTTGTTCCGGTCAGATACTTATAACTCAGATTTATGGCCCTTGATTAGTTATGTAGTATGCATACATCTCATTGGCATTTCCAGATATTACTATTTAACACAAAGTTATGGCTCTGTTATTGCCCTGAATATTTATCAAGTTCAAAGAATATTACTGTTTATGCCATGATTAATATATAAATAAAGCCTCATGTTTTCAGTTGTTGTGTTAATAAAAACCAGTACTCGGCTGGGGATATAAATTCAACAAATTTGCTTGTTTTCTTAGATTTACAGAGAAGTAGTTATGTGTTACTGTTGTTGTGTATGCTGTTCTGTACTGGAGAGCCTGTTCCTGCAAATCTACATGGTGAGTTACTGCCCCAGAACTAGTTTTGTTTAAAACAGTTAATCTTGCTTCTTATTTAGGAATGCAGGAATATAATACAGACAAGAATTATCTGCCCATTAGCTTTTTAGTTAGATACTAAGATGTATAAGTGAGATATTGTTTAAAATTTATCTGAGGCAACAGATGTGCCAGCAAAAACAACCGATATGGCCAAGGGTCAAGGGGGATATTTTAATCTACACCCTGAAAATACTATCGATTCTTACAGCATTTAAACTGATTTTAACAGCATTTCAACCGATGATATGGATCGCCAATCTGTTAACAATGAAAACCCTATATGTTATATCATAACATTGATTAAAAATGAGTATAGTATGGGATTTTGGTGAATGTCCTTTAACAAAGTAGAACACATCATGACATCGCTGATATAGATCAGTGAATCTTTTTTTTACTGTATTTTTTAACAACCGAATAAAGGCTGCATCCCCTAGCCCAAAATAGGTAAATTTTCCCCTAAAAATGCTTATATTTTCTCTGAAATGACTCGTGCTCTTCCTTACCAGAACCATGACTTAACAGCATCTGACTTATATCAGCTAGAAGACAGAAAGCTGCCCCTATTGATAGCCTCTGCTATGTACCATGCATGTTAAATTGAATTGAAAATGAAAATTTTGAAAATGTGTGGGTAAATTCCATTTTCAGTCGTCGGAATTTGATTTCAGGTTTTCGCTATATTTTCCCGTTCAGAAAGCCACAGGCTGTTTTGAAAATTGGAAAAAAAGTCACTGTCTAAGATTTTATGATATTAACATGGTTATTTCATATTAATTAGACATTTTTGTAAAATATGAGATATAATCATAATTAAAAAAAAAAATTAAAAAAAAAACCTTTTACAGAGACATATATAAGATAGATGTTATCTACATCTCTGCCTTTTATCAGCAATTTCATTTAAAATTTTCATATCTTAACATTGTCTTACCATCATATTCAATAATTTGTTTTCTAACAAGATGCTTACTATTCCCAACAAACTAAATGGTTGTGCCTGTAGGCATTAAAAGTACATGATTTACATACAGAATAAGAAAAAAAAATCTTACATGTCACTAAAAAATTGAAATGTGTCTTTATTTAATTGCTTTTTAAGTTACTTCTCCATTCAATGAAGTTTAACTTGTCTCTATCAGCATGTTAGATTGGAAATAAGTATCAATTTACTTGTTTTGTAGAACAATAATGGATAGTTTATTGGTCAAATGCTTTATAACTAATATCACTTAGTCCTAACGGATTTTGTGATCACATGCATTTGAACTCCTTTCTCTAGGAAAACTCACTGAAGATTGATAACTATTTCCTTAATGTGACTGACATGTGTTATGTACATATGTATGTACTGAGTTATTGCGCCAATATTAGCGACACGTTTAGCGTGAAGCGCCTTTTTATATGTTATTGTATTGACGTCATTATATGAGTTGACTTCCGGTAATCTAAAATAAAACGTTATAGAAGAACCAGTGCAATCTTTTGATTATTTAGTGTTTACACAACAACATGTACACGTTTTTGCTGTTGTTTTTGAATATTTTATTATTTATTTTATTATTAATATTATACTTGTTTCACACTGTAATTTTAGTCATATTTTGGGTATTTTCCTCCTTTTCCAGATCATTTAAATGCGGAATTTCTTCATTTTGTCTTCAAATCAATGGATAACCCAGTATCTGTAGAGCATGAAGAACAAGTGACAGAGCTTCTTGTTAACTTTATACTGGCATTTAACCTACATTTCCATGTACCAGCTGATAATCTAGTCATGAAAGTGATAGAGGAGAGGAAGACTGTAAAGGTTTTCACAGAAAAACTTCTTCTTCTCTTCAACCGAGACGGTAAGTAGTTATATGTTATAATTGGTAAATTTATTACAGACAGTTTGATTGTTATTAAAAAGTAAATTGTTTTCGGCATATGGAAATTTCTGTCTAGTCAGACATTTAAAGAGTTATAACATCCTTATAGAAATACAACATTTATAGAATGATAATTAATATTTAGCATTGCTATCAAAATTCAATTGTTTTTCATTATACATTGATAATACAGTAAAAAATTTGAAAAAGTATTGGGATTTGGGGACTGCATCAGCCATGTGACACTACAAGCTAATATGTTTTAAAGTTAGTCTTAAGAATTATTGTGATTATAATGTAATATTGGCATTATTCAACTCTTGAAACTGTTACAGAGGACCCGGTGCAGATGTTTGAACATCAACCCCAACCTGCCAACTCAGTGATGAAGATGTTACAGGATATGTACAGTTCACCAAGCACAGCTGATATACTCTACACAAACGATGCCAGAGTTCTCATCGATATAATCATGAGACATCTAATTGATCTTCCACCAGGGAATATGGTAAATTTTTTGTTCTGATCTTTGTTGAATTTTCAAATGAGCCGCACCATGACAAAACCAACATAATTGGTTTGCGCCCAACATAGATCCAGACCAGCCTTCACATCAGGGCAGTCTGATCAGGATCCATGCTGTTCGCTTACAAACCATATTACAAGTACAGAAACTGATAGTGAACAGCATGGATCCTGATCAGACTGTGCGGATGCGCAGGCTGGTCTGGATCCATGCTTATGTTGGTTTTGTCAGGGCGCGGCTCAAATGCTTTTCTCGTTTCAACTCATGACGAAAGAAAATATAAAAATGTCCATTGCCATGATGAATTCTGTTAAGTTCACGGGAATTTCCTAAGATAAGAATTATGTCAGTGCTTTTTTTCATGGATGTATGACCAAATTGATAATATAACAGGATGAACTGTTTGATAAACAAAGGGTACATTAAACAGTAAATAGAGGATATTGAATGAGTGTAAGTTCAATACTGAATTTATTGCACAAGTTGAATAAAATTATATTATGCGAGCCTCTGGCGAGCATAATATTATTTTATTCAACGAGTGCAATAAATTCAGTAATGAACTTACACAAATTTAATATTCTATTTATCACATACCCAAAATAAAGACCGTTTAAAGTGAAATAAGAGTCATTTTTCATTGACGCGCCTATAGTATAACGCTAACATTTAGCGCGTCTTTACACTATGTTTGTATAACGCTAATGACGTCACGTCAAAATATATGCACGACCGTGCAATACCATATTTACGGAGTCGCAAAATCGGCACGGGTGTGTGATAAAAAGGTTTTATTTTTTATGCCACCGCAGCATCTGCGATGCGGTGGCATATAGCGATTCACCTGTGTGTGTGTGTGTGTGTGTGTGTGTTTGTTTGTTTGTGTGTGTGTGTGTGTTATATAGATTATATAGTGAACTTAAAAGATCTTCTTGTGAAAAACCACTTGTCCAATTTCAACCAAACTTGGCAAGATTGATCCTTGGGTGAAGGGCTCCCAAAGTTGTTCAAAGAATTTCATTCCATGCAGAAATCTGGTTGCCATGGCAACCAAAAGGAATTATAAGAATAAATTTAAAAAATCTTCTTGTAAAGACCCAGAAGGCCTAGAGCTTAGATATTTTGCATAAGGCATTGTCTGGTAGACCTCTACCAAGATTGTTCAAATTATAGCCCTGGGGTCAAAATCGGCCCCGCCCCGGGGGTCATTGATTTTCACTATAAGTACATATAGTAAAAACTTAAAATACCTTCTTGTAAAGACCCAAAAGGCCCAGAGCTTAGATATTTTGCATAAGGCATTGTCTTGTAGACACTTACTAAGATTGTTCAAATTATAGCCCTGGGGTCAAAATCGGCCCGCCCGGGGGGTCATTGAATTTCACTATATGTACATATAGTAAAAACTTTAAATACCTTCTTGTAAAGATCCAAAAGGCCCAGAGCTTAGATATTTTGCATAAGGCATTGTCTTGTAGACCCTTACTAAGATTGTTCAAATTATAGCCCTGGGTCAAAATCGGCCCCGCCCCAGGGGTCATTGATTTTCACTATATGTACATATAGTAAAAACTTAAAATACCTTCTTGTAAAGACCCAAAAGGCCCAGAGCTTAGATATTTTGCACAAGGCATTGTCTTGTAGAAACTTACTAAGATTGTTCAAATTATAGCCCTGGAGTCAAAATCGGCCCGCCCGGGGGGTCATTGAATTTCACTATATGTACATATAGTAAAAACTTAAAATACCTTCTTGTAAAGATCCAAAAGGCCCAGAGCTTAGATATTTTGCATAAGGCATTGTCTTGTAGACCCTTACTAAGATTGTTCAAATTATAGCCCTGGGGTCAAAATCGGCCCCGCCCGGGGGGTCATTGCATTTCACTATATGTACATATAGTAAAAAACTTAAAATACCTTCTTGTAAAGACCCACAAGGCCTAGAGCTTAGATATTTTGCATAAGGCATTGTGTATTGAACCTCTAGCAAGATTGTTCAAATTATAGCCTTGGGGTCAAAATAGGGCCCGCCCCGGGGGTCATTGGTTTTCTTTATATGTATATTGTAAAAACTTACAGTAAAAACTTTAAAAAAATTTCTTCTAGCAATTGACAAATGCTAGAGGTTAGATATTTTGCATGAAACATTGTATAGTGAACCTCTAGCAAGATTTTCAAATTATAGCCCTGGGGTCAAAATTGCCCATGCCACGGGGGTCATTGATTTCCAATATATACATATAGTAAAAAATCAAAAAATCTTATCGTTTGAAGGTACAAGGTTTAGAGCTTTAATATTTGTTAAATGATATCATCTATAGGTACTCTACCAAAGTTGTTGAAATTTTGCCTCTTGTGTCAAAATTAGCCCCGCCCCGGGGGCCATAGGTTTTCCTTATATGTGTATAGTAAAAACTTAAAAAATCATCTTCTCTAAATTAACAAAGGCTAGAGTTAAGATATTTTGCATGAAACATTAAGTATTGAACCTCTAGCAAGATTGTACAAATTATAGTCCTGGTGTCAAAATTGGCCCCACCCCCAGGGTATTTGATTTTCACTATGTACATATAGTAAAAAATTAAAAAATCTTCTTGTCTGAAGGTACAAGGCTTAGAGCTTTGATTTTGGTACATAATATCATCTATGGGTTCTCTACTAAAGTTGTTTTAATTATGCCCCTAGTGAAAAATTGCCCTGCCCTAGAGGCGATAGTTTTCCTTATATGTATAAAGTAAAAACTTGAAAAATCTACTTCTCTGAATTGACAAAGGCTAGAGGTTAAGTTTATGACATGAGACTTTGGGAAGTGAACCTCTACTTAGATTGTTCAAATTATAGCCCTGGGGTCAAAATTGGTTCCGCCCCGGTTCATTGATTTTCATTATGTACATAGTAGTAAAAACAAAATAAAAACTATTTTTGTCTGAAGGTACAAGGCATAGAGCTTTGATGTTTGCTATATAATATCATCTGTAGGTCCTCTACCCAAGTTGTTCAAATTTTTCCCCTGGTGTCAAAATCGGCCCTGCCTGGGGGCAGTGATTTTCATTATATCACATAATAAAAACAGAAAATAAAACAAATGTTTTCTGAATGGGAGAAAGCTACAGCTTAAATTTATGACTTGAAATGTTGTTTGGTGGACCTGTATCAAGATTGTTTTGAATTAAACCCTTGGGTCAAAATTTTGCCTTGCCCAAGGGGACAGTGACCTACTTTCTTGTCCTTTGATGTACAGTAATGAAATTTTGACCATGTGCACAGTTTTAGTTGTAAAACTGAACTTTTATATCAAGTGACCTAGATTTTGATTATGTGACTTACTTTCTTGTCTTTTGATGTACAGCTATGAAATTTGAACCATGTGCACAGATTAAGATGTAAAGTGAACTTTGATATCAGCTGACCTAGATTTTTACAGTGTCTTACTGTGTTGTCCTTTGATGTAGTCATGAAATTTAGGCTGTCGTCTGCTTATCTTTCTGCAAGGGAATGCTAGCAGTTTATAGTAATACGTTGGTTTTGCATTGGTACCGACTCATCCAGACAATAATATACAAAGTTAATAAAAGACCCGTTCTTCAACAGTATTTGTTCCTACACTTCTATTGAGTGTTGTATTAATGCGGTGGCATAGCATTTTCTCAAATGCAATCTTGTTTCTCTTAAACAAAGAAAAATGCTTAGAAATCAACGTGTTTTGTAATTTTAACAGAGTATATGAAATATTGAGATGTTTTCACAAATTTTCCGTTGTTGTTTTAACATAAATATAGAAGTGTTCTCCTTTAAAAACAAACAAAACAAAAGTTAGGATCTTATGCCTCAAGGTTCATAGCTACCTTTATGTATATTGCAGCTGAGGAGTGCCCATCTGAAGTTAATGCAGCTGTATTTACAAAATGCCGACTATGTCGAGCACAAACATAGATATGCCGAGCTGAGTGAGTGTTTACACAGAATACACACAGAGGAGGAAGACACGGGGGATGATAAACATTTGGTGGCATATATCTTTACACAGCTCAACTTGTTTAATGATTAATGGGTCTGATTCCATGTTAATTTTCCCCTTAAACTTTGTTATTTTAGACTCAAAGTCTTTCTTAGTATGATAGATGCATCAAGGAAGGTGTTTGGAAAGTTTGAAAAAAGAGATTTATTACTGATTTTAACTTATTTCTGTAAATCTGGCCGATATTGATATATTTATATATTATATTTGTAAACAAAGTAAGATTTTATGCTATTTATGTATTACCTGTAAACATTTTTATCGTCTAAAGATTTGCTTAGTTTTTTATTGACAACAAAAGTTTTTGGGGGTTTTATTACAAAATCTGATTTTATCATCAATACTTTTTTCTTTTTTTTTAAAAAATAAAGTTTTTAATCATAATATAAATTATGGGGTTTAATCAATTTTGTGCTCAAACTTTTATTTTTACTTTTCGGATATACAATTATGGTTGTTTGAGTAATCTTGCTCAGAAAATTATATTCTTCGAATCAACTTTTCCAGAGAATTATAAAATAGATACACAAACATGAACAACAAAATATATATAATATATAGAGGATATTGAATGAGTGTAGTTTAATACTAAATTTATTGAACAAGTTGAATAAAATCATATTATGCGAGCCTCTGGCGAGCATAATATTGTTTTATTCAACGAGTTCAATAAATTTAGTATTGAATCTACACGAATATAATATTCTTTTTATCACATACATAAAATAAGAACAGTAAACTGTTAAAATGAGTAATTTTTCAACGACGCGTTTATAGTGTAACGCTAACATTAGCGCGCTTTAACGCTATGTTTATATATAGCGCAAATGACGTCACGTCAAAGTGTTATTACACTAGTGTAATATCGTTTTTATTAAATGGCTTTATTACACTCCTGCGCCGCGGTTTATGTGATAAATAGAGGATATTGAATGAGTGTAAGTTCAATACTGAATTTATTGCACGAGTTGAATAAAATTATATTATGCGAGCCTCTGGCGAGCATAATATATTTTTTTTTCAACGAGTGCAATAAATTCAGTAATGAACTTACACGAATTTAATATTCTATTTATCACATACCCAAAATAAAGACCTTTAAAGTGAAATATGAGTCATTTTTCATTGACGCGCCTACAGTATAACGCTAACATTTAGCGCGTCTTTACACTATGTTTGTATAACGCTAATGACGTCATGTCAAAATATATGCACGGCAGTGCAATACCATATATACGGAATCGCAAAATCGGCACAGGTGTGTGATAAATTGATAAACAGTGTTCAAATGTTTCAGAAATTATGCTTTTAGATAAATTCTGGAACATTTTAACTTTAAACTGTGCCAAAAGAAATAATTGTGTTTTTATGCCACCACAGCATCTGAGATGCAGTGGCATATAGTGATCAGCTGTGTGTGTGTTTGTGTGAGTGTTTTTGTATGTTTGTATGTATGTATGTATGTAAAGATTAAATATTGAATTTAAAAATCTTCTTCTAAAAAACTATATGTTTCGATTTCAACCAAACTTGCCAAGATTGTTCCTTGGGTTTCCAAAGTTGTTTAAAGAATTTGATTCCATACTGAAATCTGGTTGCCATGGCAACCTAAAAGAATAATAGAATTTAAAAAAACAAAACTTACTTCTCTAGAAACAAAAGGCAGGATGCTTATTTTCCACAGAAATCTGCAGATTTCAAGGACGCCTTGACCATTTTTGTGATGTAAATTTCTATCTCCGACTTTGCTACCGTCTATTGTCTGATTGTAAATATTTAGACCGTACCGCCTTTAGGATATGTTCAGTTACTATTCTTATTTTAGTAAGCCAATGAACGATAGCGTTACCTATACCAACCAATCATAACGTGGCGTCTTTCTGTAGTTGAAGAAAAAAAAAATGTCGGCCAATTAGCAAAAGTGATATTAGATAATGAAAATGTTTGATAAACATTCCTTTTCCTCTTTTTTTTTAAAATAACCTGTTGGATCTCTGCCTAGGGCATAGATATTTTACACAAGGCATTGGCTTGTGGACCTGTACCAAGATTGTTCAAATTATAGCCCTGGGGTCAAAATTGGCCCCACCCTAGGGGTAATGTGTTTTCCTTATATGTATATAGTCAAAATTATTGAAAAAAATATTTTTCTTCAAAATTACAAGGGCTAGAGCTTAGATATTTAGCATGGAACATTGTCTTGTGAACCTTTATTAAGATTATTCAAATTCTAGCTTTGAGGTCAAAATAGTTTAATAATGAAAAGGAACTCAGACTGGAATGATTTTCGTACAGGTACATGTTTTCCAATATTTTTCTATAAAAAGATTTAATAGCTTGGAGTTAGTCTAAAGGTTTTTTTACCTCTAGCAAGAGAAATATTTGCTTTTCAGAAATATTTATGAAACCTTTGAGGTCATGACCTTTAGCAAGAGAAATGTTTGCTCTGCACGGATATTTATGAAATGACTTGATCATTTTTAAGGACATTATGATTCACACCATGTATATAATGATGATGATAAATTGTAATTGTTTTTTATGGTTTCTGAAATAGGTAATGCTTAATTGAAAAGATAGAATTTAAGAAAAAAACTATAACTGTATTTCAAAAAGCCGTCCAGTTAGCTCAGTAGGTAGAGTGTTGGACTGTGAATAGGGCGACCTGGGTTCGGATGGCGCATGTCACTTTAATTGCGATTGATCATGAAATATTTTCTGTATGTACAGAAGTTAAGTTCCTTAAGTAAATGAAGGCAACTAGTACTCGTAAACTGCTTGACAGCCTGCGCAGGACCGATGCGGTGGCTGAACTGAGCTCTGGTAAATTCAATGTGGCTTACTGACGTGATCCAGAGTGAAAACTACCAACACAACCACCACCACTGTATTTCAAAGTTTAATGCAGCTACATGTATGTAATACAGTAAATACCTTAATTTCAATTTTTGAACCAATTAATATACTATGGCCTTTGTATCTGACCCTTAGACACATCTGCACATTGTCTTTCATTTGACATGCTGAAATATGACCTAGACCCCCAAATTCACTAGACACTACTGCATTATGTATGGAAACATGAGAAAAAAATCTACATCTGTTTTCTATTATTTAGCGTTGAATTAATGTGGTGGCAGAGCATTTTTTTCATAAATTCAATCTTGTTTTAAATTGTGTTTCTTCCTTAAAAATGAATTAATATCCGAGTGTTAAAATTATGTACATTCCAAAACTTAAACAACTCTGTGAAATCATGTTCTTACCCAAAATGTTTTAGTGAAAAATGCATACTTTTATGCAATTATTACAATTTATACAATTATCCAATTCTAACAGGACCCGCATTTTTCCCTATTGAACATTGAAGAACCGAAAGTGTGATTATGCTATAAAATCACTGTTTGACATTCTATATTTAGACATGTGACATAATCATTATACACTTGACGTAACCACTGAAAATGTGACGCGCGTACAATAAGTACAGAAACAAATCAGGCGCATTTTAGCTTAATATCAGGTACGACAGCATTTATTTGTTGATGTCGTGTTAGAATCAAAATAATATATCCAAATTGGTGATTTTATTGCTTGATAAAATCACTGTTTGTCGTTCAGATGCGCATCATTATATCACTCGGACTACACCCTCGTGATATAATTCCCTGCATCCGAACTGGAAACAGTGATTTTATTGAGCAATAAAATCACAGTTTGGGATATATTATTTCTTAAGTAACTTTAAGACAGTGAAATGTCAACAAGTAAAATAAAAGAAAGTTAAGAACTTTTGCATACAATTTATTAGTTTTATATGGTGTAACTCCAGATAAGCAAAATCATAGTCATTAAAATGCTCAATTTTGTTTTTGACGTTAAATAATATATTTATTATCAGTAATATTAATATGTCCTTATCCTACTGAATTTATGTAATGGATTTTACCTGCTTTGAAGTTTGGAAGAGTCTACTCAAAGTTTGAGGGGTTTCAATTATTGAGCTACCATCTCTATAGAGTCTAGTCACACTGTACAGGCCTGCAGGCTTCTTCAAGGTTTAAAGTTGATAATGGAAAGTTTGAGGGAGTATAGATATTGAGCTACCATCACCATAGAGTCTTGTTAGACTTCACAGAAGTGGCTGCTGGCCAAGCTCTATAAGGGTAGCAATTAAAGGTAACTTACAATGAATCCCAAGAGGTTAAAGCAGCACGCCTCCAGATTCATGTTAATTTTCATGAAAATTTTGGAAATATATTTAAAAGTAAAACATTGTACAATAAAGCAATTTATATATTGCGATCGGCAATAACAATTCAAGAAAATTACCAAAAAGTTGTCAACATACGCAAAAGTTAGTAATGCAGTAGAAATATTGTGATAAATACTGCAAAAGCAGTCTTAAACCGCATATAACATGTAAAATATCACATGGATCTTGAATATTTCTACTTTTCTTAAAATTTTAGTACATTTTTCTCAATATTGATTTTCATGAAATATTTTGGCTCATCTGGAGGTGTGCAGCTTTAAGGGTTAAAGTTGATAATGGAAAGTTCAAAGGTCAGAGCTGAGCAAGTTCATTGAACACCTTGAGCAGGGTAAATGTTAACATTTTAAAGTAAAAGTTAGAATCACAGACTATGTTGACAGATACTGGTCCAGACATTTTCAATACAAGACCTATCTGTATGTTTTTATGTAACTTGTATGAATTTATCTTTGAATATTATCATGCTAAAGACAGGCACTCATGTTGAAAGCAAGAAATTTTTGGGCTAGAATTAATCAATTGATTTGAACAGTTTAGTTATAGAAAAACAGATGAACAGATTTTAAGGAGACGCCATGTTTTCATTTGTTTTTCAAAACATTGTGTTATCCTTATGTTTGAACTGAAGTGTTTTCCCTAAAAAGTAAACAATTAATGGCATATTCAATATGTCATCAGATTTGTTTTTTCTGTGTAATGTAAAAAAAATCTGTATTGTGAAAAGTGCACACTTTTGTATGAACAGATTTGCACATGGTTGCACTTTGTCTAGTATTATACAAGTCTTCCATTTGTTGTAAGAGTTAGATATCTGTATGTGTGTGATTAAGTCAACTTGTTGTTGTTGTTTAGATAAATGTATTTTTCTCTATTTCAGCACATACAATTTTAACTCACAATTTATATTTAGGTTGTGTTGTTTTCATTAGCATGCAACTGACAATTGCTTCACTACCTAATTTGTCAATATTTACCTATACATTTGTACATCTACCTGCTAAAGATTACCCAGGCGTGTGCACATTTTTACTGATATTTCAATTTTGTTTTTATCCTCAAGTCTCAAATATGTCAGTTATTATGTAAAATCTTATAGATCAAATTGGTTAATATTTAGGGCATAGTTGTAAAATTGACAAATTGTTGAATATTAGATTTAAGACAATGTCTCAGACTAGTTAAGATAATAATCGCGACACCTGCACATTTGTTTAAGTTATGATTTATGAAAGCTATGCAACTGTGATAGTTGTATAACATCTGAAGGCTGTCAGGGCATGCTTACACAGATACTGTCTACACCATTCCATGTTGTTGTTTATTTTTACTTTATTTATGATATTACTCAAAATCTAGTCACAGTTGAGACTTAAAGTATTGTTAAAAGTGTTGTAAGCAATATTTGACCTTTTTTGTCAAATAACTTAACCCTTAACCTGCTGGAACCAAAAGTGATCAGCCTTTGCCACCAGTATAGAACCAGGCCAGCCTGTACATCCTTGCAGTCTGACCAGGCTCTATACTGTTGGCAGCTCAATTTTTGTTTTTGATATTGAAATCCCTTGAACTTTGATTAAATGGCAAACTGAACCTGCTTGATGAAGAACATTATGTTGCTTACGTTATAAAAACATCACACTGTATCTACATCATTTAGTGTCACAAAAACTGGCCTAAAGGACAAGAGGTTTTAAATATACAATGTACATGTATTATGACATTTTGGTGATTACAGTGGCCTTCATTATTGTGTTAAAAAATTAAGAAAAACATTTTGCATTTTAAGACATACACTTCATGAACAAGATCATGTATATTGGGGCCATTAGAATAATAGTAATTCTTTATTAGTTCTTACATTTGAACAAAACTGTCTTTTATTAGTGAACAATAATGCAAGATATTTGATAATATCATTGACATATAATAAAGGTAATAACTTGAGAATTATAAACACTAATGAATTAAAATTAATCTTGAGTAATTGTTTGGTAATAGTTTGGTATTATCGTAATATATACCTGAAGTCACTCTTGGGTTTTTTTATCTTTAATTGACTAATAAAATTATTTTGGCATAATAGCATATAAAAACACCATAACATACTCTTAATTATTAAATTTCTACTTTCTAAATCATTTTTATTCATTCTGCAAACAAATGTACTTGAAACTGTTATGGTATAATGGTTAATGCTTTTTTTTAATGTCATTTTGTACACAGATGAATAGCAAGATAATAATATCCAAGAGATTTCTGTATGTGATACATCATATGAACAAAAACCATTCTTGAAAATGCATTGTCACATTTGGGATGTTTTAGGAGATTGAAAGATTATGTTACACTGATCCCTTACTTTATGGGTTATAAACAATTTACAGATGTAACAGCCTTTGTCTGAATCCTTATCAATTCTACTTTGTCGGCAAGGATTTGTAAAACTTTGTTACTAGGCAACCAAAAAACACAGATTTAACATCAGAACTAACCAAATGTTATGCAACATAGATAATGATATTACTGGATGTGTTCTTGATACAAATTATGTTGTTAATGTTTTTTTGTTATTTATTTTGTAGCAATAAAACCCATTGGAAAAAAAGAACAAGCTTTTGTATTTATTTAGATTTCTATCCTTAATGCGATGTTTATTCGTTTTTACAGACCAGACATCTTTTATTACACAACAGGGAAATGGTATTACGGTTAAAAGTAATAATAATACAAGTGTCATAATGACTTTGGATACAATTTGCATACAATATATTAATGTAAAATGAATCAGCTGATCTGTAAAGAGCATTATTTTATGAAATAAATCTTTTTTTAAGGTTTTCATATTCCTGTAGCAGGGATTAAAGATATACATGTACTATGGTCAAATTGATACTAGAAAATACTGATAATTGCTACACAATCTTTTTGTATAAATAAATAAACATAATTTGACTTCACTCAAACCATTGCAAACCTGGGACATACAATTTGTTATTGTATGTCCCAGCACAAACTAAGTATGTTTAAATCCACCACACTATTGGTGGTCACAATATGAACATATAGTGTCATTAAAAATAGCAGGTTTTTTTTTAAAGAGAAGATCAACTTTACTTCACCTGTAATAGGGTGCACAGCTTCCCATACATAGTTTGTTTATTATTTTATTCAAATTAGACATATTCAGTAAGAATTCCATGGATTTCAATCAATTCCTGTGATGAAAATTTTTTACTCAATGATGAAAATAATATATTTTCAAGTGCTTAAATAATTGCAAATACAACATCATGTCTAACAAGCTTTGAATTCATTTAAGCAGACCACAATTTGGCGGCTAGAGATGACAGATTTCTGTACGAGTTCTTTACGTGGAGATATTATGACTTTTTTAATTTATGGCAAAATGATGACAAGAACTATTTTGTTTATTATACCCCCAAAAACGAAGTTTGGGGGGGTATATAGGAGTCACCCAGTGGTCGGTCGGTCGGTCCAGACGTCCGTTGCATTTTCCTTGTCCGGAGCATAACTTGAAAACTAATGGTTGGAATTCAATATAACTACATACAATGGTCAAGCACATTGAGAGGAAGTGCAGTGCACAAGAACCATAACTCTATCTTGACTAATTACAGAGTTATTGCCCTTTGTTACTTTTCCTTGTCCGGGGCATAACTTGAAAACTACTGGTTGGAATTCAAAACAACTTCATACAATTGTGAAACACAATAAGGGGAAGTGCAGTGCACAAGAACCATAACTCTATCTAAAGTAATTACAGAGTTATTGCCCTTTGTTGCTTTTCCATTGCTTTTTTTTTTGTCTGTTGCATAATTTTCCTTGTCCGGAGCATAACTTGAAGACTAATGGTTGGAATTCAATATAACTACATACAATGGTCAAGCACATTGAGAGGAAGTGCAGTGCATAAGAAACATAACTCTATCTTGACTAATTACAGAGTTATTGCCCTTTGTTACTTTTCCTTGTCCGTGGCATAACTTGAAAACTACTGGTTGGAATTCAAAACAACTTCATACAATTGTCAAACACAATAAGGGGAAGTGCAGTGCACAAGAACCATAACTCTATTTAAAGTAATTACAGAGTTATTGCCCTTTGTTGCTTTTCAATTGCCTTCTTTTTTTTGTCCGGAGCATAACTTGAAGACTAATGGTTGGAATTTAATATAACTACATACAATTGTCAAGCACATTGAGAGGAAGTGCAGTGCATAAGAACCATAACTCTATCTAAAGTAATTACAGAGTTATTGCCCTTTATTACTTTTCCATTGCTTTCTTTTGTCCGTACCATAACTTGAAGACTAATTGTTGGAATTCATTATAACTTCATACAATGGTCCAGCACATTGAGTGGAAGTGCAGTGCACAAGAACCATAACTCCATTTTGACTTATTACAGAGTTACTGCCCTTTGTTTCTTTTCCTTGTCCAGAGCATGACTTTAAAACTACTGGTTGGAATTCAAAACAACTTCATACAATGGTCAAGCACAATAAGGGGAAGTGCAGTGCACAAGAACCATAACTCCATCTTGACTAATTACAGAGTTATTGCCCTTTGTTACTTTTCCTTGTCCAGAGCATAACTTGAAAACTACTGTTTGGAATTCAGTACAACTTCATACACTGTTGTCAAGGACATTCAAAGGAAGTGCAGTGCACAAGAGCCATAACTCCATTTTGACAAAATACAGAGTTACTGCCCTTTGATACTTTTCCTTGTCCAGAGCATAACTTAAAACGTACTGGTTGGAATTCAAAACAACTTCATACAATGGTCAAGCACAATAAGAGGAAGTGCAGTGCACAAGAACTATAACTCTATCTTCTATAGAGTTATTGCCCTTTGTTCTTTTTCTTTGTCTTTCTGGACTTATTACAGAGTAATTCAATTAAACTTCATCAATGGCCAACCACATTGAAAGGAAATGCAACATACATGAACCACAATTATCTTTAATTGCCCACAACCATAACTCTATGTTTCAATTCTTTTACAAGGTATTCTGTTACTAGTAACATCCTCATTTCCGAAGCAGACTTGTGGGGGTATTAATCACATTTAGTGATAGTTCTAGTTTTTCATATTTTTATTTCTTTTCCTGCACCATTAATAAAACACATTTATAAATAGTAACTAAATTATACTTGACAACATCTTAAATGTAAAATGTGTACACCATAAACAAGCAACATTCATAATGTTACTTAACTAAGAAAAGTGCCATTTTTCAATCATCTAAAAAAGGGCCAGGATGTTCAACAGAGAGGCTTAATTTTCACAAATCAATAATGTAGTATTAAACAAAATCTTAAAAAAATTCTGATGCCTGAATTACCTTGACCAAATTAATAGAAATCCCAACCCAAGGGAAGAATTAAATTGATTGTACCAACATACCAAGTTTGTGAGACATTGGTGAATGAAAGTACTTGGAGAAATGGTTAAAATGTTGGATGTTGGCAGAAAGGAATGACAAAGTGGCGACTTAAATTCCCAATCAAGTTTTTTTTACTGAGCTATAAAAAGTTCAAATTAGCTATACCAGAATAATTTCAATCATTGAACCTCTCTGTATTCTGTGATGTCAAAAAATCTTAACATAAGATAAATGTATCAACTATTTGCACTAATAATTACAACTGAGTATTTTACAATATCGCTTCTTCGATTCAATCAATAATGAATACAATCAACAGCATACTGAAATGTCTATAAAAATATGTTTGAGGTGGGCTTACAATTCTCTTATGCCTGGAAAAAGTCAGACTTATTTAGTTTCCTATAAGGGTTTAAACAAAGTCTATATTTTATAAACCTTAAACCTGGATACATGTATATGATAAAATTTCACCGACTTCATGTACATGTATAAGGAATTACTACTCATCACATCAGATCAAGAACAGGTACTTGGTTAAACTCTTAATCTGTACAACAATTATATTGATATACTCAGTTCCTATGATATCACGGGATCTATGATATCACTAATCAGAGTATTTACATTTTCTTTGACTGCTAGTAAAAGCAACACACAATGATGCTAATATTTTTTAAACTGGCTAACTAAATTTATTTTCATCTGCCAATAAATTAAATTTTATGAATAACAAATATATTCATGGAAAGAAAACTATTTTATAAAATCTTCATATTTGACTCCTATTTCCCTTAAATGTTTTTACACAGTCAATAAAAATATGTTTTAATCACATATTCTGACATATCTTCTGTTCATATAGTTTGAATTTTATAGCAAGATAACTGTTGGAGGTTTTTCACAACTTAACTTGAAAGTTTTAACCAATCTATCCTTCCATACTTGATTTTTTGGGGATTACCGTGATACCATATTAACCTCCTCTGAATTTAACCAATATGGCCGACATTGGAAATAGTTTAAAAAGGTCATTTAAATTGGTTCTTTTGAAATAATTTTTTGACAAACAGTTCTGGAAAAGGTTCACTTATAAATAAGATAGAAGAAAAATCTCATTCATGTATGATATTTATATTTGAATATTTCCCGATAAACGTTAAGTACCGTGATATCATAGAACCCCGGGCTACATTTTGTATATAAATTTAGAAGAAAGATGATTATATCTTCAATGTCATTTGATTCAACCAAACTTAATTAGCACGGCCATTGGAAAAATAATGGATTGTAACATATCCAGTCAAAAAATATAAACAATAAATTGATAATATTTCATCAAAAAATGTATACAATAATTGATTATATAATTATCACGTGTAATTATCACATGTGATGATTCACCAGATGAAGGTAAGACATATTGATTACCTGTGCTGACAGATGAAAACAATTAACATTATGTTCAAAAGATAAATTATCAGAATTTACATGATTTACACATACATTCAATGTTGCCAACAAATCAATACATCACATTGAATAAATAAAAACAACAAGCAAAATATGACATTCAACAGGTATCAGGGTAAACAATGAGATAAAATATTGGAATAAAATTATATTATGCAAGCCTCTGGGAAGCAAAATATTATTTTATTCAACGAGTTCAATTAATTCATTAATTGCCTTCTAACAGTTAGCCAATCTTTAAGCTATGTTTGTATAACAGAAATGATGTCATGTAAAAATATATTCACTGCTGTGCAATACCATTTTCACAGAATCACAAAATCGGCACGGGTATGTGATAAAATATTATATTGAATATTGCTATTACACTGTCAAACTTTAAAAACTGAATAAAGAATTTAATTAAACATAATTAAATATGTAGAAATGAACAGTTAGAATTGCATATTTATTTGATCTTTATTTTAAAGATTTTAGTCACGACTTAGTAACTCGTGGCCACGACATAGTATCTCGTGGCCACGAGATAAATAAAAACACACACGTCACCTTTGTGCCACCGTACAGGAATGATGTTCTCTGTTTCTTTTTAATTTTTACCTTGCATTACAAACAACATTTAATACTGCAGTTAAGAAATTATGAAATGTACAAAATAATCCATTATTCCTAAAAAATGCCTACAATCAAATACATGCAGTGCAATATAGATACTTCGGAACTCTGGAAACGTGGGTCTTTCCTAATGTTTTTAATCTTTTTAATGTTTCAGGCTTTTCTTGGTGTACTTTTACATTAACATCTTTTATTTGTTATTACAGTTTGAGGAATAATGACATATGTTGAAAATTTAATTGAAATACAGCAGGTTTCTGTGAAGAAAAGATAAGTATTCGAATGTAGAATGCATTAATCTCTGTGGGCAATTTTTTAAACAAGTAATATTAATGTTTTCCGATTGCACAATGAAAGGATTATGTCATTAAAATGTCAGATGTAATTTGTCCTTTATTTTAAAATGTTTAAGCATTGAATTTTGGAATGTTCATGTTTTAATTCAAAGAATTTCAATCTCAAAATACTACATGAGATGCCAGACATATACTGTGTTCAAACTTCATAGATATGCAAGCATGACTAACACTAATACTGAATTAAACAGTTGACTATTAATGTATAAAGAATGACCAGATTGCATGAATGTGCCTGCTTGCTGACCACTATACTGTTGGAACAGGCCTTGCATTTTGTCTACTTACCAGACGTAGAGAACTAAATATCTTAACTAAGTTCAACATTCTCTCAATATAATTATGATACATTATTATAATGATAATGGCACACACTATTTTGGCACCCACACCATCATGTCACGTAATTTCATGATATTAGCAAACAAGTAAATAAATGCTGTTCAACTTAAAATGTTCATTTCTTGTTAATCCGAAGTATGTATAGGCCATATTTTTAAACCGTAAATTTGCATGCTTTGTTTCAAAAGAACTAATAAAAATTCATTTCCAAGAGTAAAATTTTACAAGTTATCAAACAAGTACATGGATATAATTACTAGACAACTTTATGTGTTTATTAATGTATGGATTTCTTAGGAGAAAGAAAAAACACTTCAATCAAAAAAGGATCTTGTACAAACATTTATCAGTCAGACTAAAGTATATATCTATATTTATTAATAAATTCATATACAAAATAACATCAGCTACATGCTAGATTTCACATTGACTAAAAATAAATGCCATATATTCTTTGACAACCCTTTGTGTAATCTATATTTTTTATCTTGAGCATAAAATGCTAAACCCTTATGTTACTGATTTTTATCATTACTTTGAACTGTCCATTAAAGTAAACCACTAGTATAAAATCTAGTCAGGCTGTGGGGATGTACAGGCTGGCTAGGCTCTATCCTGGTGGCATAGACAAGTCACTATTGCTGCATGTAAACTAAAGATAAATCTAGACCTTAACAGTACAGGAATAGTTAATTAATGTTAATTAATTAATATTAAAAAATAATGCGTATACTTTATGGAACACATGTTTTAACAAAAATAAATAAACAAAACAAATTGAAAAGTCTTCGCTCAAAATATAGACTCACCAAAACACAAAACTATCTGCATAAACATAGCATACTTAAACACAAATTTGTAGAAAATATCACAATTATTTCATACATAACAATTAAACATCGCTGTGCTGACTTTGACATGAGAGCATTACAAAAATATACAATATACACTTGTACTTGTCTATGTAAATAAATAAACATGATTTATTACATCATTTATGATATTTGGAATTCATGAGTATAGTAATTTTTTATATTTTCTTTTATGTTGCACCAACACTATAAAGGTTATATGGTGATTTTTCAACTTATCTGGTGGAGAAAGACCAAAAAATGCCAAAATATACCATGATTTTACCATAATATCTATATCTAAAATCTGATTGACTAAATTAATGAAAGGATTCTATTTGGAGGTATATTAGAATTTATTTTTTCTCACTAAATAAATAATGTGTAATCTTATGCTTAAATGAAAAACAAAACTAAAATTCCTTAGCAGAATAATTATAACAAGTATATAGTACAACATAGAAACTTAAAATGTCTCTTATTTTCATGTACATGTATATCTCTACAAAAGCACTACATGTGGTGTTAATGCTCGTCTGTTAAAAATTCTTTGTCAAAAGGGACATAACTCCCTTGCCTTACAACTGCACCTGGTACTGATTAGCAAGAATTCCAAGTTTCATGTTGATAACTTTTAAAATGTTTGAATAATGGGCTACATTAAAGTTTTTGCACAACTGCAAAGTAAATCTTAACAGCTCAACATATTCTAACATTTCAATAATTTTCTATAAGTGGTCACATAATGTACGGTATACAGGCACTAGAAAAGTGTATATAACTTCAGTAAAAATTTTATCTATTTCAATCTAATACTTGTTTTATTTTACCTATACAGTATGGTAAATTAATACATAAAAGTAAACTTGCGACAAGAGAGAACATCACATTACACATGATGCTATGATGATATTAATTTTAAACAAACAGATCTGTTCCTGAATTGATGACTTGTTTAATGATGACTCATTGCCCAAGCTGTCAATCAAACTTGAATCCCTTTGACTTTAGATCCTTTTTGGCATCCTCTATATCCTATAAAGATAAATCATTTAAACTATAAAGACATACATGATAACGTAGGAATATAAATACAACATGCTGGCAACTGGTAGAAAGTTCTCCAAATTGTCAGTATTTATTGTCTAAAAATGCAACCCTTGATTCTTTAACATGGAGCAGACCTATTTAAAGCTGTATAAAAATATACTATAAATGGGATGTTGCAAATGAAGGAAATAAGCTTTACAATAAGCCAAAGGAATTGTCAAAAAATTCAGGTTTTTCACCAATAATTTGGTTAATTCTTTCAGAAATGTCAGAAGCTTTGTGCACATAAGAATATTCCTCTATTACTTATATATATTAACACAAAAGAAACATATTCATTAATAACTAAATATGTTTGCAAAATTTAAAGTTACATTAAATAAATTTCTTAAAAAAAGAAATAGCGACATTTCATTAATAAATTGGGTTTCATATCGACTCCAGATCTTATTTTGGTGTCCAGACAACCAAAATGAGTTTAATGAGCATACAAATGTGCAACCTCATTGTGGCGAAATGGGAAGTACAATTTCTGTTTGCATGAGAAACTCCGCCTTCAGATCATCCGTACATCAATATTAAATCAACAAACATGACTTTAAGTGGCAGTCCTATTTTAACGGTATATTTTCGCATTGTAACGGATATTTTCATAAAAATTTAATCTTTTTTATGAGATGATTATTTTTTCTGAACCACAGGCCTAGTGCACCATGAAGCTTAAACGGTAAAAGTGTGTTTGCACAAGAAAATCTTATATTTGCTGTGTTCCGGATAGCAACTATAACACCGTGACGTAGCGATACACGAGCTGATTATAGTCTTCATTTGCATGTTAAAATTCGTATACGAACTTTAGTGTTACCGTGGGGTTTTCCATTTAAAATCCTAATTTATGAACAATATTTGATGAGATTTACAACGATACTGTTAAAAAGGTTAATGAAACTGTAGAATGCTTGGTTTTTAGGCCGACGGTAAAAATATTTTTACATATTTATTTAATGTAGCTTTAATAGTCTGACCTTATGGTCAAATTCAGTTAAAACTTTTTTAATGTATTGTCTACAGGGTGTTATGTCCAAGTTACATATGTGAAAAAACAGAGGGACATAATTAGGTAAAAAAGATATCAAATCACTAAACACCAGTAATTTGTCCTAACACTTCTGTGAAAGTATGGTTGAAATCTGATGAGAAATGTAGGAGTTGTGTACACAAGAAAATGCTGACATTCATTACTCTAATAACCAGTACTTTCTGTCAGAAAACCTGGTAAAAAACTGCCAATTGTTAAATATCAATCATATTCCAGTGTCTTCGATGTGCAGATATCACTTTTAGTTTTCCTACAGATAACTGCAATAATGAACTATCTTTGCCAGCAGTATGATGATATCTGTGCAGTCTGACCAGAATCTCAACTGTTACCTGACTTATCATAATAATGACATTGATATTGAATTCATTAAAATATACATAATGTATATGTATGAATTCTTTAAATATACATAGTGTATGAATTCTTTAAACATACATAATGTATAATAATTATGTACAATGGTATGGCCAATGGAAAGCAATGATATTTAGAGCATTGGAAATAAGATACCTACTTGTTTAAGATCTATTGAGTCTTGTAAACAGTCATTGAATGTTGCCACTCTGTAAGCTATGACAACCACGGAATACATCTGTAAAATTTAAAATACATTTATACAAGAGGGCCATGATAGTACTCGGATACTCGCCCCAGCCCTACATTAGAAGATGCTTCATGCTAAACATCTAAGATCTAGCTGGTCAAGTTTTTCTTTACACATATAGTTAAAAACAATGACACACCTGGGGCAGGGCCAGTTTGGACCCAAGGGCTTTTATTTGAACAATCTTTGTAGACACTTACTAGAAAATGTTTCATGCTTAATATCTGAACTCTAGATATTCGGATTTTTCGAAGAAGATTTTTAAGTTTTAGCTATACACATATAAGGAAAATTAATGACCCCCGGGGTGGGGCCAATTTTGACCCCAGGGCTTTTATTTGAACAAACTTTGTAGACACTTACTAGAAGATGTTTCATGCTTAATATCTAAACTCTAGCTATTTGGGTTTTTATCAAAGAAGATTTTTTAAGTTTTTGCTATACACATATAAGGAAAATCAATGACCCCCAGGGCGGGGCCAATTTTGACCCCAGGGCTCTTATTTGAACAAACTTGGTAGACATCCATTAGAACATGTTTCATGCTAAATATCTTAGCTCTAGCTCTTTGGGTTCTTTAAAAGAAGATTTTTTAAGTTTTTACTATATGCATATAGGGAAAATCAATGACCCCCTGGGGCCGGGCCAATTTTGACTCCAGGGCTTTTATTTGAACAAACTTGGTAGACACTCACTAGAAGATGTTTCATGCCAAATATCTAAGCTCTAGCTCTTTGGGTTCTTTAAAAGAAGATTTTTAAAGTTTTTTTCTTTTGGTTGCCATGGCAACCAGAGTTCTGCATGGAATTAAATTCTTTGAACAATTTTCAAAGGTGACCACCAAAGGAACATTTCTGTGAAGTTTGGATGAAATTGGCTTAGTGGTTTATGAGGAGATGTCATTTAAAGTAAAAGTTTACGGACGGACGGATGCCGGACGAAAAGCGATCACAATAGCTCACCCTGTCACTTTGTGACAGGTGAGCTAAAAAACTAGAACAAGATATATTACTAGTACAGTGTTTGGTGTAGATGATATAATCTAAAGTCCAAAAAGGCAAACATACAAGTTTTGCCTTTATTATTTCCGTCTTTGTTACAGCAAAAATGCTGAAACATAACAAATAAAGGCAGAAAGAGGATGCCTAATATGTGTTATTTTATCAAGTTCAATAAAAACTTACTATGAATTTATATTTTCTACTTGGTAGAACTGACTATCAAAAACGTAACAAGAAGATAAAAGTGCAATACATAATGTAGTAATACATTACTATGATAGTGTATACAACATAACAGTTATCATCAAATTATTTATACATCAAATTATATATTTTAATTTTGGTAGGTAAGTCTTTAGCCTATACTTGAATGCTAACAGAAATAGTGCAATTATGTTTAAATTGACAGGAGTTGGAGTTTATATTTCATTTCTTCAAATTCCCCCCTACCCCCCAAATAATACATGTATTACGTATAGAAAAAATTTTACCACTCACATATTATCTTTATTGTTAATGTTTTAATCTACAAGTTAATTCAGACTTTTCTTCAATTCATTTTTCTTGATACCAGTTCACATAGATATCACAACCTACTTTTAAGAAATCACAATACTTGTAAGTGAAAAATAGAACTACATTGTACATGTATAATTAAACTTTTGAATTAATAGCTAGTACAAAATAATTTTTTTTATTATATTCAATAAGGAAGTAAATGTAATTTTAATAATTTTATGATGTAAACATAAAAATTCAGTGCCTGCAGACATTTCACTAAATTACTCCATATCAGTGAATACAAAACATGGTTACCATGTCAATCATAAATTTCTCAAAAAAAAAAAAGATTTTAAAAATCTTTCACCATTACACTGCTGATTGTCTCAAACGGACTTTTCCAGATTTCATTTTGGAACTGCCCATTATCAATTATATGGGATATCAAGATGAAAATTTGAAATTGGTCATTCAACAGTATAGAGCCTTGTCAGACTATACGGATGTGCAGACTGGCCTGGTTCTATACTGGTGACACAGGCTTATCACACACCATGCTCAGGGTTAGAAATATTATCCCCACTTTTTTTTAAAATTCCAACAGACTCCTATGTTTCTCAATTTTAGGAAAAATATCTAAAAGTTTAAACTTTTTTCTTCTATTTTAAATTTTTCAGCAACATAAGTTGCCCATTTATTTTCCCCGTGATTGGTGCAGTGGGGTCAGAGAGCCATCCCCTACTGTACCTTACATTGATATTTCATGGTATATATCATCATATATTGATTAAATAGATACAATATTGATAAGCTAATAAAATCATTAATAGCAAAAATGGAACACATGTATCTAAAACTTACCGCAAAGGCAACTATCACAAACACTGGTAACTGAAACATAACATAGATATTTATCATTACTACAGAATTTGTAAAATTAAATGATATATTAAATGTTATTTTTCAGATAGAAATTATTCGCTCATAATACGAGTGCAAAATAATAAGAAACAAATCTATTCAAAAAGTTTTATCTCATTAAAAAGTTTCCTGTTGAAAAAGCTGTTAACTATTGGCAAAACACATGTACAAAATAATTATTATACAGGTAACATTGTATTTTCTCATCTAACTTGAAAAAAAAAGAACATTGAACTATCATTCTTTCACTTCAACAGGACAAAGTCGATATAACTTAACAAACAGGTGCTGAGACACCTTTACATCAAGTAATATCTTTAACGGCCTTGTCCATCTTTCAATATAGACAAAACCATTCATAATATTTACAGATTCGTTTTTTTTCAAATTGTCTGAATGGCAAACAGTGCAGACCAGCCTAGATGTGCCAGCTGATCTTGACAAAGAACAAAAGCTTAGTATTCTTCTTCTGGTAACTCTTGTTCACAACATGCGAGCTCAATCAACCGGAACCTCTCTTTTCTTCCATATACATACAATCTGCCCATCTTACAAGAGTAAGGATTCATATCATTATATCCCTATATTAATGTTCTTAAACGTATCGGCAATGTCCACCGAATCCCCCAATGATGTCATCCAAGGGAGACAACTTGAATTCGGACTTAAAAGAAAGGGTTTATAAACAAATAAATAAAGCATCTTTAAAACAAAATCTTACAAAGAGAATGATGTCTTTTGTTGAATCATTTATATCGGAGTCTATGTATCCTAGGAGAAGACCAATCCATAGTGCAACAAATGTCCCGCCAACAAATAACCATTGAAACAACTTCGGCAACTGAAAGTATCAAGAAAATTCAATTTATTAAAAATCTTTTTTTTTGTGGTAAAATAAATTTTCATATCTTTGATCTCTTTTTCTTTTTTTTTTCAAATTGATATATTAACTGAAAAATATTCTCAAATGTGTAATTTTATATGAAAAAAAGTGCTAAAATTACCATATCATATCCAGTTATTTAAAATACAAATTTAAAATTAAGCCAGTAAAACTAATTTAAAACATTGTAATTTACTGCATACAATTTGATTTACAAATTAGACTAATACACAGTTTTTCTTTACACAAATGTGTTAATATTATGAAACATTCTGTAACCACAAGATAGATCTATAATAAAGATTATTAACCTTTACTAATGTAAATACATGTATCTTAAATAGATTTGTCCATTTCTTTATTCAATCTGGACAAAACCATTCATCATTTTAAGGGTAAATTACACGTAAATGTACTGACTGAATTACAAACAGTGTAGTCTATGACCAGACAACACGGAATAAATTATGTGCCGGCTGACCAGGCATAGATATTTTGAGTTGCTGTATGCAGGCTACAAGTTAAATAACAATTTTTCACTGACTTTATGTTAAGTCAATACCAGCTTTAAATTATAAGGATCTTACTATGGCTACTGGTACATCACAAGGCAAAATAGTGGGGGCATAAGGTGACTAGCTTCATAACCTAATATTTTATATTTAATGGTATGCCATGTTTCTCAGATAAAGCTAGATTCAGTTGTATAGAACAAATTTAAGTTAATATTTATTATGTTTTAAATCTTTTGATACACTTGACTTATTATCCAGGTATGAAATTATGCAATACTATAATTATGTGATATACTCAGACATATGTAACACCACATCAGTAAATCTTTCATTGTAGTAATAATGTTATTTGAGTAAGATATAGAATACTTGCCTATAATTTAAGAAAACATATAGGAACATTGTGAATAATAGAAACTATTTACCAGACCAAGGTTGAACCGAAAATATTCCATTCTATCTCCAGCGTGACAACAAAACATAGTTGGCTGATGTCCAATTAAGTTTTGAGAAAAGTAGCAACCAATGTCAAAATGACACTCAACACTAAATAGTTTTGTCTTCTGCAGTAACTAAATATGACTATGGGATCAAGGCTGGAAATATTGTTAGCAACTTTCTGTGCAAATTAACATGTTTCTAGAGGTGCGGTTAAAAATGTTGTGTCACTTGTAGTTTAAACATGCTTATTTAAAGGGACTCAACTGACGTTTTTCTGACACGATCAGACTGGAAATATTTTTCTGAGACTTGGGTGCCAATTAATATAAGTTCTGGATGCAAATTGTCAGGTCATTCCTTCACCTTGCATTTCCACAATAATCAATTTTACTGTGCAAAATGACCCAAAAAATGAAAGCTTTGCAATTCTTAAATCTGGTCAAGAATTTTGTGTAATAAAAAATGTAAGACAGACTTTTTAAACTGTAATTTGAATATATTATATTCCTTTCCCTTAATTTCGAAAATCATTGAACAAGTTAAATAGAACAAGCAAATTCGTTGAATTTATATCCCCCGCCGAGTACTGGTTATTATTAACACAACAACTGAAGACATAAGGCTTTATTTATATATTAATCATGGCATAAACAGTAATATTCTTTGAACTTGATAAATATTCAGGGCAATAACAGAGCCATAACTTTGTGTTAAATAGTAAAATCTGGAAATGCCAATGAGATGTATGCATACTACATAACTTATCAAGGGCCATAAATCTGAGTTATAAGTATCTGACTGGAACAAGGCGACTATATGCACATCTCCTCTTAGTATCCCATAAAGTTTCATTGAATTCCAGCCAGTAGTAGCAGAGAAGTAGTGAGGAAACAAATATTTTTCTATATGGATACTGCATAACTAATCAAGGGCCATAACTCTGAGTTAAAGTGTCTGACCGGAACAAGCCGACGATATGCACACCTCCACTTGGTATTGAAGGTTCCCATAAAGTTTCATTGAATTCCAGCCAGTAGTTGCAGAGAAGTAGTGCGGAAACGATTTTTACTCTATATGCATACTGCATAACTAATCAAGGGCCATAACTCTGAGTTAAAGGGTCTGACCGGAACAAGCCGACGATATGCGCATCTCCTCTTGATATTGATGATTCCCATAAAGTTTCGTTGAATTCCAGCCAGTAGTTGCAGAGAACTACTCCGGAAACGATTTTTACTCCATATGCATATTGCATAACTAATCAAGGGCCATAACTCTGAGTTAAAGTGTCTGACCCGAACAAGCCGACGATATGCGCATCTCCTCTTGGTATTGAAGGTTCCCATAAAGTTTCGTTGAATTCCAGCCAGTAGTTGCAGAGAAGTAGCGCGGAAACGATTTTTACTCCATATGCATACTGCATAACTAATCAAGGGCCATAACTCTGAGTTAAAGTGTCTGACCGGAACAAGCCGACGATATGCGCATCTCCTCTTGGTATTGATGATTCCCATAAAGTTTCGTTGAATTCCAGCCAGTAGTTGCAGAGAAGTAGTGCGGAAACGATTTTTACTCTATATGCATACTACATAACTAATCAAGGGCCATAACTCTGAGTTAAAGTGTCTGACCGGAACAAGCCGACGATATGCGCATCTCCTCTTGATATTGATGATTCCCATAAAGTTTCGTTGAATTCCAGCCAGTAGTTGCAGAGAACTACTCCGGAAACGATTTTTACTCTATATGCATACTACATAACTAATCAAGGGCCATAACTCTGAGTTTAAGGGTCGGACCGGAACAAGCTGACGATATGCGCATCTCCTCTTGATATTGATGATTCCCATAAAGTTTCGTTGAATTCCAGCCAGTAGTTGCAGAGAACTACTCCGGAAACGAAATTCGGACGGACGGATGGACGGACAACGCCAAAACTATATCCCCCTCCCGATTTCATCGGCGGGGGATAATAACAGTATGCAGCCTTTAGCAAGCATGATATAATTATAGTTAATCTCAATAAATTCAGTATTGAACCACTTTTTTTATGTAAAATTCTTAATATGGGCTCTCACAAACCAACAACATGTGTAACAATCTTCTGTACAGTTCGTTTACATGAAGGGTCCAATGCAGACATGTTAGAATATAAGTTATAAATTGACCTCAAGGTGCTGATTGCTCAGCAAAGAGATCTCAAAAGAAACCGACTAAGCTTTACATCGCCCGAGCCGGGATTCGAACCAATCACAGACAAAAATTAATGTTTATAAATAAAAACGAAATAACAAAACCTTCAGTTAATAAATTACCTAAATTACTACTGCTTTTAAGTATTTTGAAAGATATTTATATAAAATTTACTATTTTATCGATTTAAGTTATTTAATTGTGCAGATATTATGAAAATTAAGCAAAAATATGAAATTCCTTTAATAAAGGGAGGTAATTGTCAACTATAAATATCGGTTATTTAAATCTTGGTATTTAAAGCCGCGCCTTTGATCTTTTAGGTAAAAAAAATAGAAGTAAACAAATGAATTGTAATGCACAATTAACAACATTAATTAACAACATTAGAAGATCTTTTTAATCAATTTATTTATTGACTAATAAACATATGATATGTTTATAAGGTACTCAAAAACTAAACTAGGAATATCTTATATACATTGGTATTAGAAAACTTCTTAAGACAGCACCGGTCCAAAATTATCTCGGTGTCTCTGATTTGACTAATTTTATTATAAGTATTATCCTTGGAAACATATCATATATGTTTATTAGTCAATAAATTAATTAATAAAAAATATCTTCTAATGTTGTTAATTAATGTTGTGAATTGTACATTACAATTCATTTGTTTACTTCTTTTTTTACCTAATAGAATGAACAAAAAAGATCAAAGGCGCGGCTTTAAATACCAATATTTAGACAACCGATATTTATATAAACTCAGTTGACAATTACCTCCCTTTATTAAAGGAATTTCATATTTTTGCTTAATTTTCATAATATCTGCACAATTAAGTAACTTAAATCGATATAATAGTAAATCTTATATAAATATCTTTCAAAATACTTAAAAGCAGTAGTAATTTAGGTAATTCATCAACTGAAGATTTTGTTATTTCGTTTTTATTTATAAACCTTTATTTTCCTCTGTTAATTGGTTCGAATCCCGGCTCGGGCGATAAAAAAGCTTAGTCGGTTTCTTTGGAGATCTCTTTGCTGAGCAATCAGTACCTTGAGGTCAATTTATGCTATATATTCTATCAAGTTTTCATGGGAACTTTTATGTAGACGAACTGTACAGAAGATTGTTACACATGTTATTGGTTGGCAAGGACAGCCCATATTAAAAATTTTCCATAAAATAGTTGTTCAATACTGAATTTATTGAGATTAACTATCATGCTTTCTAAAGCCTGCATTTAACTAGTTCAAAAATTTTAGAAATTAAGGTAAAGGAATATATTCAAATTACAGTTAAAAAGTCTGTCTTACTTTTTTAATTACATAAAATTCTTGGCCAGATTTGAGAATCGAAAAGCTTTTTATTTTTTGGAACATTTTGCACAGTAAAATTGATTATTGTGGAAATGCAAGGTGAAGGTATGACCTGAAAATTTGCACCCAGAACTTATATTAACTGGCACCCAAATCTCAGAAAAATATTTCCAGTCCGATTATGTCAAAAAACCTCAGTGGAGTCCCTTTATATCTCAACTCTTGAAACTTGTTAATTTGCCCAGAAACTTGTTAACAATGTTTCCTGCCATATAAGCTAATACAAAGTATGTTGCTGCAGAAGACAAAACGGTTTATTGTCCAGTGTTTTTGAAGTTGGCCATTGCTACTTTTCTCAAAACTTAATTGGACCTTTTACCCCATGAGCATATTGTGAAAAATGGCCGTTTTCATTGAAAAGCCTCCTGTTACAAGTACCAACTGCTATAATATTAAAATTAGGAAAAATGCTTCAATACTGATGAAACTTGGCACATATGTTCACTGAACCATAACTTCTGTGAAAACATGCTCAAGCTTAAATTTCCTGTTACCATGGCAATGGGGGGATGTCTCAAAATCACTATTTTGCATTTTTTTTTTCAATCAAAACTGATTTCAAAGTGCTGCAACTTCTCAATGCAATGAGATAGAGTAAAAGGCTTTTCAGCGTTGGTTACCTTAAGATCGACCTGAGGCCATTTTTAGCCTGTCACATGTCCAAAGTTTTCTTGGGGATCAGGGGGACTTCCACCCCCTTCAAACCCCCTCAAACATTTGATTTCATTTGAATTGATACGCGTCATACATGTTATCTAAGAGCGCTATAGCCCTCGCGGGGCCTTTGGCCCCGCTCGGACTTTCTGTGTATTAAGGGGAAGTCAAAGGCCAAGCCCATGAGGTCCCGGCCTTTGACTTGCCCGGCTATAAACTACACCTGAATATTTAAAGCAATACAAATACATTGTGTAAAGTCAACATATAGATTTCTTTGTCATTCATTTTGCCACCATTTAAATGAAACTCAATGATAATCGGCCAGGTAAGCAGATAACAGAACAATCACAACTTTACAGATGAGATATAATGGCTTAGGTGTTCTGACTGAAAGCAGAAACCGTGCAGAGATTATGATAGAAATATTGAACAACACCTTTAAAACGAAAAAATGTTACATAAAAAATGAACTCAAAAATTGTATCCAACTTCCTCGTTCGTAGGTTTTGCCTACTTTCATATTATATATACCTTGAGAAAAGTAAAAGGTGTGTCTGTCTATAAAACAAATTACTAGAGGTAAAATTCCATTTTTGAAGGAATGAAGGTTATGTACCACTTACATATTTTGGAGGATATGTACCATAAATATTTCAATGTAATTTCTATGTTGTATTTGAAAATGTAATATAATGATGAGCTTGTTATGCCTTTAATAGTTAAACAAAGAAATAAAATTTCAGTTCTGTTTGGTAATTTCTAAGAAATACAGATTTTTATAAGGCTTATTATAATTAAAAGTAAATTAACAGCTGAATTAATACTTCAATATTACTTATCAGAAATTAGTAATCAAACAAATCACAAACAAATTACAAACTATGAAATATTGTTATAAAAATGTTTTTTTCAATGTTCTCATGAATGTTCATTTCTGTTTAGCGTATATAAATAAAACTTAAAAATGTTAATTATATAAATTAATTGTGGTTTGTTCTTTATTTTTCTCTGTATAAATAATTATAATCTCATTGTACAAAAAAAATAGATCAATTAATGCACAAATTTGAATAATAACCAATTAAGAAAAAAAATTCACATCCTTTAGAAAATCCCTTTTTATCCCCTAATTATGGTGAATTCAAAAGCTGGGGCTGTGAAGGGCTTTGGCTTGCCCGGCTATAGACTTCATGTGTATATTTAAAAGGAAAATAAAAACAATCCAAAATATATAGATTCTTATACCTATCAGTAAAATATTCAGTGTCATTACTAGTTGGACATTAAAAATAACGTAAAAACAACATAATTATGTGATTAAAGATTAACAGAAAATGCCGGACGGGATTTTCCAAACGCCGATGCATGCGCAGTGGTCCCTCTTCCAATGTTGAACACCACCATTTTATTCGTTTCTGTTTACGGTACAAAATACCCGCATTTACTTATAAGCGAGCTCGACGAGCTGGCCCGAAGTTGTGTATAAAATACCGAATGACAATTTCAAAACGGAAAATGTAAAATAAAAATGAACGATTATTTTAAACTATCTTGCGATAAAAAAAATTGAGCTCGCTTTGCGGCTTTGCCTTTTTCATATTAACAAACTGCATGATAGATCTGGTTAACATGTACACTAAACATATTATGCTTAAATCATAAGAGCTTTCCGCGCCATAGGATGATAGGTAGCACCTAATTTCATATTAATCGTTAGGGTGTTCAGTGTGAAAACAGAAGCCGTGCATGAAATACCATATGACACCTTTAAGATGGAAAAATGAACGATTTTAACTGACTTCCCCTTTCATAGCTTTTGCCTAATTTCATATTATTAATTACCTTCGAGTCATTATGGGTGAAAACGGAAGTGGTGCATGAAATACCGAAAGACAATTTTAAAACGAAAAATGTAAAATAAAAAAAATGAACGACTTTTTTAATCGACTTCCCCCGGTTCATAGGCTTTACCTAATTTCAAATTATTAATCATTTCTACCAATGTCGTATGTAACATCCAAAAATGGTACATTTATGCAGTGGTACGTTTCCTCCGTGGTAAGTAACCTCCACATTTCGTAAACAAAGTTTATTGTTAGATCGCGAAATATTATGACAATCAAACATTTCTTGAATTACACTTAAAATATAGCCTCAATATACACTGAAATGTATAGTTTTCCTCATTTTCTTGTTTATGTGTGAATATTATGTACACATCATTACAAATAAAAGTTATATTTACAAATGTTACCATTATTTTGTTTTCAACGTGGAAATATCCACCATTACAAAATTTATAATAAAAACATTTTTTGACCGAAATTTATCTAATTATTTATTAAAGTATGATTTGGTCTAAGTAGCAAAATGTCATCAAATAACATCAATTCTTCAATCAGTTTTAATAAAAGGTAAAAGTATGTGAAAAACACCGCAAAGCATTGCATAAATTTTGTGTGGAACCGCTTAAATATTCGTTTTAAAATTGACTCTTACTTATTTACTAAACATTGGAAAACCCGAAGAAGTCGTAAAAATACTTAATTCTAAATTAGTTATTTAAACCAAGAATATTTCACATCTATATGTCAAAGAGAAATTTTTATTTTCTTTAATAGATATACCATTTGAAAGCTAACCTGATATGAAAGTTGAATTAAAACATTTTACGACATAAAGGTTTACACGTTGCCACCTGTCAACACAAGACTTTTGCATGGAACCTCTTCCTAAAGCTGAACCAGAAGTGAAAATGGAGACGTTCCTTTCAAAGTCGCTCAAAATTGCGGCTGTTGTTCTTGCATATTGGTATGGTATGATTTAAATCGTCATTTTAAATGAAATAGTTTTAACGTGATAGATCTAGCTAATACAGTTTCATTTTTATTTAGTCCAACTAATTGTACTAGTCTACACATAATTTGAAATATTGTGCTATTTTGGGTATAGGCAATATCTCCCCTCTAGAAGCAAGATTCTCAGAATCTAAGGGTTGGCACATTAAAATATTTTTACAACATTTTTAGGGACCCATTTTTAGTGCACACATTTACATATATATAGACACTTAGGTGTCAGACCTAGCCTGAGATTCAGGCGTTGATATTTTTTGCTTTTTCATAACATACGCTGTATTTCATACTCGATTGTCATAGATAACACAACATCTCTGGTTTTGATAGTATCAACGCCTGGGGAAACTTGCTGGGTTTGTTATGTAATTATCGACTAATGATAATCCTAATTATTGTAATATGAAATTAGGTGCTACCTATGGCGCGGAAAGCTCTTATGAATTATGATTTGAGCATAACATGTTTAGTGTACATGTAAATCAGATCTTTCTTGCAGGTATTTTGTACTGTAAACAAAATGAATAAATTGGTGATGTTCAACCTATCACCAGAGCGCTCAGAATATTCCGAAAATCTCCGAACATAAAGTGGGACCACTGCGCACGCGTCGGCGTTTTGAAAATCCAAACTTTTTATATTTATAATCGTTACTATAGTTCTTATCAATTAAATGCATTTTTACTTTCTGATTTTTCAAATCATTCTCTCACCGTAAGTGTTATTTAGCAGACGCTAGCAATAGTCTGAATTATGTAGACGCTCATTAAAAGCGCTCTGATATCTATATTTAGCTCAAAAGGATTTCAAAATGGCGGCGCCCAGTTAACTAAAGATTTTTTCACAGCTTATTAGGTATAGGATATTTTTTTCGAAATTTTCATTTACTATTAATTTGATTTCATTTGAATTGATACGCGTCATACATGTTATCTAAGAGCGCTACAGCCCTCGTGGGGCCTTCGGCCTCGCTCAGACTTTCCGCGTATTAATATACCGATTAGCACGTGACCAACAAATAACATGACTAAATCGAGGCGAAGATGATGATTGTTGCAAATTTGAAGCCAATTTTACTATTATAAATTGCGTCCAGCCCCATTCTCTGATGCTCACAAACTTTATCCAATTTAACTAATCAAACCTGTTGATTGAATTAACTCATCATGCAATAAACTTTGTCAACGAGTGTCAGTTTTTAATCAGAAATGGTGTTTTGAAAGCGAGGCTCCGTAACTGTTCGTTGAGCTTCGGGTCACTTCGTGGAAATTCCATTTCTATTTTTAGAAACTAGATTGTCGTTGCATGAGTTATCGTTCTTTAAATAACACCCGTAATTTTCGGGGTGTATACTAGGTGGTGCTTCGATCGAAAATCGTATTTCCCCAGGCTGTCGATTTGCCAAACAGAAGCACATAAAAAATCGACAGACTGGAACCCAGGCTATGTCAGACCCTGTGCAACGACTTGACCCTCGAAAATATTTGTCAATAGACTTCATCTTGCTGTACTATGCACCGCCAAATTCCAAATTAATTTCTCTCAATATGTCATTTCCACAGTAAAATAATTCTGGCCAAGCCCTTTAAAAGATTAAACAGGTAAAATCTTCTGAGAGCACTTAAGTCTTGCATTTATACCAAGAAGATTGATTGCTAGCAGGCCCAATATTACAAAATACAAGTTAGTTTGTTTTGCCATGAATGCCTAGACTATGGACTAGAACATGTGCTTAAAGTCAAGCCGGACGAACCAGATGAGTGCTCCTTTGGTGTTGTAACATTATTATGAATTATTGAAGTTAATAGAGAATCTCACCACTTAGTATCGGGATTTAAACCAACAATCTCACAATGTTCTATTATTATTTTTCTGTTGATTTGTCATAACCACTAGAAAACCAGTTATGTCTAGCATTCCTAGCATTCATTGATTTACTCTCTTTATTTTGCCATCAACATGACACTTGTACAATAATGTAATGAAATTGATGTTTATTTTCAGGTTTATATCTATTTCCATGGTATTCCTAAACAAATATCTCCTCAGCAGTGATGATTTAAAGGTAGGTTAATATGAAATTAGGCAAAGCCTATGAACGGGGAAGTCAGTTAAAAATCATCTATTTTTCCTTTTTAAAGGTGTCATTCGGTATGTCATGCACCACTTCCGTTCTCACTCGGAACACTCGATGATTATTATTAATCCGAAAAGTTGCGATTGTCCGTTGTTGGAATACCTCACCTTTTATCATTGAGTTACATTGAAAATGGCTGCGCCCAGCTGGAACTGGCACTGAAAATTTCATTGATAGGTAATAGAATTCTATATATTTTTTAATTGTTTTTTATTTGATTTCCTTTTAAATATACACATGTAGTCTATAGTGTATTAATTCTCTGTGCCTTATAAGAATATAATCAAACAGACCCTTATTTGGGGCAAATGTTCACTACTTCAAAATTTGTAGCAGTTTACTATTTCATAGTGGAATGGACAAGGGTGCAAATATTTACAATGGCAAAAAAAAACATTAAAAAAGTTTGCCAAGTGCAGGAATGGGGTAGGGATTCCTTGAATTAAACATTATTTACATGGTTTAACCTTTTCCCTTATATAAGCGTGTTTCAACGGCTTTTTGCCCCCCCCCCCCTTTATGAGGCCTCAAACAGTGACCTCTTTTTCGGCGCCGTCCCCCATCCAAATGTTACATCAGGGAGATGTGCCCCCTTCTGTTTTGGGGATTTGAAGGGGGGCAGAGTCCCCCTCATCGCCAAGAAAATTTTGGACATGTGACAGGCTAAAAATGGCCTCAGGTCGATCTTAGGGTAACTAGTAACCGACGCTGAAAAGCCTTTTACTCTATCTCAATTCATTGAGAAGTTGCAGCCCTTTGAAATCAGTTTTGATGGAAAAAACAATGCAAAATAGTGATTTTTGGCAATTTTGAGACGTCCCCCCATTGCCATGGTAACAGGAAATTTATTTTAAAGTGGACTGGTCTGCAATCGTAAATGAGCACAATCATTTTCAATAAGTATGTCAAATATCCGTAAAAACAAAAGAAATGCATTATTTGGATATTCTTAAAAAGATATTGCTAGTAAAAGAAATGTTGATGAAAGTTTAGTAAGAACATTTATATGATGGGCAGTAATATTTTGTTCTAGAACACTTTATCATCTACTATATAAATATATGTAGTAATATCAGATCATGTATCTCATACTTTTGATGTTATGCCTGATATCAACATAACTATTTACTGTATAACATGTAACCTTTCATTATAGACCAGTTCACTTGAACTTGAATTTGAACATGGCGAGGGTTAACATTCAACCAGCGAAAAGAAACTTGAAAATAATGTCTTAGTCTATTTTACTACAATGAATAGGGCTAAATATAGTATGAATGAACCTTTAATATCAATCTAATAACATTAAAGTCAAAATTTATTGAGAATGTCAAATACTCAAGTGTCAATTTGATTTAATTACCGGTAATATCGTGGCCCAAAGGCATACATATGCACACCTTGGACTGTAATGATACCAGTGTTTTCTTTTCACTCATGAGGGAAAGATGGTGGGTCCCCCTGTCTGTGGTGGAAATTTATTGTTGTTACAATAGAAAAGAAATAGTATATTTGATGAAAATACACTTCATTATTATTTTGTTGTTTTTTCTTTGAAAAGAGGGTTACTAAACATTGTTTTGCTGGTAGGTCTCACATTTATGTTCAATAACTGGAGAACCATTCGACCCACAGCCTTCAAACTCCATAAGATGACCTTTGAATAGGGGACACATATTTTTGGGCATCCACACATGAAGGTCAAGGTCACACTGTAACCTTGAATGTGAAAACTGTTTCCACTCAATAACTAGAGAACCATTTGACTTGCAGCCTTCAAGTGAGCCTTCAAACTTCACTTGACAAACTATTTAACATGATAATGGCCAAACATGCTCTAAATACATTTTAAAAAGTATAAAAAAAAATATGTTTGCACTTTCCAAAGAAAAAAAGTGTACTTATTTCTTAGGCTTAGTGTGCCTTTGAAACATTAAACAGCAAAAAAAAAATATACAAAAAAAATTAATAGATACATTTTACACTGAAATAGGAAATGTCTTCATGTTTTTTTAAAACCTTGTTTTGCATATTTAAATTAAAGATATATTTAGAAATTGTGACATCATGTTGAGATTTGATTTATGATCTATTCTGAAAGGGGTTTAATCCTGTTAACCATAAATCCTGTTACAGTGTTGATGGGAATAAAGGGTTTAGTATCAGTGAAAGCTATATTTTATGGAGGGCGATCGTTGCCAAAATTCTAGACATGTAATGTGTTTCTTTTGAAAACTACTTTTGAAAATGCGAAAGTGAATGTCTAGCATTTTTTATTGTATTCGTGCACAGCAAATGATATGCCTGTTAATCCAATCTTTTAATCGAAGGCACCCGCTTTTAAATAACAAGTTTACATGTAAATCTTAACAACTGACCTAACATGGAGAACAACAACACATTTACAAGTTCGTATCTTCCATTGCATATAATACATAAGCATGTTTGCACACTTGTAGATATCTATCTGTACCTGAAAAATACAAATGAAATGTAAAACTCGACTACAGAAAATATAATTTAATAAAACATGTTTCCAGTCGTAGAACTACAACAGTACGTTAACACAGTAACATGTTTAAAATGACCAAGTAGATTCACAAAGTTAAACGATTTTAAGTCATGCATGACGCCCCGCCCCTCTCTGAGTATTTACGATCTTCTATTACGGAAATGTTTGGACAAGTATAATACCCGTCGCCACTCTCCTATTTCTCAATAAAGTGAAGGAAAACACGGCGTCCATTCTAACTTCTTTTTTATTTCTATAAAAAGTCAAATATTTTTTGTATCAAATGAAAGATTACTCCATAATTTTCTATGAATGCCTCAGAAATAAAAATGAATTAAATAGATGTTTTGAAATTTTTGTTTCAAAATTTATCATGTTTTTCCTCTGAAAATCTCGAATTGGTAAGAAAAATACGGCGTTCCCTCCAAACCTATTTTATTTCGTTATCAATTTTGAAAATTTTGAATTGAAATAAAAGTGTGCTTCATACGATTTATGATATATGATTATATAATGCCTAAAAATAAAAATGAATTGAATCAAAATGAATTAACTTTTCGTTTTAAAGTTTATCATGTTACTTTCTGTAAAATAGAGAAAATAAGAATCCCTAAAGAACACTCAAAACGACAAAATTGAGAATGTTGCAGGCACGGTTTGATTGAGCCTGTTCGTGGACGGTAATGGAAAGAGCAAGTTACCGCCCATGCCCCCTAGCACCGGCTTAAGCAAAATTCAACATGAACTGGTACAATTTTGAATTTTGAAACATCCGCAGATGTGTTAATATCGCTATTATCATGGAACCTTCAATGTGACATGTAAGTGCCATTCCATGAAAAACGGCATATGGTCCCAAGTAAAAAAAAACAAAATACACTCTGAAATTTAGTAAGAGAAACATACTACTTACTACTACTTACTTTTTTATTCTCGGTCATTTTTGATAATTTTAGACTCAAGTAAAAGAATCCTTCATGAACTTTCTAGTAATGCCTTAAAAAAAAAAAATTAATTACGTAGAAGAATTTAAAATTTTGTTTCAAACTTATCGTTGTTTATTTTTCTCTCTTAAAACCACAACTCATATATTCGGAAAGAAAAATCACGTCGCTTCCTTTAGATACTTTATTCAAAAAAGAAAATGAATATTGAATGAAAGTTAAGACCATAAGCTTTGAACAAGTATACATGTATTAAAAAGTCTGGAAACAAAGTGACTCCTCGGAAGCATTAATCACAACAAAGTTACATAAGAATTGCAGATTCGGTTTGATTGAGTCTGTACATGAGAGATAATGAACAAGTGCAACATCCCTCACGCCCCTAGGACCGGCTTGAGCGGACTCAATTCTCAACACTTAATAGCGCTGGCATTAATGATCCCGAAGGACCAGAAAAATATAAAAACACTGAAGTGAAGTACGGGGCAACTTTTTACGGCTGCCACACGGCACTTGACACCTGCTGTTGTAAAGTATAAAAAAATTGGAAACAAAGTGATCCCTCGGAAGCATTACTCACAACAAAAATTACATAAGAATTGCAGACTCGGTTTGTTTGAGTCTGTACATGAGGGATAATGAACACGTGCAAAATGTTTTTATTTATACTGAAAAAAACTTATTAAAGCCACTGACCTCCATATGGTAAAATGAAAAAAATGAAATAAAATTTCATGTAAACAGGAAATACTGATCTAGTTAGGTTTATTGTATAAATTTATTATCACTGACACCTTAATTCAAGAAACAATGTAGACAAAAGCGTTAATATATCGGGTTTATTCTTTTCCATTATCTACTACGATACTAACGCAGTAGCAATATAAATAGAAGAAGATAATTCATTTAACGCGTCACGTGTCACAACAGTGGTCCGGAAAAATCCCGGTAGGCTCCCTATCACATTTCAAGCTCTACGGAACGTCGGTGGTTCTACTCAGGTGCCCGTTCGTGCCTGAAATAATGCACGGAAGGGCACCTGAGGTCTTCCTCCACCAGTAAAGCTGGAACGTCGCGATATGACCTATACTGTGTCGATGTGACGTAAAACCCAAAACAAACAAACAAACAAAACATTTCAAGCTAAAGGTTAAATCGATAAATTGGTCATTATATATATGAAATAATTAATCAATTATAATTTTAGGGCCATGAACAACTACAAATATAAAACCAAAAGCAATTATTGGCATCCCAAATATGTTTGATAAAATCCTGGATTCCATGCGTTCAGGAGCACAGGTCGCGATATTGTCATGTACGATCACGTATTTTCTTGATTTCAGAAAGGAAATCTCGGTGGCCGCTTTAAAATCCTATTTTTGCAAATACTTGCATAGTTTTTGTTGAAAATGAAATTTGTGCCAAATATATTTTTAATGATACATGTACCAATAAAAATATTGGATGTTTTTTTAGATTATCAATAAAATTACACCTTTGAAGTTGGTCATTGTTTCCCCTAAAAATTTCCAAATCGCCGATGTTTCTCAGGAAAACACGATGTTAAATAATAAGTTAATGCATAAGTTATCTTCATAATAAATGGTAAAATCAGTAATTTTCAAGTGTTGTTGCTAGTGACAAAACTTTTGTAACAAATGTAACAAATATATGTTATGAAAAATGCGGTATGTTGTCCTTCAGTTTTATTTAGAAATATGGGAGAGGCGCCGTTTTTTACCTGTCCGTAGAAGTTCGTAAATACTCCGAGAGGGGCGGGGTGTTATGCTTGACTTAAAATCGTTTAACTTTGTGAATCTACTTTTGTCATTTTAAACATGTTACTGTGTTAACGTACTCTTGTAGTTCTACAACTGGTACCACGTTTTTTTTTTAAACTCTATTTTCTGTATTTAAGATTTACATTTCATTTGTATATTTCAGATCTATAAGTGTGCAAACATACATATGTATTGCATTCAATGGAAGATACGAACTTGTAAATTTGTTGTCGCTTTTGATGTTAGGTCAGTTTTTACAATCTATATGTAAACTTGTTATATAAAGGCGGGAACCTTCAATGAAAGGATTGAATTAGGAGGCATATTATGTGCTATGCACGGGTACAATAAAAAATGGTAGGCATACAAGTTCGCATTTTCACAAGTTATCTTAAAAAGGAGCACTTTACATGTCTGGAATTTTGGCAACGAACGCCCTCCATAATATTTATGAACATTTATCAATAGATATCTTATTTCAAACATAAATATACCTGTTGAAATTTAGTCTTTTAAAATTTAGTTTATTTTCTTTCAAGTTACTCTAGACATACATTTGTATGTACAGTTGTTATTTAAAGTTTAATCAGTATTATAATCACTACTATTCATTAGATCATTTATAAAAAGTAGTTGATCCAGTTATACATGTATAATAAAATTGTTTATGCCATCATAAATTAGTCAGTGAAGATAATATTTTTAATAAAAATTGTAAATTTATTAACAAAATCTTTATTTGTAGACTTGAGCTCTTCTCTCCTCTGTATAAATACAATACAAATTGTAAAATTTATGGCTAATAATATATGTCAATGTAGAAATATTTTTTAGCAATCTTAGTGCCAATGAGAATCATATCAGACGCAATTGTTGTTGTTTTTAAATTGTAAATATACAAACTGGGATATATGTTGAATAAAACTGAAAATATTGTTCTAATCTTTAAACAGATGCTAAACGATCATAATTTGTTTTGAACTCAGTATAACTTTGAAAGAAAAAAAGTATTTTGGAGAAGAAGAAAAAATGTATAATATAAAAAGATAATTTTTTAACCACCTTGCAGGGTTAGAATTTAGCAAGATTTTCTACTTGCAGAATTTTGCAAGTGATCAAATGTTTAACTGGCAATATGGGGTAATCAACTGGCATTTCCATGATCACGTATTATTATTATAATACACAATGACAATGTATTTTGAACATTGGTATGTCAAATGATAATAAGCTTGAATGTCTATAGAATATCAGAAACATTTTTATTATTGGTAAACACAGATGTCTTCTTGTAACGAAACAAAAACATTTCAACACATTAATTTATAAATGATAAACAATTGTTTAGGGATCAGATTAGGTAAACCAGAGGAACACCCACTGGTGACAATGTACAGTTATAAACTTATTCAAGTAATGTAATTTCTTAGGACCTTCATTAATTTTAGCATATTTAAAATGAACTTGATTACACCAACAGCCTGAAAACTCAGAGGTGCTGATCTACTTAAAATAAATAAATATTTCAGCTTTAAAGGAGTGCTACGCATTTACATTGGACCCTGATTAAACATCTTGGATGCTCTAACAAATAGTGTTTGGCTGTTAAAAATAGTCCATCAAAATATAGTCAAAGAAAAAATGAATAGAGCAACTAAAAATTTATTTTTTTAGTTTATTAGGTAAACAACTGAGTCTGGTACAGTAAACATGATCAGTTTCTGCAGCGGGCAGTTGCCAAGCATCATCATAAGCTCAGATGATAACAGTTATGTAAACGTCCTAAATGAACAGTCACTTGCAAATAAATGCCAGTTAGAGTAATTTTTACTGGCATTATTAGATTTTAACTGGCATTTTGCCAGTATGCCAGCTTAAATTCGAACCCTGACCTTGTAACCTTCCAAGCAAACTGGCATGGGTCACGGGAGGGGAAACAAAGATGATTTTAAGGCTTGCTTCATAACTATATTTAGAAACAAAATTAGAAGCAAACAAGATTTTATCTGTTAGACTTGAAAAGATACTTTAATACTGGTACGAACTTGATGCCAGCACATCAAATGGGGCAACTGCTCTATGTTTAGTTGTTAACAAGTTTAAACTACATCTTGTAATTTAAAAAGATGAATGCTACAAAATACATTAATATATGTCATTGATTGTCAAAAAAATCAGTTGTAAGTAGGATGGAAATTTCTTATAATTGAATATATTTTTAAAAAATAACTTTTTCCTTTTCAGTTGGATGCTCCATTGTTTGTAACCTGGTACCAGTGTGTAGTGACAGTTGCCTTATGTTTCTTGTTGAGCTACATGGCCAAGCTTTTCCCCAGTATCATCTCATTTCCAGACATGGCAATAGACCCAAAACTCTGCAGAGCTGTAAGTTATAGAAGTTTAATTGAAGTTAAATTGATCTTATATCACCAGTATAACAATGAAATTTAAAGTGATTTGTTTTCATGCGGTGTAATGGGAGAATCATCAAAACACTATATTTAAAGCCTTCAATGTTCTTTCTGTCATGTAAATTGCTGAAAACATCTTGCTTGTATTTTATAGACAAATACCATATGGGAGATATGAATATCTGTATTGTATTGTGCATTATGACTTAAAATTATGAGTTTATTATACATTGTTGAGCACATAACTGAATTCTATTGGACGAGTACACAGATGTCAAAACTATATTGGACATGGCGCTTCTCAAGTTAAAACCGATTTTAAAGTTGTGTAGGAATTTAATAGAATTAGTATTGTTCTCAACCATGTTTAATGACCCCTTTATTTCACACCACCATTTTTTGACAGGACTTTATTACTTCAATTAGAATAAGGATTTTTGGAGTCTCAAAATGAAAAAGAGGCTAGATGGAGTACAATATGCATTTCATAAAAATATTTTGGACTCTTAAAATTAAAACAAGGTTATATGGGGTGTGATATGGCTTTGATATGAATCTTTTGGACTCTGGAAATGAAAAGGAAGCTATATGGGGTGTGATATGAATTTGATATGGACTTTTTGGATTCTGGAAATTAAAAGTAGGCTAAATTGATAAGATTGAATCCAATAATGATTTGTATCAAGACATTATTTTGTGCAATACTGAAAGTGCATTGGTTATGTTTTATTATCAGGTGTGAAAATAAATGAAAGTATTCAGTTAGAGTAATCATAAGTGTACTTATTCTTGGCTAGTTTATGATCGTGATTAAGACAGTGAGCTTTTATGCCTTGTGTTTTCTTTGTGTGACAAAAAGTAATGAAATAAATGCATGTCAATAAACAACATTTAAGAATTCTTACCAATATTATATAATTATGATATTGTATAGCCCTCATTTTTTTGTTGATATAACATTTCACTATCTGGGATAGAAATATTCAAACCAGTTTTCTCTTATAGCAGCTTTTGTTAACATATTGTTTTTATATCATTTTAGATAAGAGGAGTTTATTACAAATGTTTTCTGTGGAAATCTGATATCGTTTTGCACAAAACAGCAGAATTGGATTAAATTGATTCAATTAAACTGCCATATGTTACCAGGAAGATTAGAATTAGCTGATATTTTCTGTATGATAAAAAGATAAATTATTGGTACAATTCAATAGCCCTATCTCAGAGGTTAAGTTTCTAGATCATTTAGTTATATTATGATAAATGTGAGAGTACTACCTAAATTGACACACATGTAGATATTGTATTTAATATATCTTATATAGGGAGCTCTTATACATTGTATGGTGTTGTATTTATTATAATACTGCACGTTTGTAAGTCGTCACATTTCAATGGATTATCGTGACATTCATATGGTTTTATATACACGGCTGTTGTCAATTAATGAAAAAATCTCACTTTTTATGTCTAAAAGAAATGGAAGTTTGCTGTATTATAAATTGGTTATAAAATATTCCTGACAGGTTATATGACCATCTCTAAATGTTTGTTTACAATATAATCCAAGCTGCTATTATATATTTCAAACAACCGTTTATATAGGACCAATTAACTTGTCAAAAAAATCTTCATAACTAATGATATATCCTATATAGGGAGCAGTTATATGGTATTGTATTCAATATATCCTACTAAGGGAGCTGTTACATGATATTGTATTAATATATCCTACATAGGGAACTGTTATATGGTATTGTATTCAATATATCCTACTAAGGGAGCTGTTACATGATATTGTATTAATATATCCTACATATGGGAGCTGTTATATGATATTGTTTTTAATATATCCTATATTATGGGAGCTGTTATAAGGTATTGTATTTAAAATATCCTATATTATGGGAGCTGTTATAAGGTATTGTATTTAATATATCCTATATTATGGGAGCTGTTATAAGGTATTGTATTTAATTTATAGGAAACTTCAGCTTTGATGTCACATTGTACAAATATATATTGAAGTTTCAAATGAACAAAGTAACATTCCTTTTGTTTAAGAAACATTGTTAAGCAGACTACAAAATAACTTTATCCAGTTCATAAAAAATGCAAGTAGTTACATCTGTTATACATCAAACAAATTGATTCACAGTATTGCTTCATTTAACTTAATCTTCTAACTTTATATAGCACTTCCAACACCACACAGTCTACACTTTAATTTGGGGTGGGGGTGTTGCTTGTTTTTTTAGTTTTTTCAATGTGAGTTTTTTTTTTCACTGAAAGCCGTCACAATTACAGGCTAAGGCATATATAATACATGTAAGTATAGAGCCAGATCATCCTGTATTTCTAGTAATTTAATCAGACTGTATACTGTTGACTGCTCTGATTTAATATTGTGATATTGTGATCCCTGAAACTTATAATAGAGTATTACAAATTCAATAAAAAGTCTTGTTAGTTAACTTTATAGTTACATGAACAGTGTGATAAAGTTAATAGTAACTAAACTCCTGACATGTAAATTTGTGTAATTAACTTACCATACATTGACTGTGGAACCCTTTATTGATACTTGTACAGGTTTTGAAGTCCTAATGCTGTAGACAAAGAAGGTCTATCTGTCTGGTCTGATTGCACTGATGTACAGACTATCTTGACTTACTGTTGCTAAGCAACCCCTGTTAGCATATATTATAAAGTATAAGGCTGTATTGTTTTAGACATGTGATTATTATCATTATTTTATTGTTTATTTTTTCTTTCTGCAGACTTTACCCTTGTCAGTGGTGTTTGTTTGTATGATCACTTTTAACAACCTGTGTTTAAAGAATGTGGGCGTGGCTTTTTACAATGTGGGCAGGTCTCTAACTACAGTCTTCAATGTGGTGAGTATTTCAAAAGAAGACGTTTAACATTTTTATCATAGTTTATATTTCAGTCACTAGTATAGAGCACATATGTGCTGCTTGACTAGACTTTATACTGTTGACTTCCATATTTTAGTTTTTTGTTACCTAAAGCATTCAACTTGCAAATTGCTCTGTTCTGTTCCTGCACTATGCAGGTTGTTCAGCAACTCAACTAATATCATTTAATGAATATCAGAATGCCAATTCTATACAAGAAGAATACTTGACAGAATTTATGAACAGAAAAGCTTCAAGTGTCTTTGTCAGTAAATTTTAGCTTCTAAAATTCTTGTAATATGTTTCAATATAATGTTATAATTAATACATGAAATTGTTTTCATCATGTTTTCCTTTTATTTTTCTTGCAGATATTTACGTATTTCCTGTTGAAGCAGACTACATCAGTTCAGGCGTTATTATGTTGTGGTGTTATTATTTTTGGGTTCTTATTGGGTGTCAATCAGGAAGGGGAAGCTGGTAAGTTAATTATGAAGCAGAAGACATTTTAGCTGCGTCATGACAAAACCAACATAATGAGTTTGCGACCAGCATGGATCCAGACCAGCCTGCGCATCCGGATCAGGATACATGCTGTTAGCTTACAAACCCTATAACAAGTAGAGAAACTGATAGCGAACAGCATGGATCCTGATCAGACTGCACGGATGCGCAGGTTGGTCTGTCAGGATCCATGCTGGTCGCAAACCCATTATGTTGGTTTTGTCGTGACACGGCTCATTTGAACCTTTAATCTGTCGAATTTGGAACAAAGGGATTCCAGTATCAAAATTTTAAAAAGATGACTTACCAACAGCAAAAAGTCTAGTCCATGCTCTATACTAATTTTTTGAAGGCTATTCAGTTTTGGTTCAAGCAGGTTAATGGTAAAATATTTTTTAAAGTTGTAAATCATTAGATTTCTTTAGGTCAAATACCACTCTTAAATTAATAGCATTTGACATCACTGTTGAAGTACTGGTATTATCAGTGCTTTCATTATACAATGTATTTAAAAGCAGTGGTATCATTTCTAAAAATAGGCAGGTATATATTTATTTATTGAAGATAATTATTTAAAAATGTTATCTATTATTTTATTTCAGGATATCTGTCGATGATAGGTGTAGTATTTGGAATATGTGCAAGTGCGAGTGTAGCATTGAATGCCATATATACAAAGAAGGTTCTTCCACTAGTTGACAATAATATCTGGCGTCTTGCCCTCTATAACAACGTAAATGCTACATTTCTTTTCCTTCCTTTAATGCTTGTTTTTGGCGAGTTTACAGAAGTTGTAAAATTTAATCAATTAACGAGTTCTCATTTTTGGTTCTTAATGACAATGAGCGGTGTTTTTGGATTTGCCATCGGCACGATAACAGGTTTACAGATTCAGTTTACATCACCCCTAACGCACAATATATCGGGTACGGCTAAAGCTGCGGTACAGACTGTAATAGCATGTGTCTACTTTAGTGAATCGCGCTCAGGACTATGGTGGCTAAGTAATCTAACAGTGCTTGGTGGCTCAGGGGCATACACCGAAGTTAAAAGGCGGGAAATGAAGAAACAGCACAACATTGATATGTCGGTGTCTGCCAAAAACGAACAAAAAGAAGATGTATGACTACATACTAAAAATGAATAATGTTTTTTTTTATCTTACTAGTAAATTTCTAAGGTAAAAATGCATAGAGGGAAATTATGACATAAATGTTAATGGATTAAAATATTCTAAAAATTATATATAAACTTAGATTAAGAAATGTTTTCCTTATTTTAGCTTTTATTTTATGACTGTTATATATTATGCTATGTTTTAATACAGTTTTAGATTCTGATCCTATTTAATATTTTAAAGGTACATTATGCCTCAGAAAATGAATAATTTTATACTTCTCAAGAATTGGGCAAATGAGTTTTATAACATAATTATAAAGGTTTTAGAGCATAAAAGATGCTTAATCACAAAGAATGAAGTGCAGTTTGGGAAATTATTTGTCATAAAAGTAGCAAAATGTTTACTATCCCATACAAAATACTAACTCACTATAACTGTAATTACCAAAGGGCAAGAGGTAAATGACCAATGAGTAACATTTTGGAAACTATAAAAAGACCCCAAAAAAGAAAACATTTTGGAAATAAAAAGGAACAAAAGCATTTCTGTGGCATAATGGGCCTTTAAATATTTTTCAGTTCAATTATTTTAATTGAATTGCAGCAAAAAAGTGTTTGCATTTTGATCTGTTGTAGGGAGAGTTAAAAGTAAACCATTAATTTTTGTTGACCATAGTAACAACAGAACTTTATTTTGTAAAATTTTTGTACATTTTTCATGTTCTTTTCTAAGTTTCTTATTTAGACTCATTTTTTTTCCTAAAAAGTCATACCATATCAATATTATTAACAGCTGTCAAATATCTACATAACTTGGCTTTTAGACAAAAATATATAGACTGTATTGCAAAGATAATGAATTCATTATTTTGTATCAATATTTCACCAAATTTTCTTGCCTAACATCATTTCACAATTAAGATAAGAAATTGCAGATTTTAAATTAGAACTATTTCAAGTTAACCTTTACCTGGCTGAAAATTAGAATAATTAGCTCTTGTCATTAGTATAGAGCCAGGCCAGCATGAAAATTCTAGCAGTCTGACCAGGGTTTATACTATATATGATTAACTTCAAACTTTCATCCTGATTTCCCAAATATTGATAATGGACAGTCCCAAAACAGAAGCTGGACAAGTCCATTTAAAGACATTCAGTAGGTTAAAGGTCATGCAATTAATGTAAATAGACTCTGCTTGGGTTGTAAAAATTGATAAGTGCTGTTGCTTTCCTACACAAATCACCTTATTTTACAGCAATTTTTGTGGAATGTCCGTTGGTCTACTCAGGTGCCCTTTTGTGCATGAAATAATGCGCCGAAGGGCACCTGAGGTTTTCCTCCACCAGTTAAGCTGGAATGTCGCCATATAATCTATGCTGTGTTGGTGTGACAAAAAAATCCAATCAAACAAACAAACAGCAACTTCTTAACATTTATTTTGTCTGTTAAAAAAGAAATCAAAGCATAAAAAAATGCTTTTCTTAGTTTTTTTTTATTTAGTAGATGCTTTAAAAATCATGAATTTTTGTTCAAAGTTTATATTAAAGAAATTAGATTTAGTGATTACAAAGGGAAATTTTAAGTTAATTTTTAAGTTTTTGGTTTTGTTGGGCTTGATGTATTTTGATGTATTTTTGTGTCTTAAAACTTGATTGAAATCTTATTTTAAGGGAATTTTAGGTTTGTATTGTCCAACAGTATTGACCTGGCACTTCATTAATTTCCGTAAAGGTCGGGTGATAAACAGTGGTATCTAACGAATATATCGATATCTTTATTAACTTCACACATCAATAAGTTGTGGTGTATTGGTATAGATGCCAGACTACTGATCTGAAGTTTCCTTGTTCGATACCTTACCAGCACCACGTTATGAGGACATACATTTTTTTATTTCATTTGCAAGAATTAATTTGAAATCGTTTTACTACATCTGGGTTTTAGGATACCTTTTAAGTAGTGTTTTTATACAATTTTATTTTTTATTTCATTACATTATCTTTAATTAATAAAAAGGACAGCACGTCCATAATACAAATTAAAATTCATACACAACCAAAACTTAAAACGTTTTGCACGAGTTGAGAGAGAAATAGCAATTTTAAAATAAGAAAAAAAATATGTAAGTGGCTGAACCAGGATTCGAACCTACGAGTGTGCGTCTATATTCTTGAAGTGACAGCACTTTACGACTGTGCTAAGAGGGATTTGTAATTTAGATCATTTAACAACTGGTTATATACATTCATATGGATTTACAATAGATAGTAACGTTTACGGAATTTACCGACTATGGGGTCAAATGCAAGAGTGCCAGGTCAATGTTGTTGGACAATAACAGTTAAAATGTTTGCAGAAGAATATGCATTTATATATTTCTGACCAGCATTCTGTAATAAAATCAAACAATCAATCTTGTATTTATTAAAGACATTATCGTTTTGTTGAAGATTTTTTATAAAACAATTGTCAGATCAGCGAATCAGTAATCAAATGATAAGCTATATAAGTACAAGTGACCTTATGTTTTTTATTAACTTTGGTGTTAGATTTTGTTAAAGTTTGTAAAGCTATATATCTGTGGCAAAAATTATTGTTTGAATTTTAAAAAATGATACTTCGAAAATACTTTTATGAAAAAAATATGGTTATAAGTTGCCTTAGAAGCAAATGGCACATGCACAAACTAATTGCTAAACAGATAAAACCCTACTTTTTAAATGGCAGAATAATATTTTGTTCTGAAACACTTTATTCTGTTAACATATAAATATTTATGTGTGTAAAATAACAGAGACATTCTAGCTATTAACAACTCTTATGAGAATCGACCATAAGGTTATGGAACCAATATGATTTTAATGTTTATTTTGATATATTTTTTTAAAACATTTCTTAAGATATGGCTTTATACCATTTAAAATCAATGAAAAATTATGTTCAGATCAGCGTATTGTAATCAAAATGTTATGTTATACAATTACAACTTATATTTATGGAATTTGTTATAAAAAGTTTGACATTTCTATTTAAAAAACAACAAGATGTCTGTTTAATGGATAAGGCTGATTTGAGCCACGTCATGACAAAACCAATATAATGGGTTTGTGACCAGCATGGATCCAGACCAGCCTGCGCATCAGGGCAGTCTGATCAGGATCCATGCTGTTCGCTATCAGTTTCTCTACTTGTTATAGGGTTTGTAAGCGAACAGGATGGATCCTGATCAGACTGCGCGGATGCGCAGGCTGGTCTGGATCCATGCTGGTCATGTTGGTTTTGTCGTGACGCGGCTCATTTCTTTTAATTTCTTGTTTTTGTTATTGTTAGAATGACAAGATAAAGACGAACATTATTTTGTACTTTAGTGTTTTTAAAATGTTAAAGTTATGTGCAATGTAATAGTTATTATTTGTAAATATGGGCAATTAAATTTTGATTTAAATTGCAATTTATGTTACAATTTTCATCTTCATAATTAAACTGTCATTTAAAAATATTCATTAAGCTGCAAGGCAGTCAACACATTAACTATATAGGACAAGTGCTGACCAAAAAAAACATGTTTCAATTTGTGATTGCATGCTATTATAAATGTAAATGCCGACATGTTAGCTACAATGTTTATTTGTCCAGAAGAATGTTAGTACCAGTATTACAAGTATATGATGCAAATGCAAGATACTGTGATTCCCTATTCTAATAGTATCAAATGACTCTTTCAAATGAAGATCTAAAACAATAGGTAATACATTGTAATCATAATTAAAAGTAAAGTAAAGGACTGTGAGTAATTTTGTTTGGAATAGTTCTTGCATTGTGCATATGAGTATTTCACCACAGCAGGTGTCAAGTGTGGTGTGGTAACTGTCAAAAATTGTCCCACATTAGTGTTGTTATATTCTTCTAGTCCTTGCAAACATTGATTCCAGTATGTAAGTATTGAAAATTAAATACTGCTTAAACTGGTGCTAGGGGATGTGAGGGATGTTGCACTTTTCCATTATTCCTCACAAACAGACTCAAAGTGATTATGCAATTTTCATGTAATGATGTTTTCTTTGCTTACGAGGGATCTCCACTTTTCCCAGATGTTTTGGACAAGTTATATGAGAGAGCAACTAGATATTATGGGGGTCATATCGCAACAAAAAGAACATTAGATTCATTCCAAAGCAATAAAAGAAGTTGCCATGGAGTATGTTTACACAAAAGGAAATAACAAAAGAAATGGCACTAAAGTCCATTTTGATAGAGCTTCCATGTTATCACAGGGTCATGCTGAGTACAATCGTATGAGTTAGTTTAATAAGAGTTTGTGTAAAAACCAGTATCTAAACTGCTTTTTTTAATTGGTTGATTCAAATTCAAATTGGCCAATGGAAGAGCCCTGTATTGAATGATCACTAATTTCTATATATATATTTTTTTTCTGCCAGTCCTTATTCACATTCATTTATCATGTATAAGATTTGGTTCAAGTAATATTTGAATCTCACATTATGTGTTAACATATATCCAGTTTTAAACATTCCATATCACATATTTGTAGTTTTTATTACATGCTTTTCGGTGGTTTATAGAAATATATCAGTGATATAAAACTGGTAATTTCACTGTTTGAAACAGTGAAATTACCACTTTGATAATTTCACTGTTTTGAATTTAAGCCCCTAACGTTGTTTCAGTGAAATACCAGCGTGCACAGTACTGGGTACCAGCTTAATGACGTGACGTCGTAAATGACGTCACGTTGTTTTATTATTTGGCGCGCTTTTCATTCAGTATTAGGTTTAATGTCTTTTTAAAACGTTTATTTGCATGTAATAAAAAGAAAATTTGTTTACTTTAGTGTAAGATCATAATATTTTTCACCTTGTGAACACCAAAAGTTCATATTTCACTTGTGGCTGCGCCACTCGTGAAATATACCTTTTGGTGCTCACTCGGTAAAATATATTCCGATCTTACACTGAACTAAACAAATATCCTCTATGTATTAATACATGTAGCAATTATATTCTGAAATAGTTTATAGAATTAGGCAATTAGAAAATATATGAATGCTTTATTTGAAACAACATTTCATTACCGTAAATGTAAATTATTGGCTGTATTAAATTTTGTGTAAGACAGTCATGAATGCTGTGGTTTAGGATTTTTGTTCTCATTCCTGATTTAAGATTTTTGTTTTCATTTCTACTTGAAAAATGGCATGTTAAATTTATTCAAGACTCAGTCGAATGAAAGACAACTCTTACAAGTATGTTTTTGTAAAGTTATGACCATCAAAAATATCAGTAGATTGGCATTAATTTATATTGAATTGACCTATAAGTGTATAAGCACATTGCCTTCATACTCTTTTTATTTTCTTTTTGAGTATTGAAGAAATTTGAACAAAGCTACACTTTATGAGTTTTTTTTTTTCTTTTGTTGATATGTATAATGCTTCTACATGTATAATAAACCAAGCATTTAGCTTGAAATGATATGTTTTAAGCATTACAAAGAAATATAATGTAGAAACATGGACAGAATATTGTAACTTTGTTATTTGAAAGCAGTTTACAAAGCAGAAGATATTTTATTTTTTGTTTTTATTTAACCTTAACCCTGTTAACAATGTGTAACTTGTTTGCCCTGCTTTGAATTTGGAAAATTTCATGAATAAGTTAATGGCGTTCTGGATTTTAGGTATGACCATCCAAACTCACCGCTGCCAATCTTGTAGCTTTTTGTCTGATTTCAACATTTTCTGCATTTTCCGTAAGCACAGCAATGATGTAATTGGGTAGCCAACGGTACTTCACAGATTTAAAGGTTGTCCTAGTGCTATACTGGTCAGCATTATTATTGTCATAAGCACAAAAAAAGAACTTCCAAGGAGATTAATATGTCTAAGCAAATTAATTTGTCTAAGTAATTAAAATCCAACATATACCATACCATAAACACTTGTTCTGATGTTGGTCATTCTCATTAGCCAGTGACTAAATTCTAAAGTTTCTTTGGCTTACTGTAAGATATAAGTGTGTCAGACATTGACCATCATTCCTGCCTGTGTCATGATGGATTGTATTGTAATATTAAAGGTTAAAATATCAGTATTTACATATAACAAACATGAAATCCATTTTTGTATATATCTGTATTATTTCTTAAATTAAATACAAGTTATGCAAGGTGTGTGTATAAATTTGGTCCATTTAGGTTTCAATATGACTGATATGATTTTGATAAAGGGGCTATAGCTAGTTTTTTTTCTTAAGAAATTATGGAACAATTGTATTTGTAAATAAAGCAGTTTGTAAACAGATAAATGCCTTGCTAAAAATGGCATCATGAAGACTAAAACAGTTTCCCTATAGGTACAGTTACTATAGCCCTCTAAAGAAGGTTCATATTATATTATATTGTTACTTTTTTACTGTAAATTTCGTGTTTTTCTACTTTTTTTTTGTTAAGTAACAGAGAAAGAAGGAAAACGGGGTATTTTTCTGCTTACTTAAGTAAAAATGTCCTTTCTTCTACTTAATTTATAAGTTTACAGTTATTAAAATTATGCCAGCTGTTTTGTTTAAATTCATGTTTTTAACTATTATGTAGATTAACGAAGTGTGTTTTAGATCTATATCATATTTGTTTACTTTTCCTATATTGAAGTCGTATCAGCAATTGACTTATTCTATTTACCTTTTCCCTTTTGGTTCTAATTTTGAACCCTCTCTTTACTTTAATTGAAGATATCAGAAAAAAAAATATTTTTTAGATATGTAGAAACAAAAGTAGTCACTGTGAAATCCAGGTGAAAATGATATTTTACGCAAATGTATTAGTGCTTATTATAGATGGTAATGAATTAAGTTTTTAGCAGATAATGTCTTCACAAATAAATCCATTTTGTTATATTGTTTATGTCTGCATTGTTGTTAAAGTTTGATAAAAGTAAATAATTTTTGGCAGCATATGCTCGGTTTTAAGTAAGTCATCAAAAGAAATGTGCCATGTTTTTTTGCTGAAGAAAAGTTATACAATATACTGTAAATAATTTATAATATATTAATTATATATATATTTTTTTATTATGTATATGTTACATGTTACAATGTAGTATGCTGGTTAAATGGCTAAGGTTACCAATAAGTTGTCTAAATACATGCAAGGTCAACTTAAAGCCAGTTGAGTTACTTTTCATTTCTTGAATAATCATATCTCTAGCACAATTAATTTGTTAAATCCTCTTGTTTTTAGCTCGACTATTCAAAGAATAGGGAGAGCTATTGTACTCAACACGGATCAACATCACCATCACATTAGTTAAGTTTTTCTGTGCAAGTGGTATCTTCAAAACTATTGAAGGGAATGGGTAAAAACTTTACACACTTGTTCTCTTTGATTATTTAACATCATGGGCATAGGTCCTATAACTCAGAAGTTACCTTTTTATGAAATTATGCCCCTATTCTTATTGTCAAGCACTGAGAAAAGTTAAGCTCCCTGTGTCACGGACGGACAGACTTTGTTTATTTACATTATGAGAGAAAAAACTTCATCTTTACTACAAACAATCAGAAAGTATATCAAAGGCATGTAAGGAGGAACAATTTTACCTAAACTTTTCAGCAGTTTTCTATGTATTTTTAAAGACTTTCTTTTCTATTTATGTCTGCATTTATTTCCATATTTTTACTGAAACCATTGTATACTGCATTGCATCATGTAATATTAAATGTGTTATTTATTATATTGTTTTGAATGGAGTAAATTTAAAATATGTTGGTCTTGAATTTACGCTATATTTCATATAGCATATGTGATATTTTAAGACACTCTCACGATGACTGCCCAGGTGTTTATATTTATGTTATAAATACATATTGAGGGATTATGAAATAAAAAATAAAGGATAATAATAGTTGTGTTTCTTTCATGGTAATTATGGCCCCCTTCAAAGAAGTGGAGGTATATTGCTTTGCATGTGTCGATTGGTCCATAGTGATCAATAACTAAAGAAGCAAGGCCGGAAACTTCCCAAAAAACCCCATTGTTTTGGGGCTTTAGGTCAAAGGTCAAGGGGTTTTTAAAAAATCATATAATACATAGTAAATAATTCCCAAGGGAAAAAAATCTAAAATTAATTTTTTTCAACAAAACAGGAAAAAAATGAAACAGAACATGACTGGGGAAAAAAATTTTGATGCAACAAAAAAACAGGCCCCCCACTTGCCCCCCCTTTCTCCATGTTTTAACAAGTTTTTTGAATTAATTTGGGCAGAAAGTATATCTAGACCCTTTTGTCAACCCATTCAAATTTTACCCCCGCTTTTAAAAATGGACCCCCCTCCGGGGCGAGGGGTTAGGTCGATAAATTTTAAAACCATTAAATCTCTTTGGGGTGGGTTCGATCCCGGGAGTCTTTTGGGAAATTTAGCAAAGGAGGAAAGTTGTTTTAAGTACTGGTGTAACTCTCCAGGATTGATGGTTAGGAAACTACCCGCCTATATGACTGAAATACTGTTGGGAAAAGGCGTAAAATGAAACAAAGCTTCAAAGTGAAAAGTGCTAGGGGGCGTGAGGGATGTTGCACGTATTCAGTATCCTTCATGTACAGACTCAATAAAAACGGAGTCTGCAATTCTCTTGTAATATTGTTGTGATTAATGCTTCCTAGGGATAACTTTGTTTCCAGATTTTTTTACCATACTTAGTTTTGTTTTGTTTTTTAGGTACATCTAATGTAGTTTGGTATCTGAAATTATAATTAGATGAATGCTCATTAATAACAAGTTCTTGAACATACTAAGTTGAAATGCTGTTTACATATTTAAAGACTTCAAATGCAAGTTGTTTAATTCTACTGATACAGAGTGATGACATATTGGTCAGTTTTATCAGGTCTTATAGTCATTAAAAACAAGTTTCATTTTTTTCCAATTTGTTTACATTGTTCTTGCTACAAAAATGCCAGACTAAAGGACAAAAGTTAAAAAAAACTTAGTTGTGTGGGGGTTGCGTTCATTGAACGCCACCTTTCCTTGTTGATCATGTTTATCATATTTTTGTATATAAGAATGTTTGCATCCAGGTTTAGTAGAGGACATAGTTTGGTTAATACTTTTACAGGTTTGTTTGCATGTATATATCATGTATATAGCTTGAAACTTCTCAGGGCTTGCCTGCATGAGATTATCTTCAAACCATTTAAACGACAAAACCAACATAATGGGTTTGCGACCAGCATGGATCCATTTTGCTGGTCGCAAACCCATTATGTTGGTTTGTCATGACGCGGCTCATATATCGGCCTGTCACTGCTCTTTTATTGAAGTAACTACTAAAATGTGACTGTCACTGACACCAACATCTAAATCTTCTGTTGCAAATAAAACTTGACCTGTTAATTGCCGGCTGAAAAAAGATTAGCCTTTACCACAAGTGTAAAGCTAGACCAGAGAGCACTTGTTAACAAACTTTCCGACCATTTGCTCACTTCATTCCTCCAGAAAATTGTGTTTTTCAATTTAATGCCGAGTACATGAGGTCCGCTTTCCAGTAACAAAGGAAATTTTAGAAAATTTATGTTTTCCCACAACAAACAAGATCATTGATGCCAGCACTATTAAGTGTTGAGAATTTAGTACCGCTGAAGCCGGTGCCAGGGGGGGCGTGAGGGATGTTGCAATTATTCATTATCCCTTATGTACAGATTAAATCAAACAGAGTCAGCATTTTTCAGTTAAGTTCCAAATTCCAAATTTTAGTGAAAGTCTCCTTTACAGTTGCAAAGCATGTCTAAGAAGCGCAGCCGGTTCAAAAGCACAGCAAGTCTTAAGAAGCGCAGCCAAACTACACAGTGCAGCAAGTCCAAAAGGTCAGCAAGTCCAAAGCGCAGCAAGTACAAAAGCGCAGCAAGTACAAAAGTATAGCAAGATAAAGATATGCAGCGAGTCTTTGAAGCGCAGTCAGTCCATAAGTGCAGCAAATCAAAATGTCCATTAACATTAGCCCCTCTGACTTTCAAAGTCGCACAGACTGTCCAGATTGAAACATGGACAAGTTCAATTATTAAGATATTTAACTTTCATAATAGGGGATTAACCCTATCTGTTGAACAATTTCATGTCATGTGTCAATCTTTTTACGTTAAAGACCTTGTTCCCTGCGGTCTGGAGACCGCAGGGTATTGGTACGCGTTTAACTTTTGAGGCATGGAGGAGCACGTGACCTGTTTTCGGTACATGGAGGAGCATGTGATCTGTAAACCGTACATGATTGGTTAATTGATCTTTTCGAAAACCTAGCTAAATACCGTTTGCCGATACGTTACGGATTTACCTCTAGGGTATTAGTCCGAATTACACATAATTCAGAACAAAAAACTATTACGTGATATTTCTAATTTTTCTATAATTATTTTACCGTTTAGTTTGGAAAAACTTGAATGATGTGTTTGAAAATTATCAATGTTTCTTTAAAATCTATCTCAAATTTTACAAATACTGAAAATCTACAAAATTAAAATATTCGAAGTGGCATCTGCCATAATAAATAGAGATATTTTCTGCGTAAACTTGTGTGTTTAAATTTTTAATGCTCGGAATTATTCATAAAATGGTAGCTGCATGCTTGCCTATTTAATCATTTTCTTAAAAAGAAATAATTGTTTTATCTTCGGCCTTCTCCGGTCTTCAACGGTCACCACTTTCCAAAGACCTTCTTCTATATTGATCGATTATTGTTAACTATATTACTGATACAAACGTTTATTTACCCCCCCCCCCCCCCCCAAACAATGTTGAAAATAGTTAAATGAAATATCTAAATATATCATTAAAAATGTGGTCCCCGCAGGAAACCATTTTACTTGTACTTTCATTTACATGGTATAATTAACTATGTATACATTGTTGTGGTAATTGTTTAAGTACAGTGTGAAAACAGTTGAACATTTTAAAAATGATTTATAGAAACTTTCTTCATCATATTGTTACTCGCGCCTTACAACAAGTAAGAGAGATAACTTCTCATGTCATACAAAGAATTTTCATAGTTGTGCCCCTTAGTTTCTTTTCATTCATGCCCCATTCGTGGGCTTCTGAGCAGGATAGTTTGTAATGCATTTATGTGGTCAGTTTGACGTATGTTTTTCTTAAGTATATGTCGTATATTTTCATTTCCTAAAATAGTTCACACATCATGTCATGTTTGTATTTAAACTTAACAATTAAGGGTTTTCATTTTGATTCCCAATGATTGTAACATATTGCTTGTAAATTTAATGTCAGTAAATAAATACTAAACACCTAAGTGCATTTAAGATAAGCTGAATTGTTTAATAATGCTATTTTCCGAATTTATGAGGTTACAGCTACAAATATAGCTACCTTATTTGCATATTGTTTTGATCATCAAAAGTGAAAATGACTGCAGTAAAAAAAAGCTTATTTAATGTTCCAATAACATTTTGTTCAGCAATCTATCAACATCTGTTTTAAAAGCTATTTTCAACATCTGTTCACGATGTCGTCTTTCAAAGCAAAAGTATTGTAAATAAACATGAATGAAAATAGCAGATAAGATAGACTTGACAATAGAGCAATAAATTTCCTATATTCAATTGATATGAGGAATTTCCATGTTGTACATGCATTTTCCTTTGGTCTGGGTGATACAGATTTTAATGTACATAAAAAATCCTTATATATAGTGTATTCAAAATTAGCTAGCATAAAATGTACATGTAATATATAGAGGATATTTTTAAGTTTTATCTATAAATTTCATCGAGTGTTATGAACATAAATATTTCATGAGTGACGGTAGCCACGAGTGGAAAATAAATCCTGTATTTATAGAAAAGAAAAGTAGAATTATTTGTTCAACATATACATTTTTTGACATAACAACTTAAATGTGCATTGGCTGAATTTAGAAGAAGGTAGTCCCACAAGAGATCAGAGAAAATACGGAAACTATTTTCTTTGCAGTGTAAAAATATACACTGGAAATACGGAAAATGAAAATAAGCATTTTATTTCATCAATATTTCTCTATATATTTCATTGATACGCATAAACAAGTATAATTCAGAGTCTATATCATTTAACTTATAATGAAGCCCGTGTTGAAATATCCTTATTTTTGTTGCCCAGCTATCAAGTTGTTCTGCCATCTACACGTCGATTTACTAGAGCACAGTTCAGTCACCGCATCGTTCCTGGGCAGGCTGTAAAGTAGTTGTCTGTGTATGCTAGATCGAATGAACCATAAAATCAATTCATAATCAATCACAACGAAAGTGATCTGCGCCGCCTGGGAATCGAACCCGGTTCACAGTCCAACGCTCTACCTATAAAAAATTGAGCATAGCGGACGGCTCGGAAGTGATGATCTTTATGCCACAAGTATAAAGACAGGCCAACATGACCATCCAGCAGTTCTGATGAGGTTCTATACTGTTGGTAGCTCAACTTTTGTATTTTGATATTGAAATTTCTTTAAAATTGAATGGACTGTTCCAAATTGAAAGTAACACAATTCAGCTTAAAACAGTCCATATCCCAAATGAGTTGGTGCTATTTTGAATGACCATTTCTTCACTATGTAGGATCTATACTGTTTGGCTGCCAAGTTCTTAATTGAAATTTTGATAGTCATGTATTCCTTTATCTTCATGCTTAATGTTTTGATGTACATTTGTCAAAATTGTCAGAACTTGAATAAACCTCAAGCTGGAGTTAAAGGAAATTCATTCATGAGAATACAGTAGGAAGGGTAGTTATCCAAATCAAGGTCATATAATACTTCTTGGAGTTACAATGTATTTGTTCCATATCTAGGAAATATAGGGAACACATTAAGGTCATATAATAATTCCTGGAGTTAATTGTCCCAGCATCAGGAAATGCGGGGAACAAATGTATTATGAAGAACCCCGTACTAGATCCATTTCACCACTTGAATGCAAGCTAAAATTCTGAGGTCATAATGGACGAATAATTCTCTCCCTTCATAGAAAAAAAACAAACGCTTCAAAGGAGTGAAAAAATGCACACGTTTTGTTTATGCTCACGCTAGTATATGTTTACGATAGCACCAAGATGATATTTCTTGTTTAAGTATTACCTGGAAAGGATAAACAAAATCAAAGGGCTGCAGCTCTATGGTATTTTCTGATCTTTGCAATCTAAATCATACTGACCATCTGTATGTACTTTCCTGTATAAGTTTATTTTTATATACTTTAATTCATCTTACGCAGCGACAGCGTTTTGATTTCCTTCTATAACAGTTTGAGATTGATACATATGGAATTTTTCATGAAAAAAATAGAATTGCCTCGACTAGGATTTGAACCATAGGCCTCTCACACCCTCAACGAGACCGCTTACCTCTGCACCACGGCGAAGTTATACATATGTACCTTGAATAAAAACGAATACATTATGTAATTCTAAATTGAGAATTTCCATTTCGTGTTTGTAATCTTTATTAATTTCGAGATAAACCTGTTGTTTAACACTGATGAAAATAATTTAGCGAAAATCTTCTCGCCAAAACAGTCCGACATGTACTACTCGACAGTCAGATTTATTTGTGTACTACGCTCTGGAGTATTCGGTAATCGACATAGCTAAAAATAGCATTTTCATTGATTAAAATGATATTCATGATAATCCGAAGCTTTACGGAAATAGCCGAACATTTTTCATTGGGTAAAAAAGATATTCATCCGCGAAATTTGTGATTGTAACCTCATATTTCTATTGACTAATCTAAACTTTTAATGCACTGTAATTCGTTAAATGCCTACATTAAAAATTATTCTTTCTTTTAAATAGCTGGTTTTTAAGCAGTTTTGAGTGAGAACTACTTTGCGTTGTTAGGACTGTAAGGAAATTTTGTGTTAGACCGTGGATGTTAGCTATGTATTTACTGATCTTACGATCAGAAAATACAAAAATGAGACCTTGCTATATATGTATAATATATATAAATTCATTAAAATGTAACTAAGTAAAATCTGTATTGTGTTTGTTCAATTCCTACTTCAGACAAGAATTGAAGTATAGTAAATAAACATATTGAAGTAAGATTTATGATTTTATTATCAACTGTATCTATTTCATACTTTATATGTGGTGTCCCGGCCGGGTTTATGGTACTTCAGTTTTGAATAATCATTTTACAACATTAACATTCACCATGTTGATTTTTGTAATCGACTAGTCCTATTTTGAATTCGGAACAATCCATTATTTCTTTAAGAAAGAAGTTTTTATAAATAACAAGTAAAATGGTTTCCTGCGGTGAACATTTTAATGATATAAATATATTTCAACATTATTTGGGGGGGGGGGTAAATAAACGTTTTTATCAGGAATATAGTTGACAATAATCGATCAATATAGAAGAAGGTTTTTGGAAACAGGTGACCGTTGAAGACCGGAGAAGGTCCAACATAAAACAATTATTTCTTTTTAAGAAAATGATTAAATAGGCCTACCATTTTATGAATAATTCCGAGCAAAAAAAAAATAATAAAGTAAACACACAAGTTTACGCAGAAAATATCTCTATTTATTATGGCAGATGCCACTACGAATATTTTAATTTTGTAGATTTTCAGTATAAACAATTTATTGTTTGTAAAATTTGAGATAGATATTAATGAAACATTGATCATTTTCAAACACATCATTCAAGGTTTTCCACCTTAAACGGTAAAATATTTATAGAAAATCAGAAATATCACGTAATAGTTTTTTGTTCTCAATTAGGTATAGTTCGGACTAATTCCCTACAGGTAAATCCGTAACGTACCGGCAAACAGTATATAGCTGGGTCTACGAAAAGGTCGATTAACAAATCATATACGGTTTATAGATCACATGCTCCTCCATGTACCGAAAACAGGTCACGTGCTCTTCCATGCCTCAAAAGTTAAACGCGTACCAATACCCTGCGGTCTCCAGACCGCAGGGAATAAACAGTAGTCCGTATAGGGTGTGATCGGGTGCCGTCCGGTTAGCTCAATGGGTAGAGCGTTGGACTTCTGGGCGACCTGGGTTCGATTCCCGGACGGTGCAAGTCACTTTCGTTGTGATTGATCATGAAATCCTTTTTTTTTGGCCATTCGCACTGTACCTCTGCTCTGGTCTGTACAGAAGCCATCAGTTGCATGGGAAAGTGAAGGCTGGTCTGAGCACTGGTAAATTTAATGTGGCTTAATTACTGCCGTGATCCGGAGTGAGAACTTCCAACACCACCAGTGTAGTGTCAGAATGCACGGAACGGCTAGTCTAACTCACCCTTGTATATAGTATTATATATGCCGTTTTTTCCTGTTATGGCGTTCATACGGTTCTAAAAATATCTTAGTAACCGAAACAGTTGAACGCGTTGATGCAAACCAAACCATAAGATTGTTCGGCATTGCTTTATCTCTTGACGGAGGGCTACCAAGGCAAATGATTTGTTTTTTGTTGTTGTTTTTTTTTTCTATGAAAATTGCAACGAGGAACTAAATATGCTGCATGCGCTTCAAAAGTAATGTGTTTAAAATTATTATGTTAGAAGTTTAAACCTTTCAGATCAATTACCTTAATGGGAGTTTTACCTTTTTTAGAGATGTTTTTTCTGCTTTAAAAGTTTACAACCAACAATTCACTGTTTAAAAGCTATAAGTAGTCCAACAAAATAAAAACAAGTATCAAAATATGATTTTATTAGACCAGTCAACGAAACTAGTAAACATAACAGTGTAATAAAAATTTGAGAGAGAAAAAAAATTTTGGCAATAAAAATGGCATCGTAAAAAACAAACATCTTCAAATTTATCTTGTACAAATAGATATACATATATCACATAAATTATGTATAGCAATAAAACCATGTATATCAGTCAAGTGTGTAGAAAATGCGAAACAATCCTATACAAGTGTCATGTATAGCTTGTTTACATTCTGTTTTCACCATCCTTCCTTCTGGCTATTTACTTTGCTTTGTATACAATAACTACAGATAGTGTATGATATCTCGTCCCAAAGAACGCTGTAAGAAAATTCGCCCATCTCCGTCACGTACATTATCAAATATATTTAACTACAAAGCGTGTTTGACATGATTTGAAATATCTCAAATTCATCCAAACGATTTTTTTAAATGATAAGACACAGCAAGGTCTTTCAAATAAAAATTTGAAAGACTCTGGACACATCAATCGGAACACTTCGGCTATTATCAATATCCGAAGACTGACGGAAAGAATCGGAAAGTTGCGATTGAAGACACAGTTCAGACCGAATAATCTGAGGCTTATAGTAGTTGTTTAAAGTACAGAACATTTCCGTGAATTACAGAATCCGTATAAAGTATTGCCTGCAAGTCCTCATTCCAAAACATGGTAAATATATGCAGTTGAAACACTTACAGAGTTTTAATTGTATGTATTCTGTTGTCAAGCACTTGAGTTAACTGCGTCCTAAAACTTATTAAGTAAGCATAGTTGATAGCACCATTGTATACAGAAATTTATTTCCCCATATTTCAAAAAAAAAAAATTTTCTTCTCCAAGTCCAACCTATACTTCTTCGTTTGATACTGCACATACATGTATACAGTTATACATTGTGTAGTTCATTACATTTTCGATTGCTTTCATTGTCATCTTACACCATTAATACAATTATGTACATGGTATCTTAAAGCATAGTTGAAACCTTCCGGGTTTATTGTGAAAGACTTCCAAGTTTTCATCTTTAATTTGGCAGCTTCTGTCATAAATGTAGACTCAAGCTTACCTGAAACAAATGTAACGAATATAGAATTATATCTTTCTTGTAAATATAAGGCATGCATTCACCGGAAGTGAATAATGTGACTGTAATTATAAATATATAACATGTTTCATAATTCATTACTTTATTGCATGTTCATACAAATAGTCTTCAGAAATTACTGAGATAAAACTATAAGCATCTTGCCATAATATCAGACACTCAGACAAATATATGTTTCGTCTGTATACACTTATTAATTGTAATCAAGTCATTCCAACAACAACAAAAATATTTGTAGGTGGACTTCACGCCAGGCTTGACCATGATTATCATTTCATAGAAAAGATAGGCCTTGACGTCAATGGATGTTATTTCATATTATAGGCATGATATAATTAAAATACTGCTATATTGCTAGCTTTTACTCCCTTTTTAACCCTGTGGGTTCGAATTCGGTCAGGGACTTTCATGTAATAAAACTTTCCACCATCTTTACTGAATATTTGTGGTTCTACCACAGTAACAACTGAAACAGTTCATGATTGATAGAGCATGGGCAGATGACAAATGTTAATTATTTCCTGAAAGAGCATACATACCTGTGTAAAATGATAAAAACTGAGTGTTGCTAATAAACCAATAACAACGAATCCAACGTATTGCACAAACCGTAGAAACTCCTGCAAAAAATCAAATGTTGCATTTAATACACATGCGAAAATTATTTCCAGAGCTTTCGTTTCTTTAGCAACGAAAAGAACAGCTTAATTTGCAAAATATTAGCAGTAAAAATGCATTGAATTTGATGAAAAATAAAAGATAATCGCATTTTGAATCTGTCTGATATAGAGGTTGTTCCCAAGCTTTTATATTTCGATTTTTTTTAAAGAATCTAGCTATTCTTGCCACGTTTTATTTCACTGCAAAATTATTTTTATTTATGACAATTTGCACTAAACAATGTTTTATTCCTTTTAAAAAGGTGGAGATCCCAAAAGACAATGATAACAGAAACAAATAAATAAAGTTAACTCTCACGTCATCTCTCACACATACTATCATCAGATTCAGATGTGTTCGATCCTCTACGTTACAAGCATTGGAAAGAATGATCCAAAAGACCCAGTAAAATATAGCAACAAAAATAACGTGCTATGATTAAAAAACATTGATATGTTGAGTAAACTCCCGTATAAAATTACCAATGGCCTTCGCCAATGTATATGTTATTATTACGCATACGAAACCTTAATCGCGCAATAAAAAGAACAACAAATGGATATTGGTGCTAAGTAAAGCAGCTCTCCACCTATTGAGTGTGTATTTTGTTAAATTAAAAGATGACACGCCACAAAACGAAACTGTGTTCATGGTAAAACTTTTTGCCTAGGAAAAAAATCGCGATTTTTGTGATTTAAATTAAGCATGCGTATCTCACACGTTATCATCGTGCTGGTATGGTGTGCTTTGTCTTAACCGATCATTCTTATGCAAAATAATTATGTAAACCAAATGCATACATCCATCCATTTACGCCAATTTATATACAACAATGTAAATAGGTTCATTAACATAAATTTGGAAAGTGCTGTAAAATCCGAAGTTGTTAAAGGAGGTTGTTGTTGGGTTTTTTGGTCGTCTTTTTTTCAAAATGGTGATCCATTTGTTTTTTAGGAGATCATAGATGCGAAAGAGATTTTTGTTATATCTAAGTTATCTCTTGAAGTATAAAATGAATGTATGTACGTAGAAAAACCCGAAGATATAAAAAACTAATTTTAAATCGAAGTGGTCACTGAAAAGGGTAAATGCAAACATAAACTATAATATAATTTGAAAAGCCGGTCAGCATATCTTGTACGGAATCCGAATACATGTACATCATGTTAATATTTATATTTACCCAGATTTTATCTGTAAAAATTGCCACAAGAAACATTTGTTGTAATGACTGTCCGCACATAATTCTCCAGAACCAAAATATCAACCAGGTAGTGGTCGAGTGTAGTGCCAGTGACTGTAATGTCTGAAATCACAGACGATGAAAGACATAACTAAACAAAGATGTAAGCAGACGATAAAATATTACTACATGTAGTTTGTTTGTTTGTTTTGGGTTTTACGTCACATCGACACAGTATAGGTCATATTGCGACGTTCCAGCTTTACAGGTGGAGGAAGACCTCAGGTGCCCTTCCGTGCATTATTTCAGGCACGAACGGGCACCTGAGTAGAACCACCGACGTTCCGTAAGCTAGCTGGATAGCAAAATATAACTAGTGACGATAAAAAAGCTCTTACAAAAGAAATCAGTAGACGATTTTAAAAAAGCGGAAGAAAGGAACTAGCAGACGTTTGACGAAAGAAACCAGGTTTAAAGAAATCAACAGACGAGAGAGAGAGAGAAGCTGAAAATAATAATTAATAAAATCAGAAGAAAGAAATTAGCAAACGATAAAAAAATCAAACGATATAAATAACGACCGGACGACAAATGAAACCGACAGCTGAAAGAAATCAGCAAACATACACATTCTAGAAGGAAGTTGGCTACTTTAACTGTTTCCGTCGCATACGAGCTTTAATGTTGTAGTTGTGAAGTGAAAGTAGAATGGCGTGTTTACGTTACACCAGTTTTATCACCTTGACAGTTATGTATATATTATTCAAGTACATCATGTCTAAACGACATAATATTGAGTAAGTGTCGACATCACTTGACATGTACAATACAATAAAAAATACAGAGACTTCACGAAATACATAACAAAATATTTGCAAGCGCTGCTTAAAAATATGCCCCAAAACCTGTGATTTTATTTCGAATCGTCATGTACGTAGTCAGATTCATAAGTATCATAGTTATCTTCATTGATAAGAAAATAGTTAAGTGTAACTTTGATATACACTCCTTTGTTAAGATAGAAGTACAATATTTTTAAATTGTCGTTTGATCGGAGCTTGACACTGCTCTAGGCGATCTAGTTAAGTGTTCATCTGATAAAAGAACCATCATATAGCAAGTAGTGCTTGTCAAAACATATAATTTTAAATATAATTACATGTATATTTTGTTTTACGTTGCGCGTGGAAACCCCCGGACCAAACGTGAATTTCCAACCTATACTCAATAATTTAACTTCGTTTATTTTCTGTTGACACCATGTTAAATTTCAAATTACAGGGTATGAAAACAGCGATTTATTGTTAAATCAAAGAACCGTAAAAGCAATGAAAATAAAACGCCGAATACGCAAAATAACTGTGCAGTTATAAATGAAATTGTATGTGTGTCAAGGTAATAGGTTCATTATAGCAACAGGCCAATGGTTGACGCGAGTCTTGCTTTATCTTCCTTGCTTTATCTTTCAATGTTTATTTTAGCCATATTTTTCTGAAAATACGTATCTATGGTACGAAATTATGATTTATTCAATGACAAATTATGTTTATAATGCTTTTGTGCATACTTTATTTTATTTTACTGGGATATTTGAATTAATATAAAAATGTATTTAGCATCTTGAGACTCTTTCAGATTAGGCATTCTGACACCTTATAATTTTGAGAGGAAAAAACGATCATCTATGTATAGGGACAGACACACTTTTAGGACAGATTGGTGTAGTTCAAAGAACAAAATGTTATCCGTCAAAGGAATCAACTTAGAAAAACAAAATTATATCTGTTTTTAAAGTAGTTATTATTATTCTGTACAGTAAAATTGTTTAAAAGTAGGTAAACAATGTATTAATGTCAATTCACTTACCACCAATTCTGGATCATCTAATTTTGTAAGAAACACTTTTTCAACTCGCATGGTTAACTGATCCCATATAGCAGACGACACTCCAGTTTGCATACCAAAACTAAGACATCGTAAAAATATGAATTGTTTGCTGTAACCAAATTGAGTTCTTTTAATCGGTTTCTCTGTGACTAGATCGTTTTTAGCATCATTGATGTCGTCTGCAGACCATGGAAGCGTTGTCGCGGAGGAATCTGTTCCAGGCGGACATTTCCACCACAGGAAAAATAGTGCACCGAACATCAATGCAAAACCCCCTATAGTGTCTGCAGTACAATCAAACCAAAATCCAAAATTACTATGATCTGACTTGTAGGCTTTTACGGTAGCATGGCTTCGATAAACTGTTCCGTCAAATGCATCCAAGAATGATCGTAACTCAAACAGTAACACTCCAATGCGTCTATTTTGTAGAGATTCTGAGAAGACGAATTTTGCTGATATGAACGCTAGAATTAAATGAGTGAATGTTATCATGTTTGGTGTGATGAAATAAAATATTTGACTAAATTTTGTAACTCTGTTAAAGTTTTCCGACAATGGTGTGATGACGTAATGCGTTGTAGGGTCCGTCATAATAAGTTTTATAGAAAGCGGATGGAACGGTGACCATGACTGTCCGGGTTTTGCGGGCTTCTGGTTGACTAAGTCAACTGACTGAAGTGTGCTGTACAACACGCCATCCATAAGCAGGTAATAACAGGCGATTGTAAGTCCGAGCACCCCAAATATCGTCCTCTGATGCTGAGAGATTGCTGCGTAAATTTGCTGCATCCTGGATTTTGTGTGATCGTCTCACCAAGTTTCAGCTTTAAAACGTTTAAAACACTATCATACAGCACTATAATCCACCGCTGAGAAAAAACATTATTAATTCCAGCTGAATTGAAGAAACAACACTTTATCTTCAAACGGGACGTTCATATACTAGTAACTTGAAAGAAAAAGCAAAAACGGTATTTTGTCGTTGTCCGAACTTTCGCTTTACAATTGAAAGAAATACCGTAATATTCGCCAAAGATGACTATAGATCACGTGGATATTTCGGCGACTTGTAGTGAATCAGCCAACAATCAGTACTTCATATACATGTACGGTATCAATTGTGTCCGTTTACTGTTACAACTAGATAATTAAATTAATATTCCTCCAGCTACATGTATCCTATTTCTATTCACGAGCAACTATACAATTTGTTGGTTGAATGGTTGAATTTTACTGTCTCGATGGAACGGCCATTCAACCGTGCCCACAACACTTGCACTACACTTAGTGTCAGATCAACTGAAATAAAATAAAAAATCATTGAAAAATGATTAAAACACTTGAGTTTTTTCATACATCCTACACAAATTTATGAAATATTGCCACCATTTTTAAATGTATTAAACGAACAGGATTTTAAACTAACACGTGGGTTTAAAAGGCGGATTTAACCTGTCAGAAATGAGCTCTTTGCATAGCAAGTAAAATGCAAATAAAATAACTATCTATCATCATTGACAATAGGCTGAGTTATGTTTTTATTTTACATGTGTATAATTAATGTTGGTTTTATACGTGCTTGTAACACGCCATAATTGTGATAACTGTGGTACGTACATTGTTATTATATATGCGATTATAAAGTCCAATTTTAGACCATGTCCGGGTTTGGTTGTTTTAATTCAACATAAAAATTTTGACAAGAAAGCGAAACCTCAATCAATTCAGTTATACAAAAGTTAAGTATGAAGATATTAGTTATACATCTTTAAAACAAAACAATTAAACACTATTAATATTTAAATAGCAAAATAGTATCCGTTAATTGTAGTATAATAAGAAACAATATTGTTTGTATTTAACTAAGGCCGGAAGAAGACTAATAGGCAAGTTATGTATTAACAGATTAATATAACAATTTGTTCGTAAAGTGCATTTCATAATTTCCACATAAATAATTAAATATTTCATGTTTATACGAACGTATATATAATATGCATCAAAGCAAAGTTGTATCCTTTTTATGAAATTAAAATATTTTCTTAATCAATGTGCACACTTGATGATCTTAAAGCATTCTCAGGTTTCTCATCCGTTGTAAAACTAGCTTCATCCGACACGTGATTTTTCTCATTAAAGTAGATAACGAATTCCTTTAAAAGCTCGAAAGCGTGTAACCAACAAACCAGTTAAGCTCGTTACAAAAATTTAATTTTCAACATTGCTGAGTGCGCGCTTTTCATTAAATGAGCCGCGTCACGACAAAACCAACATAGTGCGTTTGCGACCAGCATGGATCCAGACCAACCTGCGCATCCGCCCAGTCTGATCAGGACCCATGCTGTTCGCTTACAAACCCTATTACAAGTAGAGAAACTGATAGCGAACAGCATGGATCCTGATAAGACTGCGCGGATGCGCAGGCTGGTCTGGATCCATGCTGGTCGCAAACCCACTATGTTGGTTTTGTCGTGACACGGCTCAAATATTCTCAAGTTTATTTAAATAGAAACATGTACACAAAATCAATTACTAATATGAACTCTTCCTTATCGTTTTGTCGGATGCTTTCCGGAATATGCTAAACATAATGTAGACTATAGACTTTAGAGTTTGATACTTAATTTGCATATACATGTACTTAATTTGCATAAATTAAACGCGCAGTCGTAAAGAAATTATATCAATTACTGTATTTTCAATAAATAAATAAATAAATAAATAAATAAATAAATAAATAAATAAATTAATAAATAAATAAATTAATAAATAAATACAAAAGCTAGAAGTTCCGCAAGTAATTAAAACGTTTCTCCGACTCCAGTAAAAAAAAACCATTTACCTTCCTAACATCGACAAGCCTTTGTTTAAATGCATCCATCTATTCAAAAAGATAAAGTTTTGTTATTGTATTACGGGTATTTTTTGGTTAAAGAAAATTTATCTCAATTCTTTCCGACGTTATCACATATTCTGTTTACAAAACACTCAGCCCTTCTTTAAGGAGGTCGCTCACATCATACCAAAATTGCCAAACGCTACAATAATCAGCGAAGTTAGTGCGATAAAAGTTAAGTAGTCCGAAAACAGAATCGTACGACGTTTCACGTTAGCTCAGCCGATCTGTTGCATGGTTCGTTAAATAGTGCGTGTCGGGATTGATAAAGATTTTGAAAAGATACCGTTATGTGTGTGCCACATTTCTGTCCAGATGAATTGAAGAAAAATTAAAATATGCGTTAATTTCTTTTTTCTTATTGTATCATTTGAATAAATCGCGAGTATTGATAGTATTATGTCGATCATTTCCCGAACACGTGATATATTTGTACTATATAGGCTTCAGAAATAGTAATAGGCTGTTAACGCGTTACGAAAAACGTATTTTAACTCGCAATTTTGACAGGCATGTGTGGTTGCATTTGTTTAAATGAAAATTGTGTGAACACTTAAATTTGTGGTAGAATACCTGATGGATGCGTGATGCGCGGCACTTCACAGTTTAAATTTTGAAAAACGAATAACCCAGCTTTACTTAAATTCAAAACAGTCCAGCCAATTATAGAATTTATATACCCTTGCTTGCATTTTGTACTTTATATAGCTAGTTACACTCATTCCTGTATTTTCATCAATAGTGGTATCATATAATCACATGTTAAACATGTTATGATGAGTAATACATATAATAAAATAGTGGGATTATCATAAATACGCTGTAATGTGTAAATATATATTATATACACGTATATCACTATTAATAATATATATAAATAAATACGCATACACTGCCTTTACCTAATCACCAATTAAGAATAGTAAGAAATATTTGGCAGGATTAGCAGTATATAAATAAAATAAAAAACCTTAATTCTATTACTGTTACAAAACAAAGAGTTGATATTTAAGCATGCATTAGATTATTATACGATGATTAATGTAGGCCTACGTATATATGTTGGTGAACGCCCATTATACAAAAAATGAAAAATGAACGATCATGTGTCTGTAGTCTAAATATGTTTATGTGTCCGAGACGATATCAAAAACAAAAGAATAGTTTTGCCATAATAATAAAATTGATTCGTGATGAAAATAAATGAATTTTACCTACGTTTGCACATCCTATTCAAAATTGCTTAATCATATTAAGCTAGTATGCACAATATAAACAGTAAGTCCGCACATAAACCATTACTTTCGTTATCTATTTAACATGCTTCACGTTAACTGGTGAACATACATATAATGTATGGTGATAATAAATGCCTGTGTGCTCATAAAAATACATATGTCATCTACAAATAGCATCTCAAGCGAAACATTGTATCAACTATAGGCAATTATATCAACTATTTCCCGTTTTCAGCCAGCGAGTAAATTGTACACAACACGCGATTGTAGTTTTGTCATTCATATGTAATGTATTGTATATTCAATTGCATCTCGTAATAGGGTATTGATTGACAAGTTTGTATGTGCCTTTTCAACAGCGATACAGCTATTTAGCTATAAATGAAGGTATTAAAAATACGTTATTCCGTGCTATATAATTATGTAAACTCAGTATAAAAATGCTACCGGGTTCCATTAGCAAGCTGTGCAGTTTTATTCGCGTGAAATAATGCAACGTCCATGATTGGATTCGAACTCATAACCTACGGGACCACGGAACGCACAGCGGACATTGAAACTCATAACCTAAGGGATCACTGAACTCACAGCGGACATTAAAACTCATAACCTAAGGGACCACTGAACTCACAGCGGACATTAAAACTCAAAACCTACCACAGCGGACATTGAAACTCATAACCTAAGGGACCACTGAACTCACAGCGGACATTGAAACTCATAACCTACGGGACAACTGAACGCACAACGGACATTGAAACTCATAATCTACAGGACCACTGAACGACAGCGGACATAGAAACTCAGAACCTACATCAGCGGACATTGAAACTCATACCCTAAGGGACCTATGAACTCACAGCGGACATTGAAACTCATAACCTACAGGACCACTGAACGCACAGCGGACATTGAAACTCATAACCTACGGGACCACTGAACGCACAGTGGACATTGAAACTCATAATCTACGGGACCACTGAACTCACAGCGGACATTGAAACTCATACCCTAATGGACACTGAACTCACAGCGGACATTGAAAACTCATAACCTACCACAGCGGCCATTGAAACTCATAACCTACGGACCACTGAACGCACAACGGACATTGGAAATCATAATCTACGGGACCACTGAACGCACAACGGACATTGAAACTCATAACCTACGGGACCCTGAACGCACAACGGACATTGAAACTCATAATCTACGGGACCACTGAACTCACAGCGGACATTGAAACTCATAATCTAAGGGACCACTGAACTCACAGCGGACATTGAAACTCATAATCTACGGGACCACTGAACTCACAGCGGACATTGAAACTCATAATCTACGGGACCACTGAACTCACAGCGGACATTGAAACAAATAATCTACGGGACCACTGAACTCACAACGGACATTGAAACTCATAATCTACGGGACCACTGAACTCACAGCGGCCATTGAAACTAATAATCTAAGGGACCACTGAACTCACAGCGGACATTGAAACTAATAATCTACGGAACCACTGAACTCACAGCGGCCATTGAAACTCATAATCTACGGGACCACTGAACTCACAGCGGACATTGAAACTAATAATCTACGGGACCACTGAACGCACAGCTGGCATTGAAACTCATAATCTAAGGGACCACTGAACTCACAACGGACATTGAAAACTCATAATCTACGGGACCACTGAACTCACAACGGACATTGAAACTCATAATCTACGGGACCACTGAACTCACAGCGGCCATTGAAACTCATAATCTAAGGGACCACTGAACTCACAGCGGACATTGAAACTCATAATCTACGGGACCACTGAACTCACAGCGGCCATTGAAACTAATAATCTAAGGGACCACTGAACTCACAGCGGCCATTGAAACTAATAATCTACGGAACCACTGAACTCACAGCGGACATTGAAACTCATAATCTACGGGACCACTGAACTCACAGCGGCCATTGAAACTAATAATCTACGGGACCACTGAACGCACAGCTGGCATTGAAACTCATAATCTAAGGGCCACTGAACTCACAACGGACATTGAAACTCATAATCTACGGGACCACTGAACTCACAGCGGCCATTGAAACTCATAATCTACGGGACCACTGAACGCACAGCGGCCATTGAAACTCATAATCTAAGGGACCACTGAACGCACAGCGGACATTGAAAACTCATAATCTACGGGACCACTGAACGCACAGCGGACATTGAAACTCATAATCTACGGGACCACTGAACTCACAGCGGACATTGAAACTCATAATCTACGGGACCACTGAACTCACAACGGACATTGAAACTCATAATCTACGGGACCACTGAACTCACAGCGGACATTGAAACTAATAATCTACGGGACCACTGAACGCACAGCTGGCATTGAAACTCATAATCTAAGGGACCACTGAACTCACAACGGACATTGAAACTCATAATCTACGGGACCACTGAACTCACAGCGGCCATTGAAACTCATAATCTAAGGGACCACTGAACGCACAACGGACATTTGAAACTCATAATCTAAGGGACCACTTGAACTCACAGCGGACATTAAAACTCATAATCTAAGGGACCACTGAACGCACAAACGGACATTGAAACTCATAATCTAAGGACCACTGAACTCACAGCGGCCATTGAAACTCATAATCTAAGGGACCACTGAACGCACAACGGACATTGAAACTCATAATCTAAGGACCACTGAACTCACAGCGGACATTGAAACTCATAAATCTAAGGGACCACTGAACGCACAACGGACATTGAAACTCATAATCTACGGGACCACTGAACTCACAGCGGACATTGAAACTCATAATCTACGGGACCACTGAACTCACAGCGGACATTGAAACTCATAATCTACGGGACCACTGAAACGACAGCGGACATAGAAACTCAGAACCTACCACAGCGGACATTGAAACTCATAACCTATATACGGAACCACTGAAGGCACAGTGGACAATGAATGAATATAGTGACGTGTACATTGTTAAACCCACGAACTTTTAATTGAGCTAAAAAATTGTTAGCGAGCATTTACAGTGTATGTCTCTGTGTCCGGATGTCTGTCTGTTTATGCCCTGTGCTCGAACCTACATCAACAAAGCCCATTGATACAGAACTTCACAGCAAACTTGGGTGCATTACTAGAAGACCGAGTGAAAAAGACGTTATTTCAATTTCTTTAAATACATGTATCAAAATATAAATACAATTTGAAAGTTTGTATAATGTGTTGATAGTTCTACAGTCACATGTAACGACTGAGCTACTAGATTTTGAACAACTATAAAATATGCGTAGCCAAATCCGAATCTAAGGCAATCCAAATCTAAAGTAATCAAATTTAAGGCAACCAGAATCTTAGCTAATCAGAATCACACTTTTATTTATCATTCTACAATATCATTTGGCTCATGTTTTATCAGCTTAAAAAATGTTTTACAAATTCAGTACTTGCGGTGAAAGGAAATATCTATTTTGAATGTTCCAGACGTAGTTTAACTTGAAGATTTTAATATTTTTTAAACGATCTTTCATGCAGTTAGTGAATAATGTCTTTTTGTAATTTTGTGATATATTCAATTTTATTTTCTTTAATGTTGTTTTCTATTGTTTCTGACACCAATATTGAATGTCAAATCCCCAAGAAAACTAGATGAAGTACTGTGGCCACAATTTGTTCATGAAAGACTTGGCACCAGTTACTTTTAGATTAGATTATATCACTGTTTCAGCCAAAAGGATTCAAAATATCTTGTAAAAGAAAAAAAAAATCCGATTCGCTACACTAACAGTTACTATACCTCCTCAGATCGCTGCCAACTTAACTATATTCATCATTGGCAGGAGACATATGAGCCGTGTCACGACAAAACCAACATAGTGGGTTTGCGACCAGCATGGATCCAGACCAGCCTGCGCATCCGCGCAGTCTGATCAATATACATGCTGTTCGCTAACAGTTTCTCTACTGGTAATAGGGTTTGTAAGCGAACAGCATGGCGCGGATGCGCAGGCTGGTCTGGATCCATGCTGGTCGAAAACCCACTATGTTGGTTTTGTCGTGACGCGGCACATATGGCATTAGTCACAATGTCGATAAATATATTATCGTAGAAAACCTTTACGCACGTGCATAGAACTGGTACCCGAGAACCCTTACTGTAGAACAAATGGTTTTAAGATTTAGCTATAATCAAAATGGTATATAAGGATCAAAATGTTAAATTACAGAGTATGTTTAATGCCTTGATCATATGTTAAATAGTCAAGTATGTCACAAAATTGTAATGCGTTTCCATTAAACCTGAAAATAGCCTCTTACCTCACAGAAAACATTATAAAACGGCATCAGTATACGGATTTCAAAATCAATGAAAGGGGAGTCATGTGCGAGACGTGCAACAGTTGTTGTCATAAAATAAAAATCGTAAAGAGAATACAGGAACTCTGAACTAATAGTTAACCTCTACACTGAAAAAAAAACAAGATAAAAAAACAATACGACCAAAAATAAAGCAAATCAACATTGTTGTTTTTTACATTAAAACACGGATTTATATTACAAGATCCGTGATTAAAAGGACAATGGCGGATTTGATAATTAAAATGATACTTACTGTGCCGGCGATATCCTTAGATTGGTTTTATTCACATGTGGATGTATGCGCATTGGTAACACATGGGATTTATAAAACTCAAGTTCAATCGTGTAACAGATTTCAAACATATTTTATCAGAAAAGTAAAATGATAAATCAATATTCGGTGAAAATAACAGTGAGTTTATGATTGACAAATATTCATAAATACTTATCAAAATAGCAGCTTAAAAATGAAGTTATTCCCAACTGACTGGTTACCTCCCCTGGCTGGTCTGTAATATTGTATAAGAATAAAGCAATTTAGAAAATCTATACGTTGTTTCATTTGAAGATACATATAATGCCCAAATTTGACATTTGAAATACTGATAGTCGCTACCCAGTCTCTTCTTAAAAGTAAAATAAACATCTTATGAGTACATACTGACAAGATTTGTTACCTATTAAACTGTTCACAGTATATGAACTTACTTACCGCGTTGGAAATACTGTCAGATACTCGTCATTTATTGCACAATTCTGCGTTACTAATTGCACGAATCGTGCACTATTTTCACATTCCGGCGTTACTGGATATACAGTAAAGACTGTTTACAGTGACCTTCGATGGGAGAAAAGAAAAAAGGTCATTATAGACAGGGAGTCACTGTGGACAGTCTCTATATAATTCAGATATATGAACATATCATACCAATATTTTGTTGAAAAGCAGGATAGTACCATACTAAGGGTTTAATTATATTTTTTATTGATATTAAACATATCAAATATCATTTATAAAAAACAAGAGAGTATTAAAATTGCATGTATAATTGGTTAAGATTATAAACTACATTGTACACCATAACATAAGTATTTAAAAGTTACATATTCATTATAATGTAATTTATATTGATAAATCTGTTTGTAAAAAATGTTTAATTTCAATTATACTAATGAGATGTTACTGTAGAGACATTTAATTTTGTATAATCAGCCTGTTTACTTTACGGAGTTCAATGTTTTAATAAAACATTAGATACAAATCTTCATATAATTTCTACAGATAAGTGCTCCGAAAAAAAATAACAATCGAGGTTTCAAACATAACCACACCTTTAAGACGTTTGGCATTGTTTATCTTTCCTCGCCAAAACACCGCAGCAGTTATGTATATGCAGGTGTCTTTAATCATTCTATCGGCGAAAATTGATTGAATCTGTCGCCATTTTGTGTAATTGTCAACAAACAGCCACAGTGTATTAGCGTGTTGCCGATTGGTCAATGCAAACTGCCGTAGATACAACGCGCGTTCTGATTTGTCAATCGCATGAATACGTAATGAGAAAGATAAAGCCTTGCGGCGTGTATTGAACTTTGTTGATGTTGACACGCGTTCTTAATTAGCGGATTAACGGTAATTGGTTGTAATTGAGAGGCAAAAAAATTATTAACAGACCTAGCGGCGTAAATAAGTATGACGGAAAATTATAAAAATCGGGCGACTTCAAAATCTCTTTGAAGTTTGTTTTAGGCAAAGTCGCTGATCCGAAGGCGACTTGTTCGCCAAAGTCGTCACCTAGTTCAAGCCTTGTTATCCTTGCAAAAGTCGTTGTTCACGGCTCAAATACCGTAACGGGTGACTAAATCATGGTCGTTGTACGGACTAGACAGGGAGTCGCTACACACAGACCATTTATATAGTAAATACTGTTCGGCGCACCTAACTATGGTCACTATAGACAGAACGTCGCTATATACAGGGGGTCGCTAAGACAGTCTTTACTGTACACGGTGTACATGGAGTTGACTTGCTGGCGATTTTATTTTTTTCTAGACTAATCTAGAGGCAGATTTCTCCAACTTATTTTCTCATTTATTTCAGAAGAGAGAGAAAACATAACTTATGTGAGATCACATATATCAAGCTATCAAGCATAATATCAATAACTTATGTGTTGTCGTAATGCCCCGGTCACATATTCACGGATAATGCCACGGAAGAGCTACGGTCTAATCGTTCACGGATTACTATGGAAATGTGAAATTTCGTTGTCCGCTACGGTTCCAGTATGGACAAACAACGGTATGATTACGGAGTCCGACGGATTTACCACCAAAAGCTCCCGGAGTGACACGGATTGTTACGGACCAACACGGTTTGATACGGAGCGATACGAATCAGGACGGACGCACTACGGATACACTACGGTCTGCTACGGTATAAGCACGGGTTAGTACGAATAAGTACGGTCTGATACGGAGAAGAACGTATTGATACGGAGAAGAACGAATTGCCACGGATCTATACGGACCTAATACATCCGTCCACAACCTCTTGCTTGCTCATTTTCAAAATGCCTCAAAAGAAAAGAACACATAGAAAACGAATGGCAGAGTTCAATGATTTTGGCGGAGAGGACTCGGCCTAATCGCGCCCGACCCCCGAGACACATCAGGTCCGATTAAAGTGAATTTCTTGAAGGACGCTGGATCCTCAACAAGTTCAGCCATGAGAGCCTCATACTTAACTTGAAGCGGTCTTCGTAAAAGCCCATCTCTAGTCCACCATCTCGTCTGTCTTCTCTTTCTTGATTAGATATGGACTAGTAATCATTAATGAAAAATGTTGATCAATACTGCTTCTCTTTTAATTTTAAGATTTGATGTTCATCTTACAATTACATTAATTATCGTGATGTTTATGTTTTAAAAATATGTAAAAAAGCTTGTTAATTAATCTTATTATCACTCAAGGGCCAGCCTCCGAGGCTTATGAGACACTTCGTTTTATGTACGTATTTACTCCATTTTCACGATCCAATGTTTGTAAAATATGTAACATTAAATGTTATTCTTTTACTTATGAATTGTAGTACGATATTAATATAAATTTACTTCTATGTATGTCATCAAGCAGCTCGACCACTGCCTCCGCATTCTCAGCCATTTCAATATAAAGTTGCAGCCAGTAAAGAGCAATTATCATTTATTAAATGTTTCCGCAAATATGTCTGTTTTTAACAAGAAGGTAGTATTTATACCCTTGAAAAAGTACATGATACTTAATTCATCCGTTACTAAACAGTGGTGGACCGTACCATTCCGTACCGTTTCGTGTTGCAACGCAATAAACCGTATAAGACCGTGCTAATCCTTGCCCTCCCGTAGTACAACGTATTACGATCGTGGCTTTTCCGTGACAATGCCGTATTAATCCGTATTAAAAACCGTAGCTTATACGTAGGGTAACCTACAAATACGTAGTTCTCCGTACCAAAACCGTGGAAATCCTTGACAAGTTGGTGGACTACGAATCAGTACGGACTAGTACGGTTTTCGTACGGACCAGTGCGGATTAATACGGACTAGTAGGGATACGCTACTGTTGATTTTTCCGTAGCAATTTTTTGTGCATGTTCAAAAATTGTCAAGGATCGCTACGGATATACAAGGACTACTACGATTGATTACGGTTACAATACGGAGAGCTACTGACCAGTACGGGTAGCTACGGACGATGCCGGAATTAATCCGTGGCTCTTCCGTGGGCGTATTCCGTGAATATGTGACCGGGGTATAAGACAGGTTTAAGGCGCGGTTTACGCATGATATACAGGTGCTGTTTGATTTTTTTAAAGTTATTTTTTTTCATTGACAGACGATCGACTATGGGAATTTAATCTGTAATATCGGGATCAGGGTTGTAATATCGGGATTTTTTAAAAATCCCCACGGGACATTACATGTATCACAGGAGTTTCGGAAGATATCCGAAGATTGGAAAAGTAAACTTTATGCAAGCATGATGTAACACATTATGTAACACGAAAATATACCCAATTCTTTTCTAATCGCCCCAATTTGTATTTACAGAATATAATACAACTACACAAGCAGTGACAATTTGTTGTGAAGAGTTAAACAAGTGAAGGTTAATGTGGTACTAATTAAGTTAGTGCATGTCTTTTTTGAGAATATGTCACAAATCAGGTTAGCAATAGGTTCAAATCCCTTCAGTAATGTTTGAAGCCTTGTGCACAGAAGTGTTCCTCTATAATTTAATTAATATAAATGGATTTAAAAAAAATAAATAAATGGTCATAACTTCTCAAAACAAGACTTAGAGCACCATATGAGGCGTCAAGAAGGGGAATAGCTCCAAAAATATTGCTTTCAGAATAATGCCCTTGTCTAACAACTGCAACTTGTCCTGATTAGCAAATATTCCAAGTTTCATGTTAAGATGTCTTGAAATGTTTAAATAATAGTCTACATTAAAGTTTTTGCACGATCAATGACCACGACAACACACAGCAATACTTCTTCTTCAAAACAGACAAACTAAAACTGATTTAATTTGCAAACCTAAAAAATATGCACAAGTGCACTTAATGAAAATAATTCTGTGGTAATTTTATGAAGTAACAACAGAATAATATTTTCTTTTGTATAAATTGTACATATAACAAAAATGGGCCTATATATTTCACAAAAATGATTTAATTACAAAGCTCTGACAAAATGAACCGGGCACATTGGGGGAAAATTTTGTGAAAGTTTAGTTGAAAATTTGTAACCCCTTGAAAAATGAAAGACATGCAGTCATAAAAGTATATCTTTGTATATAACATATTTTACTGAAAACAATAAAGTGTAAGTACTCTGTCAAACAAGATCCGTCTCATTTGCCTTTTGACCAGAAAATGGACGTTGAAGGTAGAACTTACAAAAAAATCTGAAGTTCCTAGGTCAATGCACTTTGATTTAATAGCCAGTTTTATCTTCTTATTAAAGGTCACAGTGACCTTTTGACCTAGAAATGTGAGGGACAGATAAAACTTATCAATTTGCACTATAATAAAGATTTCAATAATAAAGCTTTGTTAGTATGAAGGTAATGACCATAAACAAAAACTTGTCATGTCAATAGCATAGTTCTATGAAAGTTTTGTTGAGATTTCTTCAAAGGTGTACGAGTTGCACATTGTTACAGAGATAATATAAAAGTCAAGGTAAAAATGATATAAACCATGAAGCCTTGACCAATACTGACCAATTCAAATGATGTTAGCTTGTAACAAGAGACAATCTTATTGCATTAGAAATGTAGGAGAAATAATTTCAACAAAGTTTGCTAAAAACAATTCACCATCAAAGGCCCATAACTGCGCAAAAAAAAAAAAATCATGCACAAAATCATGGGACAATGCACAACTAGACTTGGAAAATCATGACACCAAGCAAACAATTTTATAAATGTTCACTGAAATTTCCCAAGTGTTTTGGAGTTGAAGGATGGACAAAGTTAATTTACTGAAAAACCAAAATTCTGTGCACAACCAGGCTTGATGACAATCAATCCTGTGAAGTTTCACTGAAATCCCCCTATCAGTTTTAGCGATAAAGCGCAGACAAGCTTATTTTACTTGAAAATTGACCATTAAGGGGCCATAACTATGCCAAAATAAATTTAGGTGAAAAATAAAGATATTATGCACAGCTAAGCATGGTGAAAAACAATCCTGTGAAGTTTCACTGAAATATAATTCAAACATCGGTTTTGGAGATGAAGGGTGGACAAGAATATTGGATGGACAGACTGACAGTGCGATAGCTATATGGCGCTCTTTGGGAGCATATAAATATGACTCACATTACAGTATTATGGCAACAGTCAATGACTGTAGCAATAGCTTTTTTTTTCTTCAAAAAAAGATGAGCTAAAAATGACTATAACTACTCCATATGCATGTAGTTCAAAAGGAAATTAGAATGAAAATATTTCATATTTATTTTTCTATTAACCATTGCTGTTTATAAATAATATATCATGTTATAGCACTATGATATCTGTGTATTGGCTCTTGTTGGAGCAACTACTGGCCCCTTTCCATCAATAAATAGTTGTGAGCCCTTATATGCTGCAACTTTGTCCCCATCTGTTTGAAGGTCAGGTTTTATTGTCTCCCATATCTTCTTCTTTGGGTTCAATAAGGCATCAGGTTCACCTAAATATAGAAATGTTAATTATATACATACATGTTCTCATTGACTACACATATGATAATTTTGGGTTGCATATATTTGTCAAGTGCACATTAAAAAAACAGCACCTAGATATCTTAACACCAGACAGAAGTGTTTTCAAATCTATGCCAGTCATATTTTGAAAAGGTAATCACTTTTAAGGAACATGTGCTTTACAAAAAAAGAAAGGTCTAATTTCCCATCTGTTTCCATCTGTTTCCATGTGTTTGAACTGGCTGTTTGTACTATCTGTTACTAAAACATGAAATCTATGCCAAAATGGCAACATCCAAAAAGCCAGCAAGTTCCAACAACAAGATGTTTCACAGACTTTCACTTGTAAATATGCTTGTATGCTTGCGTTAAAAATATCTATCTTAAACAAAGTTGCAGTTATGTATGTATGATCAGAGACACATGACACTTTTTATAGATTCTAAGGGTACTCATTCTCCCTGACTGATTACGTTTCAGGATGGTATTTATTTTACAAAAAGATTTAGATGACAAATCAAATCAACATCATTCACCTTGAGACTTTCCAAGTAACAGTGAAGAAATATACTATATGTGTACGCATTGAGTAGTGATTGCGCTTTTTTGTAATCAGTTAATTTCATAGTCTCTATGAGCTCCATGAAAAGCTGGTGATTTTATTTTTTGTAGAATAGTCCAGAAGCAGATTCCTCCATTTTCTTTTCTCAATCATTTCGGGAGGAGAGAGAAAAACCTTAGAGAGGCTTGGACTAGCAACTTGGATAAACCGAAAACCTTCAAAACTAGAACTGCCACTATCATGGCGTGAATACCCACGCATACCACTTTGTCAGAATCAACAGTGGCCATTTAGAGCTCAAGGACAATCTCCCTGCGAAATCTGAGGTTACTAAGCCATTGCATTGCTAAGTTATGTATTCTACATGCTTCAAATGTGAAAAAGTTAAAATCAATACATTGTCGACAGGACATTCTTTAGCAATTGAGAAGAAAAGCTTTTTTTTTTTGTCAAGGTCCCTGTGACCTTGACCTTTGACCAGTGACCTCAAAATCAATAGGGGTCACCTTATAGTCATGATCAACATCCATGCCAAATATGAAGACTGTGGGTCAAAGGAATCTTAAGTTAATGGGTGGTCAAAGTCAAAGTCCCTTTGACCTTGACCTTTGATCCAGTGACCTCAAAATCAAAAGGGGTCATCTACTAATCATGGTCAACATCCATTCCAAATATGAAGACTGTGGGTCAAAGGAATCTTAAGTTTTTGGGCGGATAAGCTTTTTGAAGTCAATGCTTCTGTGACCTTGACCGTTGACCTGGTGACCTCAAAATCAATAGGGGTCACTAGTCTACTAATCATGACTAACCTCCATGCCAAATATGAAGACTGTTGTTCAAAGGAATCTTAAGTTATAGGGCGGACAAGCTTTTTGAAGTCAAGGCCCCTGTGACCTTGACCTTTGACCTGGTGACCTCAAAGTCAAAAGGGGTCATCTTCTAATCATGACTAACCTCCATGCCAAATACGAAGACTGTGGGTCAAAGGAATCTTAAGTTATTGGGCAGACAAGCTTTTTGAAGTCAAGGCCCCTGTGACCTTGACCTTTAACCTGGTGACCTCAAAATCAATAGGGGTCATCTACTAATCATGACTAACCTCCATGCAAATATGAAGACTGTGGGTCAAAGGAATCTTAAGTTATTGGTCGGACAAGCTTTTTGAAGTCAAGGCCCCTGTGACCTTGACCTTTAATATGGTGACCTCAAAATCAAAAGGGGTCATCTACTAATCATGACTAACCTCCATGCCAAATATGAGGACTGTAGGTCAAAGGAATCTTAAGTTATTGGGCGGACAAGCTTTTTGAAGTCAAGGCCCCTGTGTACCTTGACCTTTGACCTAGTGACCTCAAAATCAATAGCGGTCATCTACTAATCATGACTAACCTCCATGCCAAATATGAGGACTGAAGGTCAAAGGAATCTTAAGTTATTGGGCGGACAAGCTTTTTGAAGTCAAGGCCCCTGTGACCTTGACCTTTTACCTAGTGACCTCAAAATAAATAGGGGTCATCTACTAATCATGACTAACCTCCATGCCAAATATGAGGACTGAAGGTCAAAGGAATCTTAAGTTATTGGGCGGACAAGCTTTTTGAAGTCAAGGCACCTGTGACCTTGACCTTTGACCTAGTAACCTCAAAATCAATAGGGGTCATCTACTGGTCATGACTAACCTCCATGCCAAATATGAAGACTAAGGGTCAAAGGAATCTTAAGTTATTGGGCGGACAAGAAAAAACCGACGGACAGCCGGACGGACGGCCGGACGGACAAGCTGATTCCAGTATACCCCCCTTACAACTTTGTTGTGCGGGGGTATAAAAACTATAACATCTTTCAAGACTGACTACACTTGCTGGCAACACAGAAAAGTGACTCTGCTTATTAATAGTCAAAATTTTAAAATAACATGTGAAGGGACATTACCTTTGTAATCTTTTGCAAATACTCTATCTCCAATCTGAGCTCCGGGTGGTGGAAGAAGTATTTCTACTTTCTCAGGACAGCTGGCACACATTATCATCCCCTGTGACAAGATTCCTCTCATCTTGGCAGCTTTCAAATTACACATAAACACTGCTAGTCTATCCTGCATCTGTCAAAATAAAATCAATTAGTTCTAACTTATAGGCAAAAACAACAAAAAATCTTTAAATATCATTTAGGTTATTAATTTGAGCAATTTCCCAATACAAAATGACAATACAGGATTAAGACACTGAAAGAAAACAAGAGGGCCATGATGTCCATATATCGCTCACCTGAGTATAAAAGCTAAAAATAACAGAGGATGGATGAAATTGATAACTATTGATAAATGACAATATAGGATTAAGACACTGGATGAAAAAGACCAACAATAATGATACTTTTTCCCATTAATTTCAATGTGTTTTACTAAACTGACACACACTTTACATTAATATATTCAGAGATCTGTAATTGAGAAAGAGAAGGCAATGATGACGTAGATTGCTAACATAAGATAAATTGCTAGAAAAGGTCACTATTATTAAAGGCAGGAAAAAGTAATCAGGTAAGAGCTAGGAAATGCTACACATCTGGGTATTGTAGTTGAACAAAGTTAAGGAACTGTACATGTAATTTCAAACAAAAAGATTTAAATGTGTTTCCCTTAAAACGCCTACATAAACTAGGTGATCCAAAGATGCCAAATTTCTTACATGTATATCTATGCATTGTAATTTCTGAGAATATTTTTAAAGAATTTCCTTTTTAGGTTTAGTTTTGTTTTTTAACTCTTGTTATCTTCTTTTCCATGTGACTAAAGCTACTTATGTAATTTCCGAATAATGCTATCCAAGGATCATTTTGTGGTCAAAATCACATTGTGGTGTTATAGGAAAAGATGCTGATTACAGAAAATGTAAACAAATATAGCCACTTTGCTATCACAAAAGCTCACCCTGAGCCCTTTGTGCTAAGGTGAGTTAAAATATAATTTATTTGGCATATATTGTCATTTCAACACATGTCAATTTGCCTTTTCAGCAAATTCATCTTTATTATTATCAATCATCATAACTATTTTCTTTAGTAAAATTATCTCCAATATGGCAATATTAGAAAATAACTTAAGAGTATGAAATATTTAACAGGAAAGTGTTAACATATCAATTGAAATTTTACTATCAACAAAATCTTGCATAGGTCACATCCTGGTATTAAGTTTTACAAACTAACCTCTTCTATTGGTACATGTTTCACCAGGCCGGACACAATGGTTCGAGTCTGCCCCTCTCCAAGGTCCACATCTTCTACATACAAACTGTCAGCATCAGGATGTTTCTTCACGCCAACAATCTTGCCAACACGCAGATCAAGGCGAGAAATATCTATTGGTCTGTCAGCATCGGCTGCTGCATCTTTCTTTTTCCCTTTACCTGAATCTGCTATAAAATGTTTCATACATTATTCATTTGTCAACAATAATGTTACAAATGAGTATTCAATATACAGAGGATATTGAATGACTGTAGATTTAATACTTAATTTATTGAACAAGTTGTATAAAATCATATTATGCAAGCCTCTGGCCAGCATAATATTGTTTTATTCAACCAGTTCAATAAATTGAATATTGAATGTACACAAATATTATATTCTATTTATCAAGTATCCAAAATAAATACAGTCTAAAGTTAAAAAGAGTCAGTTTTAGATGATGCCCCTACAGTGTAACGTAAACATAAGCATGCTTTAACGCTATGTTTGTATATAACAAAAATTAAGTCATGTCAAAATGTTATGACACAAGTGTAATATCGTTTTTATTAAATGATTTTATAACACTCCTGCGCCTTCATTTTATGATAAATACTAGTAAACATCAAGTATTGTAATAACTTTCTCTCTTTAACTTTAATAAGTATTCTACTTTATAGGATCACGTCACATTAAAACCAACTGTCATATGTTGGTATTTCAGCTTTACTAGTGGAGGAACACCTCATATATGTTTACATGCATAAGACATGAGCATGCACCTAAGTGGAACCATCTACCTACTGTATGCAAGCCAGGTAGCTTCCTCACATCGAAAGAATATGAAGAACTTGGCACAACTAACATCTTTCACAATATCATTTATGACTTTTCAGCAGGGAAAAAAATCCTGAAAATGGGTGAACAATTTTCAAATTCACAATGTACATGTTGTTTCCAAAAGTATAATTCACATTAATTCACTAAATCATTCAACTAACCATCCCCCTTCTTTTTATTAGCATCTTCTTGTTTTCCCTTCTTTTCTTGTTTAGGTTTGGTTTCCTTGGCAACCTGAGGTTTAACCTCTGCAGTTTTAGTTTCTGGCTGTGAAGCACTGTCCCCACCAGCTGGTTCCATCTTCAGTTTCTTTGTTGGGATTGGTACCTGTTTCACTACAGTAAAAAAATGGTTCCCTTTATAATTTTGTTCGCCACACCAATATTTTAAAGGTCATATAGAGACTTGCACAATCACTAGTGGGGGGAGATATTATGTGCCACTTTGGCTATTATTTCACACACAAGTGGGCACCAGAGTAGAACCACAATCATTCCGTAGGCAAACTGGGTAGCTTCCTCACATGAAAGAATACAAAGTACCTTAAATATTCGAACCCACAGCAGTGAGGGTTAAGTGGTTTGAAATCAACTTTAACGGACGGCCCTATATTTCATATTAGTGTAAAGATTTCTAAACAAAACAAATATATCATTCTCTTGCAGAATGGTCAAAGTAACATTATTTTTACAATATGTCTGGACATTTTTGTTTTGTAAGGAAATAAGGCTCGAGATTTGAAACTATTTTCAAGATAAAACAAGAGGACCATGATGGCCATGGATAGCTCAACTGAGATATATTGCTAGAAAAGGTTAAAGCCAGTAATGAGGTGATATGGATTTTTTTCTCCAGGCTGATTATTTGTTAAACAAGTGACTCCCAGAGCTGGGCCATTTTGGACCCCAGGGGCATGACTTATGAAAATTTTGTAGAGGTCATCTTTGCAATACTACATGCTTAATATGTAAAGCTTTTGGCATAGCATTATCATAAAAGAAGACTTAAATTCATTTTCCTAGAAAAGCCTAGTTTAAAAAACTATTTGACCACTAAGACAGACCATTTTTGACCCAAGGGGCATGAATTATAAGTATTGTAGTGGAACACAAGGTGATGTTACATGCTAAATATCTAGGCTCTGGGCATTGTAGTTTCTGAGAAGATTTTTGAAAGGCTCTTTTTTTAAAAAAAAAGTCCTTTTTAGCTTCTGTGACCTACTTGTGCATCAGACTGGAACCATTTATATTTTTTTTTGAGGAGCTCCTGAAGACCTTCTAAGGATCCTTGCTATAGAGTTTGATCAAAGTCTATGTAGTTTAGGAGATTTTGTTTCAAGAAAGTGTGGACAACAATGTAAGACGGACACACTGCCATCAAAAAAGCTCACCTATGAGCACTCTGTGCTAAGGTGAGCTAAAAATTAGGTTTGTTAGCCAACAGTGTAGAGTGATAAGGGATAAGCAACTGCATCATCTGGTAAAAAGCAAGAACCACATAAGGACCAAAACACTTTCAAGAATTTGAGATTCAGAACACATTGCTTCCAACCAGCTAATTCTGGTAATATGATTGATTGATTGAATGATTTTCTTTAGACCGGGCAGTCAAGGATTACCTATGAAAGTGCAAGCACTTATTTCCAGTAGGGTCCTTACCTAAGCAGACACTAGAGACAGCTATGAGATACAAGGAAATCTGGGAACCAGTCCCTAGCTCTTATTGAATAGATGCCTTGGTTCTGTTACAAATTAAAATTATATGGTAATGGCAGCCGTGGCTTTTTATAGTTTTGTTTAAGCGGAAACATTGTGCACGCGCGTTTTTATTTGGTTTTGTTTAGGTTTTATTGTATAAGTTTAACTTTTGGTATTAAATTGGTAAAAATTAACAATTTTTGTTAATAATGTACATTGTTAATTTTACCCGTGCAATATTGTAAACACTGGTTACTTTTTTTTTTTTGTAACTTATTTAATTGTTGTGTTTGTTATGTATAATTTTATGTAAAAAAAATATTTATTGGTTTTTTTAAATATTTTTTACTTTTGCGCACTGTTTGCTTTTTTTGTTTTGCTTACTTTTTACAGTTATTTTTTACAAGTTAAACATAGTAAAAACTTAACATTTATATAAATATACATTTACTTTACCTATTTTAATTTATATTAAAATAGTTTAATTACAAACGCTGTGGTAAAAAATTGTATTAAAATTAACATATTAATTGTAATTTTATTTGTGTATTTTTGTATTTTTTTATTTTGCGTTAATTGTGTATATATTGTTATTTTATTGTATTTTTGTTTTTTTATGTATTGTATTTGTAAAATGTATAATTATTAATCTATTATATTTTTAAACCATTTTTACTTAAATTCATTAAAAAAAACATCAAACCTACGCCCAAAGTTTGTTTCTTTCTACAAAAAATATTTAACCCTGTAACACTGGTGGCCACAATAACAAGTAAAAAAAAAAACCTTACATCATAGTAGGCATCCCCAATAAAAACATTCCAGTCTACAAACTAAAAAAAAAAGCTGGCAAAAAAAAAAAAAAAACCCTACATAAAAACCTCCTTCTTCCTCTAATGTCTATACCGTACACTTACAATAAAACACAAAGTAAAAAGCAGGTTTCTAAGCCAAAAGCCAAACCAAACAAAAAAAAACAAACTATAAAAGTTGTACCAAAGCAAAAGTCAAATTCAAACTGCAGCACAAAAAGTAAAACTCCTAAATACATTCCTCCACATAAAAAACCAGCATCCAAACCCCGTGTACTAAAACCGGTGCAGCCAACCAACAATACACATGTTGTTTGTAAAAATCAGTTGTCATCTACTGGTAAAAAAATGTCATTATTTTCTCAAAATTTAAAAAGTCAACATGTTTCTCCAAATTTACATTTTAAAAATAATTTTTCTGTTAATAACCTATATTCTAATTTTTCAGGTAAAAACCAATTTAGTAGTTCCCATAATAATGCTATTTTATCAAATAGTAATTTAAATACTAATGTTTCTAATAGTAACAATTTTTCTCTTGTTACAAATAACCCCAGTATTGTTCAAAGGTCATCAAGGGTTAAAAAACCACCAAAAAGGTATGGTAAGTGGGTTAAACCCATTACAGCAAATGTTAATTTTCAAAATCATAACATTTTGTATCCTCAATCTTTTGCAAATCAAAAAAAAATGTCACATAATAAATATAACTTTTAGTTTTCCATATAAATTATTAAAATATTGTATTTCAGTTTTAATTTATATGTGTTTTGTTTACTAAACTTAATTTCTGTGTTTTACATTACAAAATAGTTATAAAGTTTCAGGTTTAAACATAAAATCTATATCAACAAGAGCTGTCCGTAAGACAGCGCGCTCGACTTTTTTATTGCTTGCCAATAAAAAAAGTTTTTGCAGTAATACAAAACATTGACAGTTAAGGGCCATAATTCAAATAAAATCTTTGACAGAATTACCTTCTCCTGGACATGTTTGGGAATCATGATTGTAAACAAGTATTCCAACTTTCAAATTAATATCTCAAACAGTTCAGTCAAAAAGTGGACTGGTACTAAAAACTTAACCAAGATTCTAAGTCGATAAAAGGCCTTAATTTTTAAAACAAATCCTTGACAGAGTTACCTTCTCTTGCGTACAGATGGGGGTAATGATGTGAAATAGCATTAAAAGTTTCAAAGCAATATCTCAAAGGGTTAAGGCAATAAGTGGATTTTACCCATATTCAATGTATTTTCTAAGTCAAAAAGGGGCATAATTCTGTCAAAAACCTTGACAGAGTTATGTCCTCTTGTCTGTTGATGAAGGTCGTGATGGTAAACAAGTATGGTCAGTTTCAAAGCAATACCGTCCAATGGTTTTGAAATAAAGTGAGGTGGTACAAAAAACTTAACCAAGCTCAATACACTTTCTAAGTCAAAAAAGGGCCATAATTCTGTCAAAAACCTTGACAGAGTTATGTACTCTTGTCTGTAGATGGAGGTTATGATGGTGAACAAGTATGGTAAGTTTCAAAGCCATACTTGTAATACTTCTGAAATAAAGTGGGGTGGTACGAAAAACTTAACCAAGGTGTGACGCCGACGCCGACGCCGACGCCGGGGCGAGTAGGATAGCTCCCCTTTTCATAGAAAAGTCGAGCTAAAAATCATTATTATTTCTGTGTGTGCAATTTACATTTCAAATTTTCAAAAAAGTACAAGTAAATAAAATATGTATATTGCATTTCAAAATGTTAAGGTTAATAATTCATATTAAATGCATTTCTTTTTAATATTTTATCTAAATTTTGTGTCTAAAAATGTTATATTTATCTTTTCAAAAAATATGGCGCAGTACCTTTAATGTTAACAAATTTAGTGTTGTACCTTTAACATGCTAATTGTCAATATGTGCCTTTAATGTACCATTACTCTTAAAGTCATGTTATTCTTATATATCTATTTCAGTATACATTAATAAAATAAAGTATGTTTTTAAATGTGTTTTATTATAGGTTAATGCAAATTAAAAAATAATTGTTAATATTTTCATTTTCAGCAAATAATTGTTAATATTTTAATTTTCAGCAAATGTATTATTTTCGCAATTGTTTATTAATTAAAAACTTTTCAAATGTTCAAAATCTTTACTTCAGTAATTGTTTTAAAAAAATTTTGCCTTAAAATTTAAAATTAATTTCAGTTTAATTATTAAATAAATATTGCTAAAATTTACTTAAATTTACTAAAATAGGTTAGGTAGTATAAATTTAAATGTATTTTAACTTGTTAATAAATTCTGTAAATTAATTAGTGTAAAAAAATGTCAAAAGCCATTTTCTCCTACCAGGGAAGAATGTCACAAATTAAAATTATATGGTAATGGCAGTCGTGGCTTTCCATAGTTTTGTTTAAGCGGAAACATCGTGCACGCGCGTTTTTATTCGGTTTCGTTTAGGTTTTATCGTATAAGTTTAACTTCCGGTATTAAATCGGTAAAAATCAACAATTTCCGTCAATAATGTACATTGTCAATCTCACCCGTGCAATATCGTAAACACTGGTCACTCTTTCTTTCTTGTAACTTATCCAATTGTTGTGTTTGTTATGTATAATTCTATGTAAAAAAAATATCCATTGGTTCTTTTAAATATTCTTTACTTCTGCGCACTGTTTGCTTTTCCTGTCCCGCTCACTCTTTACAGTCATCTCTTACAAGTCAAACATAGTAAAAACTTAACATTTATATAAATATACATTTACTTTACCTATTTCAATTTATATTAAAATAGTTTAATTACAAACGCTGTGGTAAAAAATTGTATTAAAATTAACATATTAATTGTAATCTTATTTGTGTATTTTTGTATTTTCTTATTCCGCGTCAATTGTGTATATATTGTTATTTCATTGTATTTTGTTTTTCCATGTATTGTATTTGTAAAATGTATAATTATTAATAAATTATATTTTTAAACCATTTTTACTTAAATTCATTAAAAAAACATCAAACCTACGCCCAAAGTTTGTTTCTTTCTACAAAAAATATTTAACCCTGTAACAGTTCTTTTTACATGCCCAGTGTATAGCACTGATACATACGAGGATTACCTGGGTTTCGTACCAGTAAACCTCTAGTTAGGTGGGAAACACTGAAAGTGTTTCTGAAAAATCCCAAGGGTGTTACTCAGGATCGAACCCGGAACCTCAGGAGTGACAGTCAGTGGTCTAACCAATTGAGCTATCTCGCCACCTTATATCAACTGTCATTAATATTTTTTAATATGCTAAGATTGCAGTGTTAAAATATTATACCTCCATTTTTAATTTCACACATTATCAGTGCTGTTTTCAGTGTGTCTATTTTAACTTTAAGTTTTTCATTTTCTTCTCTCAGTCTTTTCTCCTCCGGCTTGCTTACACTAATAGCTGTAATACAGAAACTTGATATAAATACATCTAGTAAGATTAAACAGATAAATTAAACTAATTAACATGTACTTGGATTAATTACATAGTGATTACAGTAATATATTTTGATATTGTTGTGTCAACATAATGTTACAATTTGATGCAGTGCCTGTCCAAACATACCATGGTACAATACCCATGTACAGCCATATTTCTTTAATACTTGATCAAAATATACGATCACAAAATTTCAACTTTTACAAGCACTATAATGTTGTAAATGTACAACCAACTATATTTATCATTGCTTGATAAATACTAGCTCTCTTAGTTTTTATGAATATTAACTTTTAAGTCATATTAAAATAAAGGTGTTATTAATAGTTTGTAGTAAGAGTTCTTTATATCATTCCAAAAACAAAGAGTAACTTTGTTTTATATTGTTTTTTTCATAACAAATCAATGTAATGCAATAGATTACACAATACTAGTTAACTGGTCCACTATTTATAACAATGTGTGCCTGATTATTATTCTTACACCTTTATGGGCTTTTTTTAAACATTTACTTTTCTTGTTTTATAGTAAGTTATTAACTTATTAAATAATCGGGCCAAAGTTAAAGTAACACTAAACAAATAAGGAACATATACATACAGTGATATTTCACTTTATATAACAGAGGCCTATAAAATGCCTCTTCCCCTATGGAAATTTTCTTTGAAATCATGAAATTTTCAATTTTTTTTTAACTTACACCAGCTTTTTAACTTCCCAAATAAGCAATTTTAGTGAAAAAATCTTCCCAAAATCCAGAGGCTAAGGCCTCTTTCCAATTAACTGAGATAAAAATGCTGATATAATGTAAAATCATAGATTTCATGTAAAACTTTAACCATTATAATATTAATTTCGTTAAATTTTGTGCCTTAAATATTTCCCTTTTCAAACAACTGTTCCTTAAATGGGCACAAAAAGGCTTGTATACGTAGAAGGATTAGTATTTCATACCAGCAACTTGTTTAACATTTTCTATTTGCGCTTTAAGTTGAGCAATGATTTCCTCTGCCTGTTTTGCTCTCTGAACCAGTTTCTGGACAACTGCAGCAGACGACATCCCTGCACTCTGTAAGCAGAAGAAAAATAGTTTTTATAAATTTCTTCCACCACAATTACCAATTGCAAGAAAATCTTGTAGAATGGAAAAAAAGCCAGCGTATAAATACATTATTTTTGACCTATTCATGAATAAAAGTAAAATATAAATACCTTTTAACAAATTAATTAAACTGTCACATGCTAAAAATCATGATTGAATTGTTTTATTTAATTAAATTCCTTACACAGCAGATAAACAAATGGCCATCACACAGCGCGCAAAATCTGATTGGCTAATTTAAATGCAAGCGTTGAAATATTTTTGACCGAAATATGTGCCCATGCATCGTTCAAAAATTTTGGATCAATCTATAAAAAGCTTCACTTAACGATTATGTTGATTAGCCAACTATAGACTGATTTTTGTATTTGATTTAAAATTGATAACTACATTGTTTTAGTTTTTTTGTTGAAAGAAAATCTGATAAACTTTTGCAGGGTGTTCACTAGCCATGAAAATCCTGAAGGTCATTTTGACTAAGTTTTACAGACTACAAGGCCAAATTCCCATGATTTTAACAAAATTGTACCCTCTAGTTAAATTCCTGAGGGTCAATGAGCAATCACTATAATATACATTTAGCATGACGTTGGCTGGTACAATGACATGGTTTGGAATTGCGTTTTTACACCTAGAAAATCGAGTGGGGACAGGTTACACGGTCATGTCCGACCTAGCAAAAATACGATATTCTATCCAAAATATCAGTTTGTTGTTCAAAAACGGTTTAAGTCGGGACAGTAATGTTATTGTCAACATCTAGTGATGTCATTTAGCTGCAATTTGATATATAGCTTTATATGATTTACATAAAAATGACTGCAATTTTGACTTATACTGGATATTGGCATTTGGCCGATTTGGTGAGTTAAACCCCTTGTCTATATATTAAATATATAGTATATACTCGGTTCCTATGATATCATGGGTTCTATGATATCACGGTATTTATATTTTCTGTGACTGCTAATAAAAGCAACACACAATGATGCTAATATTTTTAAAACTGGCAAATTCAACTCATTTTCATCTGCCAATAAATTCAATTTTGTAAATAATGAATGTATTTGTGACAAGAAAAATATTTTATTAAATTGTCATATTTTACTTCTATTTTCCTTAAATGATTTTACACAGTCAATATAAATATGTTATAATCACATATAGTACTGACATATCATCTGTTCATACAGTTTGAATTTTATAGCAAGTTAACTGTTGGAAGTTTTCACAACATAACTTGAAGATTTTGACCCATCTATCCTTCGATACTTGCATTTTTGGGGACTACCGTGATACCATAGTAACCTCCTCTGAAATTACCCAAAATGGCAGACATTGGAAATAGTTTTAAAAATGTCATTTTAATTGGATCTTTTGAAATAATTTTTTGACAAGCAGTTTTGGAAATGGTTCACTGATTAAAAAGAAGGAAAATCTTATTCATGTATGATATTTATATTTGAATATTTTCCAACAAGAAGCGCCGCAATGCGACGAAAACCAGGTTTTCAACAACCAAGTTTTGATGTGACAGCAATCAATAGGTCAAAGTGCACTGAAGTTATTGAGTAGAAGCTGAAAATTCTATTGTAAGCAAATGACCTTGACCTTACTCCCAGATATCTAATTGGCAATCCAAAGCTGCCACTCAGCAAGTTTGGTGTCAAAAGGTCAAAGCAAACTCAAGTTAGATCGTGAAAACTAAATACATTAACCTTGATCACAGACACCTGGGTAGCAATCCCAAGCTGCCTCTTGATATAAGCTACCCATTCATGAAGTTTGGTGTCAATAGGCCAAAGCAAACTCAAGTTATTGAGCAGAAACTGAATTTCTATTTTTAGTAACAGTGACCTTGACCTTGATCACAGACACCTTGGTAGCAATCCCAAGCTGCCTCTTGATATCAGCTATCTTGGTGTCAATAGGCCAAAGCAAACTCAAGTTATTGAGCGGAAATTGAATTTCTATTTGTAGTAACAGTGACCTTGATCATAGACACTTGGATAGCAATCCCAAGCTGCCTCTTGATATAAGCTATCCATACACCAGGTTTGGTGTCAATAAGCCAAAGCAAACCAGGCTTCGCGAAACTGCTGAAAAATTTGCCTGACAATCGGTCAGACAATTTTTCAAGTCTTGTCTGACCGAAAGAATATTTGTCTGACCGAATTTTTTTCCAAATATATGTATATGGTAATACCTTTGTGTTTTTTTTAAAGACATAGCAACTTTTAAAGATTTGCAACACAATTTTATTCTCTTAACCTTTTCCCTTATATAAGCGTGATTCAACGGCTTTTTTGGCCCCCCCCCCCCAGAACGGCTTTTTTTGCCCCCCCCCCCCAGTAACACCAACATTTTCTTCCGAGTACAAGGTCATTGAAAATCGTATGTATCTAGATTTTGATTGGACACTTATAATGAAACGGCGAATCAAAACTAGTTTTACATTTTTTTATTCAAGGGAGAAAACTCGGTCTTGATCGGTCTTGGATATATCCCGGTATTCGTACCGGATATAAGGTCCGGAACTTGGAAAAACAATATCGGACCGGTCTGATTTTTGCCAGACATGTCCGACGGTCCGGCAACTTTCGCGAAGCCTGGCAAACTCAAGTTATTGGGCGGAAACTGAATTTCTATTTTTAGTAACAGTGACCTTGACCTTGATCACAAACACCTGGGTAGCAATCCCAAGCTGCCTCTATATATAAGCTATCCATACACTAAGTTTGCTGTCAATAGGCCAAAGCAAACTCAAGTTATTGAGCGGAAACTGAATTTCTATCTTTAGTAACAGTGACATTGACCTTGATCACAGACACCTGGGTAGCAATCCCAAGCTGCCTCTTGATATAAGCTACATGTATCCATACACCAAGTTTGGTGTCAATAGGCCAAAGCAAACTCAAGTTATTGAGCGGAAACTGAATTTCTATTTTAGTAACAGTGACCTTGACCTTGATTACAGACACCTGGGTAGCAATCCCAAGCTGCCTCTTGATATAAGCTATCCATACACCAAGTTTGGTGTCAATAGGCCAAAGCAAACTCAAGTTATTGAGTGTAAACTGAATTTTTATTTTTAGCAACTGTGACCTTGACCTTGATCACAGACACCTGGGTAGCAATCCCAAGCTGCCTCTTGATAAAAGCTACCTACACACCAAGTGTGGTGTCAATATGCCAAAGCAAACTAAAGTTATTGAGCAGAAACCAAAAGTTGACGCCTGCCCACCTGTCTGCCCACCGACTTCGGCATTACAATAACCCGGTTTTTGTTGAAAACCTGGTTAATAAACATTAAGTACCGTGATATCATAGAACCCCGGGCTATACTTTTTTCTAGAATTATACTGTGCTCCTCTTAGGTCACGGTACTTAACACTTTAAAACAGTAAAAAACGCAAACAATAAACTCACACTACAAAAATTGTCATAAACTGTATCATTTAGTCATTTTTCTGCTATATGACACAAGGAAACAACAATATATTCAATCTAAATTAGTTTTAATTTGTCAGATGTAGACCGTGTGTAGGCCATTTTGAAAATAGTATGTCATCATTTAACTCGCGGTAATGGTGTTTTATTTCAGTTTTTTCATGTTTCAGTTATAATTTCTTTATGTTATTTTGCATAATTTTAAATTTTAAAATAATCTTTACATTGTAACTCAAAATTTATTTTTTTAACAAACAAGAACATTTAGAAAATGATGATTGTTTCAGACGTATGCAGAAATTTAATGGACTATTGTTGTTTTTTGCAGAAGTTTGTAAAATGTTGCTCAGTTTTACGTAAAAATCTATAGATTTAAATTATTTTGCACAAAAACTTTGTTGTTAAGGTGTTTGAATAAAATATGTCAATTCTGACCAATTTTAACACTGGCCACATGAAAATATGCCATTACCGCGAGGTAAGTGATGACGCGGAATTAGTGATGTTGAGTATATACTTTTTACACTATCCCAACACTGTGCTGGGTCCCTGTGTTATATTGGACTAGTGTAAATTTTGTAATTCTTGAAGAAAAATCACATCTTTGGCATGAATACTAAATCTTTATGTTGGTTCGGTGGTAATTTCATTTCTTATAATGCAAGACTATGGAAAAATTAATACAGTTGAATGTCGACCACATAATTTGACAATCGCGAAAATACATTACAATATACATGTCTGTTATTTCCAGAAATAATTATGAATCAGAAATATTATAACCACCAAGTAACAATGTGCAACTAGATTCGCAATTTCATAAATTCAAACCTGTACCTCTTTTAGTGTCTTTTTCTGTGAAATGCCGCTGTAAGTGATTTAAACGCTCTTTCTATTCTCACGAAACACGGAAGTAAGAGCAGACGCCAAACAACATGGCTGAGGGAGGCAAGGATGAGGTCATTATATAGCTTATTTTAGTCTTCATGTCATAATTGTGCCTTCTATTTAAATATTTTGTTTATGTTTCATTTTTTATTATTTTCAGACTGTCGAAGAAAAGTCAAAGAAACTTCGAGATTTGTTTCTTTCTAAGCATTCAGGTATAAAAAATGTTTCTTTTCCTTGTTCATGTTTATCTTGCTATTGTTATTGTATCACGTGAGGTTTCACTTTATAACGTAACAAGTGTCACTGACAGTTTAACAATAAAATTTGTTATCAATAAGTTGAAAACATTTAGAGTGCAGTTATGAAAGTCCAGTAACATTTATGAATAAACCTCAAAAATAAATGCAAATCAAATTAAATTTGTGTTGATAATAATTTTGAATTAATTTATCAGTTTATTAGACAATAATATCCTTGCAACGTTTTGACGAATAATTTATATGGGGAAGTCAAAGACTGGGACCCGGGCTTTCACTTGTCCAGCTATAGACTACATGTGTATATTAAAATGAAATCAAATAAAAAACAATGAAAGAATATATAGAATTCTATACCTATCATTGAAATTTTCAGTGTCAGTTCTAGTTTGGTGCTGCCAGTTCAATGTATCGCAGTGACAATAGGCAGTGTATTCTGATAACTGAACAATCACAACTTTTCGGATTAATAATCGTTGAGTGTTCCGCCTGAAAACGGAAGCGGGGCAAGAAATATCGAATGGCATCTTTAAAACGGAAAAAAATGAATGATTTTTTGACAGACTTCTCTGTTGATAACCTTTGCCTAATTTTGTATTAATTTGTTTACCATTATGTACAACAGTCGTTGAAGTTCTGTAATATGAAATTGGGTGCTACCTATGATGTGGAAAGCTCTTATGATTTAATAACAAGTATAAAATTTTTAATATATAAACAAAGTGTTTCTTTGACACCTTAAATAATAGGTAAATGCAAGTATTTGTACCGTTAAATAGATTTGAATGAAATGGTGGTATTCAACCTATCATCAAAATGTTCAGTCTTGTGGGCCATTTTTGTTAATATCAATTCAGGGTTGTTGTTTTTACCTATTATATACTTGATGATTATTGTTTGATTTTATTAACCTGTCAGTTCCATACTGATTATACGGTCAATGCACAGAATATATTAATATTCGATAAATGTTCGGTAAATTCCGTGAGATTTAAGCAGTAAGATATGATTTAATTCATCTGGTTTCTATGCATAAGTTATACTGACCATTATAGCGCAATAGGGTAAACTGTGAGTATATAATTTCTAAATGTCCTACGTGTTGTAAGATGGAGACAGCATATGTCCAGGCGTTTTTTCTTATTCATAACTATTTTCAACATTTTTGAAGTTAAGGTTGTTCTTTCTGTTTTAAATTTGTCATGAACTGTATGTTTGTGAATGATATCTACCTCTTCCTCAATTCTTACAGTATCCCGACTTTTGTTTGACTAACATGCACTGAAGATAGTTTTACTGTCTAAATGACAGCTCTTGTTTTTATTTATTTGATCTTAAATTTAAATTATCTTTTACGTTCTCAAAAGCGGGTAACTTGATGATGAGGATAATTTCCACTGATATGTTTGAAAATGCATAATTAATTTTCTTTAAATAATGTGTGTAGGAGATATAGAAGCTGGGCATTATGATGACAGAGACGTAAAGAAATTCAATGAAGATGATGCATATGTTGCCTCTTTTATCAGAACATATGAAACACTACAAGAGGCAGCCAATCATCTCCACGAGTCACTCAAGTTTCGTCTCGAATATGGCGTCAATGGTTTGTTGTTTTATACTATTTCTGTAGGGTTATTTACTTTACGTGTCATGTCTTCTAAGGAACATAAGATACAGTCAAGTCAGGTTTTGATTTTGCCCCTTTCCCCCCCAAAAAAAATTTTAAAAAGTATTTTAAGCAAAAAGGGGAGGGGCCCTTAGGAAACCCAGTAAAAAAAGGGCCCCATGATCACCCCCCCCTGGTAGTATGTTTAATTAAATCTGAAGCATTCAGAATCAATCTTTTTTATTTGGGAGTCACTTGTTTTTCAATCAGAGATTTGCAGAGTTTCACAGGCAATGCTTCTTAACATAAATTTGCTCTTTTGTATCAGAGAAATTTTCATTCCGTCAGAGTCGCTGTTTTTGATTTCTTTGTTAAAGTTTTGAACTTTTGCATATTTCTTGTTATCTGTTCTGTTTACTAAAGCTTACTTTTTAAGATAAGTTTGAAACAAAATCTTTACATGGTTAAATGGGCTTTACCAATTATGTAACCATATTGTATTGAAGCTTATTAAGAATTTTTATTTGAATATTAGTAGGAAAAAACAACTATAATCATATTTTTTTTGTCAATAGATCTCAAAGAAGACAATTTTCCTCAAGAAATGTGGGAAACAGGTGCAATGTATTATCATAACCATGACAAAGATGGAATCCCAATATGTAAGTTGTTTATAGTGATTAATTTATGGAAAAGTTATTTCAGTGTAATGGAGGGTTTATACAGGTTTTCAGCTTGACTATTTGAAGAATTAGATGAGCTATACTAGTCCACAGAGTGTTGGTGTAACCACTTATGTTAAAGTTAGCATCCCACCTCATATATTTCCAAAGTCCATTGAAACTTTGCACACTTATTCACCATCATGACCCCAACCTGTATACAGGAGCAGGTCACTGTATCAAGCTTATTTTACAATGTTATGCCCCATTACTATCTAGCACTGAGAATAGTCGAGCACGCTGTCCTACGTACAGCACTTGTTATGCACCAGCATGGGTAGATCTTGAGGTTTCCACTTTAGAGAGTTAAGCAGTGTGTATGATAATAAATATGTTGTTTCATTTATGTTTTGATGAGGATTTACCAAGATAATTTGCTAAAGAAGTTTGACCACATATATATTGTGTTTAAACACCTCCTTATTTTAATTTTATATAAATTTATTGTTATCCATTGTTAATAAACATATGAAGATTCAGAAAATAAAAGACAAAATGTTAGATTTCTGTTTAAAATGGCTAACACCAATGTTCATAAGAGTTGAAGTTCCATGATTAATTGTGTCTTATAAAGTGAGAAATTAAAAAATTTGGATAACTGGGAGGGAACTCCCTACAACACCCACCCAAGAGACAAAAAAGATAATAGCCAGTGAAAACCCTGAGATCTAGAAGGTTTATTGTTTCTGTCTGTCTGTTTGTTTATCATAAAACTAAAAGTTTGACCCAAAAAATGAAACGCATATGGCCATAAAACAAATCCTTCCATTCACAACCTTTAAACATGACAGGTAGGTGCACCTTGATGCACTCGACCAGCAAAATCCACAGCAAAGTCATAATGGATTTCTACCATACTACACAATATATTTCATTAGCAATACTAACACTAAAATAAAAATTAAATTAAATTAAACATAACTATTTTATTTCAGTATATATACAAGTGAAACAGCATGTAAAAGATCCACAGTTATTACCTACAATAAAGAAATGGTTTGCCTATCATTTGGAGAAACAGTATCTTAAAGACCCTGAATCAAGCATTGTTCTACTCTTTGATCTAGACGGTGCTGGTATGGCTCAGATAGTAAGTGAAATACATGCTGTCATATCAAATGACAGCATTAGACAGGTTCAGCTATATCAAATGCAGTCATGTTTTTTTTGCATTTCAAAACTTCCATCCAGATTGTTAAGCAGGTTGTTTATTTGGTAATGTATTTTTTGAGACAACTGCTTTCACATTAGATTTTAAAGAAAAATCAACTATTTATGAAAAATACATGTGCATGTTTAATACAAAGATATTGTGACATTCCAGCAAAAGTTTGTACACTTAGTTAGTGCACTGTAGACATAATATTAACACAACTGTATATGCAATTAAGAAAACAGAATATAAATTAAAAGAAAATTAGCAATGCATTCTTTACTTGCCATGAGTGTCAATATTTTCTCTCATAAATTGTTTTCAGTTCAAATAGAAGGAAGTTAAGAATTATGTATGACAATGTTTGTATTTACAGGATATGGAGTTTGTGAAACACATTATCAACAGTTTCAAGTTATATTACCCAAAGCTTCTAGGTAACTCATATTACATACAATGTAAACAATTTTTAGCTTGACTATTCGAAGAATTGGAAGAACTATTGTACTCACTAAGAAGTTGGCCTTACGATTTGGTTAAGTGTTTGTGTGCAAATTGGTATCTCCAAAACTACTGAAGGGAATTGGATTTAAAAATGTTAAAAGGAGTTTACTGTGTATTGCCCATATTTGTAACATAGAAAATGACAGAACAGTTATGCCTATGGTCCTTTTTGAACTTGGAAAATTGTACATTATTCAGGTCCTTGTTTTGCTATCAAGCATTTAGAATAATTGAGCACACTGTCCCACTGACAGCTCTTACTGTTATTCATGTTTTTCATAATTAATGGTCGAAACAGAAATAGGCAAACACAAAAACACAAACACCGAGCCTACATGACTAGATTGACTAGGATTTTCATATTTTCAAACATTTCTTGTTCATTTACAGAATATATGCTGGTGTATGAGATGCCTTGGTTATTTAGTGGTAAGCCATTTTACTAGTATTAATTTCTATGTAACTGCTGTTTTTGTTAATAACCTACTGCAGGCCAGTGTTTCTGTCCACTTTCCAGCCAGTGTATAAAATAATGCAAAGATTGATAGTTGGAGTTTTCCTTCATGTGTAATTCTGGAATTGTTGCTGTATAACATAAACAGGGTTTATGTGACTTTGAGTCCGAACTAAATAAAAAATTAGTAAAAAACAACAAATACCTTGTTGATTGAATCTTGCAGGGCTTTATTTCCTTCTATAGCAGGAGTCATTTACATTCAATATACATTTCCTTTTACAAAAAGATCATGTGTGGAAAAGTTGAATATAAAATTCCAGACTTTTCCCTTGAGGAAATATTAGCAAATTGCCTATTTCAGAGTAGCATGAAAATTGAAAACATGTTAGTTGATATTTATGCTAGAGGAAATTTTAGCAATTCTCTTCAATTCGCGAAATTATCCAATATTTCCGCATTGCTAACTTAACCATTTATACAGTATTATAGTCTATATTTGACAGCTGCATGGAAGCTTATAAAGCAGATGCTAAATGCTGAGTCTGTAAAGAGAATCAAGTTTGTTACAAAGACAAATGTACAGGAATACATCAACAAGGATCAGTTACTAGGTCATATGGGCGGAACAGTAAGTTCAGCATTTTGATTGGCTAAATACATATGTAAAACTAAATTAATTAAGTTTTAATTGACTAAACAGTACTTATAATTAATGGAGATATCTAATGTAATAATGATTTTGAAAATAAATAATTCACTAGGAATTGAGTGGTATATGTACATTTTTATTTGAAAAATAGTGCAGTAGTATTGATTGACAATGTACTGGAATAATTCATGCATTACTTAATTGTTTTGCACATGTATCAAATTTGATTGGTACATTTTTATTATTAAACCCTTGTATATTTAGTTGTAACATTTAGTGAAGAAGATCAAAGGGTAGGAAAAGGGTAAAAAGACATTTGTTTTCAAACATACTCTAAATGATCTTTTTCATCAAGGTCATACGTTTAAATTTTCATCAGATTTGTTTTGACTTTGATATTTATTGAAAAATTCTGCTTTTTATTTGAATTGGTAATTTACCATCTCTTGTCCTTGTTGAAAGTGTAAAATGTTATCTTGGCCTTCAATAAAACGTTCTCTATATGTTAATGAAATGTTTTCTATATATTAATTATATATGATGTTCACATTGGGTTTTTACTGTGGAGCCCTACTCCAGCTGGAGGGACATCTGCAGTAGAGATAGAAAAAATGTAGTGTCAGTGGTGTGACTTACAACCCAATCTGAAAAAATTATATTTGTTTTAAATCCCAAGGACTAAAACCATTATTTGAATGTTTGAAATTTTAGCATTGTTATCTATATTCGATTATTTTTTATGGATTGTCCATAACCTGTTATAATTTCAGGACCCATTTGTGTATAAGTATGAACCTCCCTGTTTTGATGTTGGTGGTGGTGGTGATGAGTTAGATGAACCTGATAGTGAAACTCCTGGTAAAAAGAAGGTAAGACATTTTACCAGTAATTTATAGCTGTAGATTCCAGTATTATATTTTGTTATCTCAAGTGATATATCTGTAGTGTTTCATAATGATTTGCTCATAAAAGCAGTTAGTGCCATAAAAAACATTTGAAGTACCCTTCATCAAAGTATGATGTTTTTCTGGTCCTTCATTATCATTGATTCTAATAATTTCTGCTGTGAATATTGCATATTGTAAAGATTGCATGTTGCTCAAGCTTGTAAAGTGTTGAAAGATGTTTAATTTTTCATGATACATTTAATTTTCCGAACTTTGGTGGTCCTGTACCACCAGTGTAGTGCCTGAGTAGACTAAAATTGTATGAATATTAAAATCTTTTTAAAAGCAGGGTAAGTTTGTTAATCAAATTTAGGTAAAGACTTAAGCAAGGTGTAATGAGCTGGTTCCTTCATTTCAGTCCAGTAGTAGTAAAGGGGTAAGTTTTGTTGGTATATCCACATGTTTCTTGACTGTATTCTCATGCTGTTAAACTTCTAACTGCTGTTTACATTTATTTGTTAACCTATCTGCACAATTTTTTTTAATACAGCAGCTATTTTTCTCTGAAGTCGTATTGTGTGATCTAATATGTGAGATTCAGTTGTTTATTTATTGTATTAAAAAACATAGTCGATTTGACATTTTGTTGTAGCTGCGTGAACTTGTTTAGGGTTTTATCAAAAGTGGTATATTAAAAGATAGTTTATGAATTGCTTTAAACATAGAAAATGTATCCATTAAAATTTGTACAGATACTTTGGACAATTAAAAGTTACCGATATAGCTAAAATACCCTTACAATAGCTATTTTGATGTAAAATGGTTAATACTGCACTACCCCACATCTATCAAGCCTTGAATTCTATTTTTTTACTTTATAAGGACTTTTATTAAGACAATACAGTCACCTTTCTTTGAATGTTTTTATTATTTGATGTTAAAGTTGATGTTGAAGAAAAAAAAAAGAACATGCACAAACTCCACCATATCTTAGTTTAATGGCACTTTTTCCCAATTATCCTAGTTGTGTATTTCTTGACAATAGATGAATTGAAACTTTATTTACAAGTTGAAATAGAACCAGTTTTTTGCAGAATACTGTTTTGTTTGTTATATTATAAAGTTCAGAAACTGTCTTAAATGTTTTTTTTAACACAACTATAACATTAAAAAAAATTTTATACACAACTTTAACAGAAACTTTATACCTGTAAAGAGACACTATAAAATGTATCATATTATTTTAGTTTGTGGACTGTGTCTGAAACTAATGATATTATCAAAACCTAATATGTGTATAATGTTTGGCTTGCACAATTTCAGCACAAAGACCTGCCACACATGAAATGTATTTAGGTACAACTTGAACAATATACATTACATTACATCATAGACCTCACACTACAGTATATACATGGAATTGTAATTTTTGCAATCATGCATTTGTCCGAGACTTAATGTAACTGATCATTTTAGATAATGGAAGCTGGTGTATGCATCTGCTGTTGAAGTCGATAGCAAGAAACACAGATCACAAACTTTTATTACCCTTAAAGTTTACCGTTTAAAGCTTAATTCTTGCTTACCAAGACTCATTTAACCCTTACCAACCTTAAACATGTTAAAGAACTTGAAAATGTTTTATTTTGGACAAAACCAGTCTTAGTTTTAGGGATATTTTAAACTTGGTACTGACTGAATAGTGACAAGTACAGACCATGATTAGATGGCAAGAATGTGCCTGTTGATCTTGGTCTGCACTGGTCACATGGGTAGAAATAGGCTAAGAGTTAAATTTACTACTGACAAACATGTTCATACAAAGTCAGGTAGATTTAGAGCAATTAGGAAAAGGAATGAAAGATCAAAATAATTAAAGGATAATATAGAATCAGATATCCAGTTGGAAGCAGTTTAATAAGAAAATGATGATAATTCAATAATCTACTTGACACCCATGTTAAAATTCACATCTATACTACAACAACATAACTGAGAAAGATCAAAATCGTTTTGTTTTATACCATATAAAATAATTAGAATTTTAACATCCAGCGATCCTTTTTACTTGTCTTGATCTTTTTATGCCCCCATTTCGAAGAAAAGGGGGTATATTGCTTTGCACTTGTCGGTCCGTCGGTCCGTTGGTCCGTCGGTCCGTCGGTCCGTAGACCAAATGGTTTCCGAGTGATAACTAAAGAACCCTTAGGCCTAGGAACTTCAAACTTGGTATGGTGATTGGTCATGACCAGTAGATGACCCCTATTGATTTTGGGGTCAAGGGGTCAAAGGTCAAGGTCACATTGACCTTGTAAGCAAAAATGGTTTCCGATCAATAACTAAAGAACCTTAAGGCCTAGGAACTTCAAACTTGGTATGGTGATTGGTCATGACCAGTAGATGACCCCTATTGATTTTGGGGTCAAGGGGTCAAAGGTCAAGGTCACATTGACCTTGTAAGCAAAAATGGTTTCCGATCAATAACTAAAGAACTTTAAGGCCTAGGAACTTCAAACTTGGTATGGTGATTGGTCATGATCAGTAGATGACCTCTATTGATTTTGGGGTCAAGGGGTCAAAGGTCAAGGTCACATTGACCTTGTAAGCAAAAACAGTTTCCGATCAATAACTAAAGAACTTTAAGGCCTAGGAACTTCAAACTTGGTATGGTGATTGGTCATGATCAGAAGATGACCCCTATTGATTTTAGGGTCAAGGGGTCAAAGGTCAAGGTCACATTGACCTTGTAATCAAAAACGGTTTCCGATCAATAGCTAAAGAACTTCAAGGCCTAGGAACTTCAAACTTGGTATGGTGATTTGTCATGATCAGAAGATGACCCCTATTGATTTTGGGGTCAAGGGGTCAAAGGTCAAGGTCACATTGACCTTGTAGGTAAATACGGTTTCCGATCAATAACGAAAGAACCCTTAGGCCTAGGAACTTCAAACTTGGTATGGTGATTGGTCATGACCAGCAGATGACCCCTATTGATATTGGGGTTTAGGGGTCAAAGGGCAAGGTCACATTGACCTTGTAGGTAAAAATGCTTTCAAATCAATAACTTAAGAACCCTTAGGCCTAGGAACTTCAAATTTGGTATGGTGATTACTCATGACCAGCAGATGACCTATTGATTTTGGGGTCAAGGGGTCAAAGGTCAAGGTCACATTGACCTTGTAGGTAAAAACGGTTTCCTATCAATTAACTAAAAACGCTTAGGCCTAGGAACTTCAAACTTTGTATGGTGATTGGTCGTGACCAGCAGATGACCCCTATTGAGTTTTGGGTCAAGGGGTCAAAGGTCAAGGTCACATTGTCCTTGTAAGTAAAAACGGTTTCTGATCAATAACTTAAGAACGCTTAGGCTTAGGAACTTCAAACTTGGTATGGTGAATTGTCATGACCAGCAAATAACCCCTATTGATTTTGGGATCAAGGGGTCAAAGGTCTAGGTCACTTTGACATTGTAAGTGAAAACGGTTTCTGATCAATAACTAAAGAACGCTTCGGCCTAGGAACTTCAAACTTGGCATGGTGATTGGTCATGACCAGCAGATGACCCCTATTGATTTTGGGGTCAAAGGTCAAGTTCACATTGACCTTGTATGTTAAAACAGTTTCCGATCAATAACTAAAGAACCCTTAGGCCTAGGAACTTCAAACTTGGTATGGTGATTGGTCATGACCAGCAGATGACCTATTGATTTTGGGGTCAAGGGTTCAAAGGTCAAGGTCACATTGAACTTGAAGGTAAAAACAAATTCCGATCAATTAACTAAAAACGCTTAGGCCTAGGAACTTCAAACTTTGTATGATGATTGGTCGTGACCAGCAGATGACCCCTATTGAGTTTTGGGTCAAGGGGTGAAAGGTTAAGGTCATGACCAGTAGATACTTGATAACCCTTATTAATTGTTTGACCACTGGGTCAGAAGTCATGCATAATAACGTTATCACATGACTTATTGGCTGCTGATAGGGGGCATACATGTTTTACAAACATATCTTGTTTTACAAAGAATTGATAGATTATACCATATCATGTTTCTTGTTTTCTGAGCAAATGTTTAAATAGCAAAACGTTAATGAGATAGTAAAATTTTCGCCTTGCTTTATTTTGACTGACAAGAAAAAATTATTTACACATAATAGGTAAACAAATGTTACCTTTCCTGAACATTGGGTCGTGAACATTGTTAGTGTCTATAACATGTTTTGTCTGACAAAGAAAAGGAAAGGTAAATTTCCATTTTACATATTCAGGTGACATTTGCTGAAGAAGATAATAAAGTATACAGAAGCTTAAGTAGTGATAGCCTCAGTACAGAGAAACTGGTATGTTAAACAGTATATCCTATCTTTTATTAGTAACAGATAGCATCTTACATTGTACTGTTCAAGGGCTTTTGGTTAAAATAACTGACCTATGGCATACATTAGAGCAAGGCCAGCCTTTCAAGACACTGTACTATGCTGGTTAGCAACTCGGTTTTCATATTTTGCTTCTGTCATTCCATAAACAACAAATGGATTATTATGAAATTCAAAGTACATATTTGTTTAAGCATGATTGCAATACAAGTCATTAAAACTTACAGTAATCACTTTTGAGTCCACTTCTGGGAACCAACCAGTACTGGTGTCATTTGAAGAAACATGGTTGTGACCCGATCAGGGCTCGAACCCATGATCTCTGGGTTAGGAGGCAGACACCTTAACCACTAGGCCTCCGCTCCCCTTAATAACATATCATATAGTGATTGAGTCTTTATTGAATTTAAGCCTTGCAGTTTTACATTGATAATATAACTACAATAAACATGTATTTGAACTTAAGGTGCTGATTAGGAGGATGCTGTAGATAAATGTTGTAACAGAAAACCTGAAAAATAGTTTTAACTCTCTATTTTATAATATTTTTTAAGTGAGCAAAGTGAGGTAATTTAATGAATAATAAGAAGCTGGTGTAAGGTTTATGTCTATATACCTTTAAATCTTATGAATGAACTGGGTGACAAAGGCCTTTTAATATAACTAGCTCTTTCTGTTACAAGGTTCACCCTATTAATTTGAAAATACTTGTTTTAGGCTATGGAAAATTCTTAAATCTCATATTTTGCTCATCTGAATCTAACCTTTATTTTGTTTATTTATAATAGTAAATATTACATAAGATAATAATTATATGTGGTATTATATTAAGTGTTTGTGACATTATTATGTTTTTCATATTATCATGTCATGTCTGTATATTATTAATTTCAAGAAACATGGATATATAGCTTGTTATATAATATTTCAGAATGGTAACAACAACAGTAATACAAATGCGTCAAATAGTATACTACGTCAGAGACTTGGTCCACCATCTAAGCATAAAAGGCAAGGAAATAGGGAAGACAACTCTTACATAGGCAGGCTTCTTACCATCAGGTTAATATACTAAAATTTTACAGAATAATCTATATAGAAATATCAGTTTTTTGTTCCTTCAGTTTTCAAGTTGATTATGAACTTTAAGATAAGGTATATGGTCATATAATTTTGTCATCAAAACTGTGTTTAAGTTTATAATGAGACAGGTATTGTTTATTTGTCTTAAGCAATTCATTGTTCATAGGAGTGACTAAGAAATCTGATGTATTAAGGTACTGAAATTTGATGAGAGTCCAGTCTTAATTTTCATATGTAGTACAATGTAGTAATGATATGTTGAAGTGTATAAAGCTATATCTAATTAATATTTTATGAAAATTTAAAAACAGTAAAATTATATTGTATTCATACTCATATGGCTGTTTCGTAAAAGATTTGCTTCATAGATTGTCTATGTAATTTACTATACATAAATATTGTATGTAAGAGTTAGATGTTCTGGAACAAAATATTCCACAGTTTTGGCAATTATTTCATGGATGGCCCACTTAATTTCAATAAAATATTCTGATAAATTTCTTTCATTCTAGGATAATGTAATTTTTATCAAAACTTATACAATAATATTACAATCACAAACAGTGAATGTATAGCTTTATACACTTTAATGTCTGTGACTAGATAATATTTGTTATACAGAACAAGTGAGATAGATGAGATTGATAACAACAATATCAACAAAATCAACAATATTTTGACTTTTGAAAGGGATATAATTTCATCAGTTATTATTTTTCTGTGTTTTTCAGTCCTGCAGAAGAGCTTGAGTTTTTGATAGAGGAAGGAGTGAAGGAACCCTGTGATATAATTACACTCAAAAATACTCTGCCTTATTCCATAGCTTACAAGGTAATATTTCTAAAACATAAAGACCTCTTTACACCACCCACTGTGCATAAAAGTAATTTATGACCTATACTGTGTCGATGTGACGTAAAACCCAAACAAACAAACAATAAGTTAAGTAAGGACTTTTGATTCTTTCATATGAGGCTGCTTTCCAACCAGCTTACAGAAAGGCTGTGGTTCTACTCAGTGATAGATTGTGCATGAAATAATGCTCAGAGAGGCGCTTGAGGTCTTAGTTCACTAGTATAGTTGAAAAAGTTGTCATATGATATTGACCATATTTGGATGACTTAAAATCCAACCTTATAGACGAGTCAGTCTACATCTGTGCAGTCTGGGCAGACTTTATACAGTTGTCAACTTAATTTTAGTATTTGACAATGAAAAACCATAAAATGCTACTGGCCTGATTCAATTCCAAACCTGGTCAAGAAAAGTGCAAAAAGTCAACACGCAGGTCCAGTATTCTTTACATTCATTAAGTTGCACCAGCATATTTCAAAACCCAGTAAATAAAATACGAAGGATAATTTATCAGATTCAATTAGATGACTTTAAAAATGCACTTTTTGCTCTGTATTTAGGTAAAAACCACATCACCAGAGAAATATCGAGTGAGACCAAGTTCTGGCTTCATCAAGTCAGGGACAGAAATTGAAGTGTACATTCATCTACAGCAGGGTAAGTCACATTCTCCTGGGGTTTTTTTAATGCATTTTTTAATAAGGTTTGTGAAAATAATTGATAGATAGGCAGAATCTTGGGAGATATTTGGATGGCTAAGTAATGACTTAAAAGTTTGACTTTTATCGTTAGACCTGAATACTGTTGAGGCAAGTTAATACATTGTAAATTTGTTTTGTCTTCTTCTTTGACTCAGAAAAGTAGAATGATTGAACATTTTCATAAATTGTAACTTGTTTATGATAATATGAATTGAACCTAGTATTTTTAATTAACTTTCAGGATACCAAAACACTGTACAAAAAGACAAATTTCTTATTATGGCAATGGAAGTGACCAATGAATCAAACAGATCATTTTCAGAACTATGGAAATCTGTTCAAAAAGATTCCATAATGGAACATAGGTAAGTTGAAGGTAATTCTCTTGAATAAGTATGTCATTTATAACTTTATCATGGCATTTTAGAGAAGAAAAATAAGAATGTCAGTAAATATTAAAGTGTAAGATGCCATGTCATGTTTTTGGTAATCGTTTCTTTAAGATACTGCACATGGAAATAGTAAGGCATGGTAAATAAAAAAATTACAACTTGATTAAAACATAAAAAATTTTCTGAGTAACAGTTGACTATTACAGGAAAAAATGTAAAAATGTTAACCTCCAGTCCCCTAATTTAAATGTGTGTTAATATTGTGATTGACAGATTGCGATGTATAGCAACTATTGGTAAAGATACGGGTATCTTTGGTGCTGAATCAAGAGGAGGACCAACCAAACAAGCTGTTACTGAGCTATCTAAAAAGGTTTGTTTCTTATATAGCAGCCATTCTAAAGTCAAATTTTACTGGCCAGAGCTTGTGTGTTTTTTAGCTTGACTATTTAAAGAATAAGGAGAGCTATTGTACTCCCCGCGATGTATGTGTCGCCATTACTCTTGGGTTTATGTTTTACATGTAAGTTGGTATAATCTCAAAAACTATTGAAGGCAAGGGATTAAAACTTCAGACACCTGTTCTCTGTGAATATCCAACATGGTACCCACAAGTACTATAACTTTTAAGTTTCCATTTACAAAGTTATGCCCCTTGTCAAACTGTGAAGCGCTGAGAATTGTAGAGTGGGCTGTCTTACAGACAACTGTTGTTGCTTTTGTATGTTAAGATATTCTTTAAAGCTTTGAAGTAGCTCTGAAGTTTTTGTCAATAATATTGTGATGTGTTACTTTTGAGATTCTGTTACCAATCAGTGGACACATGAAATAAAGAGCACAGTTTGACAAATAATATTATATACAGATTGACTGTAATATTTTCATTGTGCAACTTGAAGTACATGTATTTTAGCAAAATAGGAAGTTTGGAGAAGAAGAGTTTGTTCTGAACTTCTTACATTGAAAGTTTGTAAAATGTGGCTGTACTCAAAGTTGATCTTGTGATGTAAAATTTTTAATGTAATAAAGATAAGAACAAAAGTTAATTAAAGGATTGCTTAGTTAGCTATATAGTGAAAGGTAGAGGGGAAGGGTGGGGTGGTGCTAGATTGAAAAGTTTAATGAAACAGTTGTATATTTCAGTATGATAAAACCACATGACATAAATCAGTCACTAGGGTATGAGATTTTACAAATCTTTATTTGAAAAATAATGCATATGTTTTAAATGATGTACTTCTTTAAGATTGCACAGTTAAAATTTTTTAACAAAAGTATATTTGTCTTAATACTTAATTTTACAGGTTGACAGTCTAGTTGAGTGCAATAATCATCTACAAAAGACAGTTAAATATTTAATAGTTACCCATGTGATCTTATTGACCGTGTTGTTAGTGGTTGCTATAGTAACATTATACATGTGGTACATAAATGATACACAAGGAGCACAGACGAAGGTGGGTATTAAGGAACAATTTTGTTCTGATTCCTGCCTATGATAATTGAAACAGCGACATAAATCAAAGAATTTATTTTCTAAGAAATTTGAAAAATACATGTATACTGTATTGAAAAGAACAAAAGCTTATAAATTCAATCAAAATGTCTAGAGACAAGATATAAAAATATTTTTATGTGATTGTTCTTTATCTATTTGTTGATTTAAAAGAGATGTTTAGTGATATGTGCATTTGTCAATACAATGTAAAGAAAGGCTCAATGGCTGAATTCTTGATTTATCATACATTAGAAATATAGGAAAAATACACCTCAACACTTACTGTGTCATATAAATGTGTCATAGGTGTTGACAAATTTGAGATTTTTTTTGTTATTTTCTGCATCAGTAGACAGGATGATGTTGGTCTTGTCATTTGGATGCCTTTTTATAAGTAATATAAGAACATCAAAAATATAATACGCCACAATACTAGAATCTAAAGATGAGAAATTTATCCAAATTTTTACAAGTTGATACAACTTTGTCAATAAATATGCACATGTATGTATATGGTGATAAATAGACTTCATGTATATAATCTAAACTGGACTTCCTGATATATATACAAGGCATGAGATTCTATATATTTACTACAGTGTGCCATAAGCTGTTAAAGGGACTCCATTGATGTACATTATATACATTAAAAGCATAAATGACATAAATGACACAGAAGAAGCACCGGTGGTGAAGGACGATATAAAGGAACAAATTTGTTTGAAGTCCTGCATATGATAATTGAAAACAGCGGCACAAATCAAAGAATTTATTTTCTATGAAATTTAGAAATATATGTATACTGTATTAAAAAGAACAAAAGCTTATAAATTCAATCAAAATTCCTAGAGACAAGATATAAAAATATTTTTATGTGATTGTTCTTTATCTTTTTGTTTATTTAAAAGATATTTATAGTGATACTCACATTTATCAAAACAATGTAAAGAAAGGCTCAATTAATAATGAGCCTTAATAATAATGTTAATTATTGAAAAATAATTCAAGTGCTGTAATATTGCAAATGTGAAATTTGTAAGTCCATGTTTATGAGGACATAGTCAGGGAATGTGATTATAAAGATGTAAGCTTTTGTCTAAATATGGTTGAACATAATGTGCCTGGAAATATTTTTTTTCAAGATTAATGTTCCATTTGATGTAGGTCTAGACAAATAACTTGTGTGCAATAATTTCTGGTCATTCCCTCTCTTTGTTTTTCCAGAATAATTATTTTATTTGTGAAAAATAACTAAAAAAAGGAAAGTGTTGCAATGCTTTTCACTCAAATCTGGCTGAGAATAGCAAAAAAAACAAAACGATTTTCAATGTATTTCTTATTATATTTCTTAATTATCGTTTGCATAGTTTTCTGTTTTTAGTGTCCCAGCTGAGTGTAAGAAATTCAAATTTTATACTTTTGAACCTCAGTGGAGTTCCTTTAATCACGTTTTACAATGATATATGTTTAAAACCAATTTTCAGTTACTAAATGAAAAGTGTATTATACTTCATGTGATTGTGTATCAGAGTTTCAAATCGTTGTATTATATAACTTATGTTAATTATTGAAAAATAATTCAAGTGTTGTAATATTGCAAAAGTGAAATTTGTATGTCCATGTTTATGGTGACATAGTCAGAGAATGTGATTATAAAGATGTAAGCTTTTGTCTAAATATGGTTGAAATATTATTGCATCCGCATTCATCTCGTAGCAGTATTAATGTTGTGTATATATGTTTGTTTTGATGTTTTAGTTTTATTTGTTAAGAAATCAATACAAGATTGCAAATCTATTTTGAAAAACATTGATCATTAATAGAATAGTAATATGTGGTCTATGAAACAATGGCGTATCTTTTAAATTCTAATTTTTGTATAATAATGATTGTATAAATAGTTCCTTGATATGAAAGCAGACAAAAATTTTATTGATTACAGTATTTATTATACACATATGATTATAATAGCCACATTTTTCTTCAGTGTAACATTTTTTAGTGATTTGAATATGTTTTCATATATATTAAACTGAGCTATTAACAAAGTTAGTTCATTCAAAGTAAAAAAAATAGGTACTATGTAAGATTCAGGAAGTTATATGTGGAATAAGAAATGTACAATAAGAGGGGATTAATGCACTTTTTTACAAACATTAACATCTGTAGAGGATGCATTTAAAGTCTGAGCCCACAGGTCGGTGGATTTATTATGTCTGAGGGCTTCTGCAGCTGTTAATGCACGAAAAAAGGTGCAGTAGCCTTATTCTTGCATATAAATATACGTCTACATCGGTGTTTCAGCGTTTCCCTATTTGTATTAAGAAACCGTTGCTTGTGCCATGCTTTCCATGTGCTAGTGTGATGTCATGTGACAATTTTTACAATGCACCCGGAGTCGAACATATTGAAAACTGTGCAACAACGGTATGTGGTCATGAGAATCTTATCCTATTCTCTTATCTATTTATGTATGTTTTTCTTTCTCTGTTTATGTATACCTTTGTTCCCATTTTTATGCAAGAATAAGAATTAAATATTCTGTTATAGTTGCAGTTGTGCAGGAATTGAATGATGTGATATATCCTTAATAATTATGCCCCCATTTTGAAAAAAAGGGGGTATATTGCTTTGCACTTGTCGGTCCGTCGGTCCGTAGACCAAATGGTTTCCGAGTGATAACTAAAGAACCCTTAGGCCTAGGAACTTCAAACTTGGTATGGTGATTGGTCATGACCAGTAGATGACCCCTATTGATTTTGGGGTCAAGGGGTCAAAGGTCAAGGTCACATTGACCTTGAAAGCAAAAACGGTTTCCGATCAATAACTAAAGAACCTTAAGGCCTAGGAACTTCAAACTTGGTATGGTGATTGGTCATGACCAGTTGATGACCCCTATTGATTTTGGGGTCAAAGGGTCAAAGGTCAAGGTCACATTGACCTTGAATGCAAAAACGGTTTCCGATCAATAACTAAAGAACCTTAAGGCCTAGGAACTTCAAACTTAGTATGGTGATTGGTCATGACCAGTAGATGACCCCTATTGATTTTGGGGTCAAGGGGTCAAAGGTCAAGGTCACATTGACCTTGAAAGCAAAAACGGTTTCCGATCAATAACTAAAGAACCTTAAGGCCTAGGAACTTCAAACTTGGTATGGTGATTGGTCATGACCAGTAGATGACCCCTATTGATTTTGGGGTCAAGGGGTCAAAGGTCAAGGTCACATTGACCTTGAAAGCAAAAAACGGTTTCCGATCAATAACTAAAGAACCTTAAGGCCTAGGAACTTCAAACTTGGTATGGTGATTGGTCATGACCAGTAGATGACCCCTATTGATTTTGGAGTCAAGGGGTCAAAGGTCAAGGTCACATTGACCTTGAATGCAAAAACAGTTTCTGATCAATAACTAAAGAACCTTAAGGCCTAGGAACTTCAAACTTGGTATGGTGATTAGTCATGACCAGTTGATGACCCCTATTGATTTTGGGGTCAAGGGGTCAAAGGTCAAGGTCACATTGACCTTGTAAGCAAAAACGGTTTCCGATCAATAACTTAAGAACCTTAAGGCCTAGGAACTTCAAACTTGGTATGGTGATTGGTCATGATCAGTAGATGACCCCTATTGATTTTGGGGTCAAGGGGTCAAAGGTCAAGGTCACATTGACCTTGTAAGCAAAAAACGGTTTCTGATCAATAACTAAAGAACCTTAAGGCCTAGGAACTTCAAACTTAGTATGGTGATTGGTCATGATCAGTAGATGACCCCTATTGATTTTGGGGTCAAGGGGTCAAAGGTCAAGGTCACATTGACCTTGTAGGTAAAAACGGTTTCCGATCAATACCTAAAGAACCTTAAGGCTTAGGAACATCAAACTTGGTATGGTGATTGGTCATGATCAGTAGATGACCCCTATTGATTTTGGGGTCAAGGGGTCAAAGGTCAAGGTCACATTGACCTTGTAGGTAAAAACGGTTTCCGATCAATAACTAAAGAACCTTAAGGCCTAGGAACTTCAAACTTGGTATGGTGATTGGTCATGATCAGTAGATGACCCGTATAGATTTTGGGGTCAAGGGGTCAAAGGTCAAGGTCACATTGACCTTTTAATTAAAAACGGTTTCTGATCAATAACAAAAGAACCCTTAGGCCTAGGAACTTCAAACTTGGTATGGTGATTTGTCATGACCAGCAGATTACTCCTATTGATTTTGGGATCAAGGGGTCAAAGGTCAAGGTCACAATGACCTTGTAAGTAAAAACGGTTTCTGATCAATAACTAAAGAACGCTTCGGCCTAGAAACTTCAAACTTGGCATGGTGATTGGTCATGACCAGCAGATGACCCCTATTGATTTTGGGGTCAAAGGTCAAGGTCACATTGACCTTGTATGTTAAAACGGTTTCCGATCAATAATAAGAGAACCCTTAGGCCTAAGAACTTCAAACTTGGCATGGTGATTGGTCATGACCAGCAGATGACCCCTATTGATTTTGGGGTCAAGGGGTCAAAGGTCAAGGTCACATTGACCTTGTAGGTAAAAACGGTTTCTGATCAATTTACTAAAAACGCCTAGGCCTAGGAACTTCAAACTTTGTTTGATGATTGGTCGTGACCAGCAGATGACCCCTATTGAGTTTTTGGTCAAGGGGTCAAAGGTCAAGGTCATGACCAGTAGATACTTTATAACCCTTATTAATTGTTTGATCACTGGGTCAGAAGTCATGCATAATAACCTTATCACATGACTAATTGGCTGCTGATAGGGGGCATACATGTTTTACAAACATATCTTGTTTTTCTACTGTTGCCTGGAATTGTTTTGTATCCATGCTTGTCCACACAGAAGTATTATAAATGTAATAAAATGACTTGAATGATGAAGATAATATGATATATAATTATATGTTACTTTATTTAGACTGACAAAATAGATGCCCAATGGCCATCATATATGATTGTATAACATGGGTACTATTTTATACTGCTATGGACTATGTGTATATAAAAAAGAAACAAGACAGTAAAAGATGGGCTATATATATTAATAAAACCATCTTCCATTATAAAAGATAAGTACAAAGATTGTTACATTTTAATTAAATATTATGTCAATTTTTTGCCAGTATGTTCAAATAAACAAAGTTGCAATGCTTTGTGCTTTAGGCATGGGTATTAAAAATGGGTATTTTCAAATCAGTACAGAATTGGATGATGATATGTACTGTAAAGTTTTGATAAATAACCTTAAAATTTTTTCTCCATTAACTGTAAAAAAGTGTTTGTGTGTGTGTGTTTGGTTTGTTTACCCTCGCCACCGGACTGAACCATATGTTTTAAGCATTTCTCCGTTCTAGTAGAAATTTTGTGTTGTTGTAGGACATGTGTTATAAGGTCATATTGAAAGGAATTTACATGAATGCTATGCTGCTATGCTTGTTTTCCAATCTATACATATTGTGATGTTAAAATGGTACATGTTTGTAAATTTGTTATATGAAATATGCTTTTGAATGTAGGTGTATTACACTATTATGATTCTATATATTTAGAGAGAGTGACTGAATGTCTTTGTTAATGTGAACATGTGAATGTGTAGCTAGAAATACATATTGAGGAAAGAAGGATAATAATAAAAGCACAACTTTTCGAAGAATAAGGAGAGATATAGTACTCAGCCAGGTGTCAGTGTCAGCATCAAACTTTGGTTTAATTTTTTCATGCAAGACAGTATCCCCACTGAAGGGATAGGTTGAAACTTCACACACTTATTTGAGAGTGTAATTGGAGGTCATTATTTGAGGCACCATTACTCTAACATGGATTTTGATGGTATTATGTGGCCTTTGTTTAACTTAGAAAATCTACATTTTCCAGGCTCTTGTTACACTATCAAGCACAAGAATAGTTGAGCACTCTTTCCTACCAAAAGCTCTTTTTGATTATAAGACCTTACCCCCACAATACCTGATTTTTGTATACTGGGAACATTTGTGTTTGATGTTAAGATAGAAAGTTTAAAGCAAGCCACATTACATAACATTGTTACCATGTCATGACATTTTTTTTTGTTTAAATTTATTATGAAATGTTTTTTTTGTTGTATTATATGAGGTTATGACATTCAATAGAATATATTTTTTGGCTTTGGTTGGATTTCAAGTTGCACCAGCACTGTTATGGTTATTTGGCGTTTTTTCCAGCTTTACTGGTGGTGGAAATCCCTATGTGTTTTATTTCAGGCACAAGTGGGCGCCTGAGTAAAACTACTGAGCCTTATCATATGAAAAAATCTAATAGATAAGAAATGTTAACAGAAAGACCCTCTGTTGTGTTTTTTTATTGCAAGGTTGTACATGTATATTAAACAAAATTGAGCTGCGTCATGACAAAACCAACATAATGGGTTTGCGACCAGCATGGATCCAGACCAGCCTGCGCATCAGGTAGTCTGATCAGGATCCTCCAACCCTTTTACAAGTAAAACTGATCAGGATCTATGCTGTTCGCTTACAAACCCTATTACAAGTAGAGAAACTGAGAGCGAACAGCATGGATCCTGATCAGACGGCGCGGATGCTCAGGCTGGTCTGGATCCATGCTGGTCGCAAACGCATTATGTTGGTTTTGTCATGACGCGGCCAAAATTTTCTTGACTTGCTTGCACATTTTACTTTTTTTGGGGTTGGTTTTCATTTTGTTCATTAATGGCATTGTTATTAAAGGGTAGAGAGAATAAAAAAATGCTTCCCATACATTTTTAGAAAGTTTATAAAAAACGCTTTCTTTAATCTAGCATATTTTTATACCTTACAAGTATACAGGTTAGTAAAAAAAAAATTTAGTCAACTTAGGTAGCTGAAAATTAATTTGCAGTATGTTTAATGCAGATAATTGATAAAATTCTGTTTTATTTTATGAAATAAGTCGACTAAAAGGAATTTATCAAGGAACCTAAAGTTATCAAATAATTTGTTATATATTTCTAACAGAGTTTGTAATCTTATTTTGTATATTAATTCTATTATGATTAATTTAATTGAATTAAAGAGTGGTTTTTTAGTGATGAATTTTACATTTTATTCCTGTTTGATTAGCATGTGATATTTTAGAAAGGAAGGAGTTACAGCGAGAAGCATGATTTGAGTCGCTTAACATTTTGATGAACTTTCAGTAAATTGGAATAGATTTGGAGGGTAGATTCCGGAGTACTTGGTGTAATATTACATGACAGTCACGTTCATAAAATGAAACAATTTGGCTTATTATATAAAACAGTGCCTTTTTTATTGATAACTGAATATGCTTTGTTATGCTATATGTGATTTATATGGTACTAAAATTATTGTCATTGTTATAATTTTAAATAATAAAGATATGAATTGCTAATAAGAGTTTTATTATATTCTCACCGAGTGTTTATTGTAAGGTAAGTTTTGTACTATTCTCTCATAAATGGACTAAAAATGACTGTATTTTCTCTCTGATGTGTTTAATTGACTCTTGGCTAGCTGCGGGGGGGGGGGGGGGGGGAAACATTTTTTTACCCCATGCGACATGTGCTTACCAAGATCACCCCGCATATTTGTGCCGCCTAAAATGGACTGCACTGTCGCTATCCTGACGGTACATATTTTGTAAAATTTCCCTAAAATATGTTGAATGGTTTAGTCCTGATTGAAAGATGGACACGCCCATTAATGATATTAAGCGGGGTACGAGTTAATTTTATAAAATCGCCTTTCATTGATAGGAATCAAACTAAAGTTTAAATGTCATTCTGTACTATCACATAAGTTTGCGTAGTTATTCATCTGTCTTATCTTGTAACTTTATGACAAAATGCGTTACTCTGTGGCGCTGTACTTTGCGGTCACTGTGTCCTTTCGTTTGTTTTGTTTTCATGTTAAATCCCATTAAGGGAACCTAGATATGTGCTTAAAGCCAGTTGATTCCTTTCTGTGTGTCATAACCAATACTCGAGCCAGTGTAGAGGGTTGACATTGTGTGAAAACCACACCACATAAGAGATTTTAGCCCATCACCTCCGGCTTAGGATTCCAACCAACACATACACCACTATTCCTCTACCCCTACAACACTCTCCATCACTTTCATTCAAAGTTTAGAATTTAGATATCCTCAATATATAACGTTTGTTTAGCATATTTGTAATGAAATATTTATATTTGCCTTGTGTCGTGTTATATCCCCTTATCTAGCTAAACTTAAAGCGCTTATCAGTTCTGTTCAAACAAAACTCTCAATCAAAGGCCGTCAGATGTTACGGAACGTAATTGCTATGTTTAAACTATGTTTAAAACAAGGAAATAGTTTGATAGATGGGATTGTGAATATTAAAGAATGAGTAAAATATGGATTACAGTGAGTCATTAATGGTAATTATGAATTATTTATATTTTTATTGCTATAACGTTAAATCGTGGTTAATCAGATAATTTTAACAAAGTTTTGATGCTGTTGTTGTTACTGTGTTTTAAGTCACGCTGACACGGTAAAGGTCACATAGACTTCCCTACTGTACCGTGGGAAGAAGACCTCAGTGCATCTCCGTGCAGTTCTTCAATTAGTTTAGCCAGATAACTGGATATCTTAGTCATGTATGAAGAAATCCGGGGTAACTGGTGGGATTCGAATTGTCAACTTAATTTGAGTAATATGTTTATTACTTACGACATTCATTGGTCATTGAAATCAAGTGATATTGGAGTTTGGAGAAGTGACGGAGATATACATGTATACTATATAAAACGCGAAGTTTCTCTGCATTATCTATGAATTAGTCTGTAGCTTTTTGGTGGCACATATATCGAAAGTGGGGTTACATTGTTGGGGTATTTACGAATACCTAAAGCAATTTGAATTCATTGACTGTAGACTGTAATATCTAAAAACAACGACATAGAATATAGAAGTTAAATATTCTTGTCATTATGTCACTATTTCCACTCGTCAATATGTGGAATTAGTCATCGCTGATAACAGAGGTTAATTTGAATATTGAAAACCCACCTCTTTATAAGAGAGATAAAGTTATCTCCCTGTTTGCATATTGTACCTTATCATTAAATGAACTATTACTTCTTGTTTATATCATATATGAAAAGTTCACAATAGCCTCATTCACAACCATTTACAATATCAAGCTATTTATTAAAATATGAAGGGAAAAATGAATTCCATGAGATATTATGGGAAAAAAAAGAATTAGAAAACATTAGTAGGACATATGTAAAAGTCCTGTTCAAACTTGAATTAAAGTTATCTTTAATCCTTTAAAAGTAGAAAAAAAACAACGAATGTAACTTAGCCGTTAACCATGCAGTTTAAAAATTCACTATCAACAATTGAAGCTTTTTATTTATTAACTGTTCATACTTCTTGTTATAAACACCGGTTTCAAATTAAATTGTCTATAAATGAAACTCAAACACAATATGGACAGATTTCAAACAAGAAAGGTAATATCAGAGTTCAAATAGAAAATTATATAATCAAGTTCAAAAGTGTACAAATCACAGAAAGTTTTGATGAAACTTCATTTATGAATAGCACGTTAAATTCAGTATAATTCATTGTTGGTTTAATTTGTAGGGAAGAGTACAGGTTATGTTGTTCCTGTGAGTCCTTGAGTTGGACGTGGTGAGGTTGTATGGTCATGATGTTGCGGTCTTCATCAGCAAGGAACCGGGTGCGAATCTTGCTTTTTGTCGGGGCAGTGATCTTGATATTTGCCTGTTTCAAGTTCCGGGGATCATCTAATGAGGTATCATATTGTTAAAATTTAATAATCTCTTTAATATTTTCTTTAAAAAACTGAGATTTAAATGCTCTTTTATCTAATATCTCTATTTTCGACATTTGCTGTTTTCAGTTGTATGTTTTAAAGCTATAAATGTAAGTCTACTTTGTGCAAACACTTTTTCAGCAAATCTTGTTCACATGTATCTGAATTTATTATTTTGATAAGGAGAAAAAATAACTTCAATTTTCTTTCACTTTTTGCATTTTTTTATTTTCATAATAAATTTATGCATACTCACAACATTGCTATGAATCTTAATGTTACATGCATTATTAACATAATACTATTAAACTGTTTCATTTTAAACTTGAAATACATATACACGTATCTTCGAAATATGCACATTTTATACTAAATAACTGAATATAAAAAGCATCTTAATTCATTTTTTTTCAGATCGAGATTCCTGGCTTTGAGAAATTAGATTTGAAACAATTCCCAGACCTCGGAATAACAGTGGCGGAGGAATTTCCGACGGACGGACCAGCACGAATGGAAAAGATTATTCACCAAACGTGGAAAACAACAGATGTTCCGCATCACTATATAGAATGGGTAAAAACATGGACTAAGAATCATCCTGACTGGAAGTACATGTTTTGGACTGATGAAAGTGCCAGAAAACTCATTTCCGATAAATACTCACACTTACTTCCGGCGTATGACATGTATTTAGAGAACATCCGCCGCGCAGACGCAATGCGCTACGTCATATTACACGAGTATGGTGGCGTGTATGTTGACCTTGATATGGAAAGTTTATCGTCTTTAAATAGCATCGTAACAAAATACTCGTGTATTCTGCCACAAGAACCGTATGAGCATCCAATGATTGATTCAAACTTTGAACATCTCGTGATTAACGCCTTCATGGCATGTAGATCAGGACATCCGCTCATGAAAAAGTTCCTGGAAACTCTTCCTAAATTTGCACACATGTGGAATGTTCTTGATAGTACGGGACCACATTACGCCACGTTTGTTTACCATGATTATGTGGACAACTCTAAACTCAAGCCAACTGACGACGACGGCGTTTATCTCGCACCGGCGGAATACTTTTTTCCGACAATTGACCCAACGAAATTTCCATACATGAAAGAGCGTTGCTACAAGTTATTTGAGAGCATGTCATATATTCAGAAACAGGCGTGTGTTTCATTGAAACTTAAAGGGCTGAAAAGGCAACCGTATTTTTACTCTTTTACTGACCACCATTGGGTCCATACATATTTCGTAAATAGAGTAAGTATACGTGGGCCCGTTAGTATTTTTGACATAGCCCCACATGCTGATATATACAAATAAAGGAGAATGGAGTAAACATCAACAGAAAGTTACGCGAAAGTGTGCGCGAGAAAACCGTACAGTATTAAAATTTTAACTTTAGTGGGCAAAATAGCCAGCAAAGTGAAAGAGGGAAAGAGTCAGCATAGACAGTAAAGATGGGTTGAATTAGGTACAATAATTAGAAGAGCATAGGTCGGAACCAAAAGAAACTAATAGAAATAAAACAAAAATATAAATCTTTCAATACAGACAATATAGGCGAACTAGTTAATTAAGTTGCGGCACAGTTGTAACACTCAATATTTCCAGTCATAATTGAATTGATTAAGGAAGAAAAAAAAAACAGTAAATAAATACTTTTTGTATTACTTTTAAAGGGTATATATACATTAACTGTAAAACGGACTGTGAAACATTGGTCCTTCGTGAAGGATGCTAAAGACTGTCATATTGTTTTAGATAATTTGACTGACAATCTAATGGCTGTTTGTTTATCCCCCTGCCTGGCGAAAAGAAGTGGTCGTTTTGGTACACTTCATCAAGTACTAGTATGTGAAACAAGTAAACGGTCGTTTAAGACATGTGCAGTTCAAATAAGAGAAAGAAGTTTACTTCTCTTTGTCTCTTCCTACAAATGCCTTTGAAAAGAACTAAATATAAGTATATACAATTTGATATTGTGATATTTTTTCTTTCATTATTATTTTATTAACTGAGGACATGCCATACTAATACGAATTGACTCTAGCGTGTATATGACATATACAGTTAGCCGTTTTTTCCTTGAGGATGAAACTAGACCTGGCTGGTTCCAATAATAGATTCGAGTGTGTGTCTATAAGCTTAGGGCTCCCTACATAATGGAACTAAAATAAATTTTGTATAAACTAATTGTATTTAAATCAAATTCGGGATTTTAGATTATTCGTTAGAATAAGTTATTGTTCACATGTAGCGTTATTTTTGTTCATCGTATCTAAATTCAAATAACAGACACTTCACATACAGTTACTAATATTGTTCTTTCTTTTTTTATTAGTATGGTACAAGTTAAAATAAAACATTCTAATGGTATTCAGGCTGAGCAGATCTAAGTTTTCCATATACTGTATGTACCCACTTTATAAATGCGCATCCAGAGAAAATCAAGTTAATTTGTCCAGGAAAAGTCTAGTAATTAAATGTAATGATAGCTTTAACTGTGATAAAATTGTTATAGCAAATCAGAGTGATTATCTATTTTAGGATTCAACGTTTTCAGATTCATGCTGATTTTTATGAAAATTTTGAAAATGTATTAAGATATGAAATATTGTTAAGTGAACAAAGAAAGTTATTTACACATTGCTCGTTAAATCCAAGTAAATTACCAAATAAAGGTGCAAAATAAGCTCCTACTGCGTTAGTCACGCAGTAGAAATATGGCAATAAATACTGCAAAATCAATTGCGTTGAAACAAGTAAATCATTACTTGAATTGTGTATCATTTTACTTTTCTATAAATCTTTGTTAGGTATAAATTTTTTTTCTCAAAGTTGTTTTTCTTGAAATTACTTTACTTATCTGGAGACATGAAGCTTTAAAGATCATTTACACCATATCGATTTGTTCGCCAATCTTGTTCAAATGAAGTAACTTACTTCAATTTCTAATACAACTTGTTCGCATTGGCCTCCCTTTGCTCATAATTACTTGTAATTGTGTCAATGCAACAGCAAGTAACTAGCAACTTCTTCACTAGCGTTCAGTGTGTTGTATTTTAGATTATCGGCTGAAGATATTGTGTCTTCATCCGATATTGTCAAGGAAAATATCAGCCACTTAAAAAATAGAACTCACGAGTCCTTCATTTTATTTTCTCATAAGATCTTACCGCCTCTCCTCATTTGTATTGCTTATAGATATAATTATCCCAGTTTAATAAATCTGTCCCAAGATTTAAATGAAACAATCAGACAGAATCAACGCAATGTGACCCTACCACGTGCACTAGGATTTGGGACACGAGCAATTTTACCTAACAAGGATTTTATATCAATAAATTTGCTGTTGACGGGATAAAGCTATAGAATAAACTTTTTAAAAAATATATACAACAAAACGTATTGTTTCTTTTTGTGAAAGATGTTGAATACTTTACTATCGAACTTTTTTGTAACAATCGGAAAACAAGTAGGCATTCAAGGGAAGTAAATTTGTTGAGTTTTCGAGATATTTTGCATGTATAGCCTCCCTTTAACCAAACAGCGCACTGACACTAGAGTCAATCCATAAAAGTAATTTATCTTCGTCCAAACCATAAAATAACGTTTTCGTGCGTGTCTATATTGGTATGTTTAATTTGTAGAAAGGAACTAAGAGCGAAAACCTAGTTGTTTTGGTATTACAAATGTATATTATTTTGCATAAACAAACTGAAGCATTTGTTATTATATCATTAAAATTATTATCTGACAGCAACTTGAAACTCTGGTGTCAGCTATAAATATAGGCTTTAATTAAATCATATACAACTTACATCTAATACTGCTCACTGTAAGCTGTATATGTACCTTCAGTACAGCTACTGTATCCCAAGGTTACTGTTTCTGTTACAATTCCAGTTGTGAACTCATAGATTATCACGAAATACCATTTTCAGAATCAAAAGAATGGTTTACGTAAACTTTCGTAAAGTGTATACATTGCCAATACAAAGTAATCTATATGCGCGTTGTCAACTGGAAATAAATCTCAACATAAGATGCATGTGTTTTGAATGAGCAAATAAAGCTCTGTAAGATGTCAACGTTATCAGCCAGCTTATAAAGCTCGGCGTAAAACGTTGTCAAACTGTTTGTACAAATGAATTTCACAATAAGCTGAATACGTTGACAAAGAGCAAATGAGGCTCATTTTATGCTGTATACATTGTGAGTTAGCATTTTAAAGTTAAGCGTAAGATGTGCACGTTGTTAAACGTGAACATAAGCTATGTAAGCCTTCAACATCAACTGTAAGCATTATCATCGAGCAAATAAAGCTCATCTTACGTCGTCAACAAGAAAATACTTCTCATCGCAAGATGTACACGTTGTTAAAATGCAAATAAGCTCAACATATGCTGTATATGTTATCAAAACAGTGTAAACTGTGTACAATGTAATTTGCGTAATCTAATGAAAAAAGTCGGCATTAATTTCGTTTCATTAAAATTTAATAAACCATTGGTAAACTACGGCTAAAAAGTAACAACAATAACTCAAATGCATGTTAACAGTTTTATAATATTTAATGAGCAACATTTTCTAATTAGTATAACTTTCATAAGTTTCATTAGAATGTAATCATCAATAAGGATTTTATAGATAACAAAGGACAATGGTTTTTGATTGATTGATTGAAACTGTGTGGCCTTATTCCTGCCAGAATTTTGAAAATTGGACAACCGTTTCTAACACGACTTCGGACGGACGAACGGACTGACATACAACGTCATTTCAATACCCCGTACCGATTGTAGTGGGGATAATGCAGCATAGTGTAAACAGTAAACGTTATATACAATAAGTTGCAAATGTTGTTAGTTCAACCTACAAGTATTTAATAAAACTTACCAATTGTCATACGCATATTGGATCTTCAAGGATGCATAGTTGTTGCCGTACAGAGCACATAGTTGACGTTTTCCACCGAATAGTGCTCGAAAGGTAGATGAGGAGCTGTATTCGGAGTTATCTGACTAAAGTTTAGATCTACTTATGTTATTTCTTGCATGTTAACTGATTGCCACCGTATTTGTTTTGCCTTCATTGTAATCCGGATTTACCGAGAAAGCTATTTTTGCAATAAAACAATCCTTTACAGATAGGTATTTGAGGAAGTTGTTCGTGGAAGTAAAACAAATTGTTGATTTTTGTTACAAACAAATTGTTTGAAGTATTTTGAAACAATTAAACTGGAAGAAATAGACTCAGTTTTTAATAGGCATGCTTTTTTGCAGCCATGTTTGTTCTCGAAATCATGAATAAACACATGACGTCAATTTCGATACAAGTACAAATGTAATTGAGATTGTTCGTCTTAAAACGAATGTCAGCTTCTTTGTATTATTATGTTGTTGATAAAACAATAAAACTTACAAGTATGTAAGTTGTAACAACGTGACATTCCCGTGTTTCTGGTTTCAGCTTGTGAGGGGGTCCCTCTGGGGATGGGGATTACATATAACACGTTTAATTTAATTAGAAAATTGTAAATTTAGTTCAGGATTTGGAAAAATCAATGATCGAAATCAATGATATTTATGTCCATGTCTGTAAACTTATAGGAATTAATTTAATTATCTGCACAAATTAAATTTATTATCTACGTCTTCGAAATATGAAAGTGAAATGGGTTTTTGTTGTCAATTTCTGTTTTGATGTAGATCCAGTAAGTATTCCCAAATGTGCCTCAATTATCCACCGGCGGGCAATTAACCAGTACTAATTTGTTAACTATTTCTCTAGGTGTGGCCAAAACCAAATTAGTAGAAGTGTGGGAATTCCATCTTCTAGTATCAGCAGTGGTGCTTCAATTGCTTATTTAATAGCAGTGGTTGTTGGGAGAAACCGTGCCTTAAACCAATTTGTGTCAGGAAACTACATTGTCGACAGGGAAATTATCACATTGTCAAATCTTTCGGTGCTTTTCCAAAAATAAAAAAATTGTAAACTATGTGTACAGGACATTTGTTGTCGTTTTTTTTAAATTCCTATATACCCTTCTAAAATTTTGTAATGAACAATTCTGGCCTCGAATTTAGAGATAAATGTTGTAAGTCATTGAGATTTTGTACCAATATTTTAGAGATATTTTAAATATCATCAGCTCTTTTATAGTATTTAACATAATAACGGTAGATCGGAATAAATCATATTATGAGCACTTCGTTTCTTGCTTTTTTGTTGCAGCATGGTTGTCATTTATAAAAGCAGTCAAATAAATCTGTCTACAATGTGCCTAGTTGTTAAAAGGCTAAAGTTAGTAATTTTCGTGGCTCTATGGTCAGATTAACAAATTCCCCTGTTACACCGGACTTTCGACCTTATTGTGTTCGCAGGGTGACCTAGGACGCAGTGCAAACGCCTCAGGGTCGCCAAAGGGTAGAGTCTGGAACGACTTAAGGCGATTGGGCACTGTCAGACATGTTTGATTTTCACTGAGAGGGTCCAAAGTAAAAGCCCATTTTCATATAAATACAAAGCTCACAATGTAACATGATGAACAATTTGAAAAGAAAACCACTTCAAAGGCTTTGCATTATAAAGACTAATATACATCAATACGAAAATTTAAACAGAAAGAACATTTATCTTGAATGTGCTCAATTTCTGAAGACCAAGTAAAATCTTTTGTAAGGTTTATGCATTTTTCAAGAGTAGAAAATTCCAGTTTGAAAGGTGTTGTAGTGCAGGCAGATGCTATTTTTGTTGCAACAAATCACCGGGATGCCGTTTTATCACATGGTCCTACAGGCCAGTCGTAGCTAAGAGTTGGTCGCACTTACGACCGCCTTTGTCGGTAAAAGGGCACCCAGGGTTCCTAGTACAGCGTTTTCCGACAATATTATATACCGGTAAAGGTCGCCGTAAAAACGCCAAGTTGATGTGAAAGGGGAATAGATAATTGCATTTTCACTTACTTATTGAGACTTAAAGGACGGTAATATAAGTTTGAATGAATGATTAAGGCATATCTTCCTTTATTTTATCGTTATGTTTTGAACTACCTTTGTGAATTATGACATTCCTTTATTTCTTTCTCCAATACGTCGCCAAAAGAATCTTTTTGAAGACACCGGTTAAAAGGACATAATCTCGAGATTTTATTCAAGACTTTAGAGCATGAATGTACACTTGGAAAACGTAAATGGCATTGCATGAATAATATATCTATGCATTTTTCTAAAACAAATTGAGTTTCAAAACAGCTTTTAATGATAATTAAAGTACTAATTACTACCACTTATCCTTCACTTATCCGTATTTTCTCATTTCAAACTCTTATCTGTGCAAAACTCCAAAGGCGTATAATCATAAAGTATACCCGGGCCACCTTTTGTCGCTACAGTTCAAAGATATCGTTGATGTACAAGTGTTATTTGCAGGAAATGATTTTCCATTTCAACAGAATTCCCAAGGTAGGGAAAACACGATGAAAGTCATTCGGAATACTTCACTTAAAGCTATAATCAGAATTGAGTGATTCAGCTATAATCCGAATCTTTTGATGAATATTTGCCCCTGCGCTATAGGCAAATAGAGACACCGTGTGTAAAAAATACAAATATAATTAAATGATAAAACGTGATTTCCTACGTTTCTCTGCGTTTTATTTAATAGGTATAGATGCGATCGGGAAGAGCTTGATTTGATTTGCCCGCCCCCACGGGACCATCTACTTCTTAATGATAAATTACTTCGGAGACCCTACGAGCGTAGAATATACAAATTAAAAGTTTGATAACGCATTTGCCTGCAGTCGTTCTGTCGCGATTAATTTATGTTTTAGTTGAGAGTAAATATTGTCGTTTAATTACAAAACAAGATCAGGCTTTAGGAAACATATATGGAACGCTGTCATTGTCAAATTGTACCACAAATGGTGTAGCATAAAGTATTGCCTCGTATGCCTCTGACACTTTTTAAAACTAAAGAGATTTTTGATGCTTCAGCTTCGTTTTTGGGAACTTCATTCACATTCTTGCAAAAGATGGTCAATGAATACATAAATATAAATTACGGAAGGCTATAATTTTGACAGATATACACACGCATACATGAACGATATTTGAGACAGCCAATCCATAACCTCAACAAAGAGTCAATTGTGTACTGTCGGCTGCTCAGTTAAATCATCTTTTCATTAATTTTCTACTACTACCAGATAATTCCAAATTCAGACTTACAGAACACGTCTGCTTGATTACACCAGCAGGTAAAAGATTGATTTTTGATATCACTTGAAATATATTTTCGGGGATGAATAGGATATCGTTCCATAAAAGGTAATTTTCACCCATGACTCCAAGTGTTTAAGGTAGCTTTCACCGAAACACTCAGAACCGTTGAACTATGACACATGACGAGGCAATATTCTGAGCATGTAGAAAGCAGAATGTCGCCTGCTTATTTCATCAAAGACTATTTCTGAAAACGTTACTCGACTCCAACACGGCCTTACACGGCCAACACACAAGCAACCACAACTGCTGTGCGACATCCACACGAATTTTGTCCGTTCATATCTCCAAGCATGATTCCTTCAAGATGCTTTCTTGTTCATGTTTACTTTGGCGTCATCTCGACTGATACTCGGCGGTATAGACCACACCACATACTACTCCTCTTCAAATTGACAGACTTGTCCGAACTGACCTATACACGATGGTTATTTGACCAGTTCGGCTACAGATCAAGATGTTTGGGGAATACTGGCGGAGTTTCTTTTATTCACGATCAAATTATAACATTTTACGATTATTATTATTATTATTTACTAGAAACAATATCCGACCGCTTCTTGTGCGTTTGTTTTCTCGATCCCTAATAGAATTTATTGACTTGTTAAACATGAGTGATGCCGACCAGTATGAACCAACCTGACGACTCCTGTCCAACAAGCCAGACCAGTCCGAATTCGTTTAAATTATCAAGCAACTGGTGAAACGCTGCTAAAGTGTCGCTTGTACTTTCAAAATCAGGTCACATAAAAGACGCAATATATTTAGAGTTAAATTATGTATACAGTACCATTCACATCCAAGACTTTTTCAGATATACGAGTAGTTGTTTATTTGTATAGTCTTGTTTGTGATAAATTCTTTAATACAACTGCTCATTATAATAGCACATACCTTTCTTGAAATTTTGAAAAAAAGTTGTTTCTACTAGTCATTTGTTTTTTTTATCTAGTATTTTAAAGTGGAAAGTACTATAACAACACTTTAGGCTCTTACTTCAGGTTCCTACTCGTCTAAAAACTTCAGGTTTATTTCAATCTTTACCAAACCGCACCCTATATTGAATAAAAAACACACCCACTTAGAACATTAGTCTTGAAATTTGATATAGCTTGAAGCATATGAATTAGTGATCTGATTTTCTTTCTAGATTTTTTATCAAACGAAAACATCAGAGTTGTTCAATCGCAAAAGGAAAAATAATCCACCCTACAACTGTTTTACTATTTTTTATAAAATGTCTGTATGAAATGTTATCGTATTGCAATCAAGTGTTAACATCATGAAATGCTAATATTGAATGGTTTATGTATTCTTAAAGTCATCAAGAGTATGGAGTAGAACACCAAAAAAACTTCTTATGGCAATTTCTCTTCAATTTCCTCAATTCTAGCCGCCAATAAACTAGGTCTAGTCACGTGACTTGCGTATATTGCGTATATTCCGGGGAAAATTAGCTTCATCAACCGGTATAATACCTATTATAAAGTGTTCAAATCATTACTAATTGGAAATAACGGGTTTTAATTGTTGAAATCTCGTCAGCTGGAAGTCTTTCACTAGATAATTTGCCAATAAAACAATCCTCCATTTTACTCATCCAATATTCATGCGCAGTGAGTCGCAAACGGGTAGCCAAATAACAAACGTGAGACGAAGAATGGTTGCGCGGAATATATATTGGCTCTATTTATTGTCTTCAGAGACTTTCCACGATCACAATATGTCGGTGGATATGAATAATTGAAGGGTTTTCCTTCGTGTTTTCGATAGACAGGTAGATTCGAAGCCTTTTACGGTGTTGCTTGGTTTAATGGGAAGTCTCAGGGGATCTCAGGTAACCAGGAGATAATGGTTTGTTTACCTGACATCCGGGGTACTTATACAAGTAGAAAGCATATATTCTGACACACCGTGTAATTTATAGATTTTACCTTCAAAAGCTTCAAGAACAAAGTCAATTCCCGTCAAAAGAAAAAGCCTAATAGTTTTCCACGAAATTCTATTTTCTCTCAAATTTGTAAAAGTTTCCTTTTCCTTTGAGTTTAGGTAGGCGGTCATGATTACTTGTGAACTTAAATTGTACAGTTAAAATGAAATTTCAAAATAAGACTTTTCTTTTTATCTTCCAAGAATTTCACCAAGAATTCCCTGAAAATGCATGGAATGATTCATATTTTAACAAAAGTATCATTATAAAAAAAACAACACACATGAAGTTGATACATGTATCTAACTGATTATATACTGATACGTGGTATTTGACTCGTTGAAATAAAAAACAAAACAAAAACACATCTATTATTTAAGGACAATTTTCAGTGTATATTTATAAATAAATAAACAAAAACAGTTTTTGTTTCAACACTTGCTTTGTTGTCCCGGCCAAAGGACCCGTTACCCTTGTTTTGTTCTTGTTACTTGAATGGAAACAGAATAAAAGAAAACGAATCAAAATTTTATAAACTTGATCATTATATTAACATGAGGATAGAGAATTTTAACAAGGCTTAGCCGATGAATTAACAGTGTCTAACGAAAGATAGTCGAGAATTCTTGAATAAAATATAGGCAGATCTAATAAAATTTTCAGTATTTAACGCTACCTTAGTAACCAGCTTCAAATGCCCTAGTCATTTCGTAAATAAGTTTGATACATTGTGGTTGATAGTTATGGACACTATTTTTTTCACTCGGACATTATCTTTTTCCAGCATTTTTTGTTTTCAATTTGATTACAGGTAATATAAACTTCGTAATTTTGTAACGTATTTAGGCACGCGAGCGCGAGGTCCTTTTTTACGACAAGGCTAACTTAAGTATTTTTATATAATAAAATTGAAAATTACATCATTCAAATGTCGTTTCATAGCTTGACCACTCTTAAGCAATTGCGCTTTTGATAAATAGTATAAATGTATTTCTTTCGTTTCTATTGAGTTTTGTGAGTTTTGATGAGTCGTGATGATATAATTGTTGAAAATATCCAAACAAGAAATTCATTGTTTAAAAAATGTTACATTTTAGGTTAACGGATAATCATTTTATGGTCACAGATGAACTGTTAAATTTTTTTTTTTCCTGAATTCGACATTTCCTTTTTGCAATATACTAGTAAGAAGACATATAAACAATGAACAATAAGGGTATCTGTTTTCATAACTGAACATTTCAAAAGACCAGTAAGTTTTATTAAAGAATAAAAGCGCATTTTTTACAATCATCCAATACACCTCACAAATTAAGGTAACACTTTCCGAGAAATACAGTAGATGCGGTTATCCTACACAGATTGGCTTAGTTTCATTTTATACTTGAAATTAAATAATAAATATGAATTCAGATTTGTATCTGCCGTCTACGTGACTAAACAGAACAAAAACAACAAAACAAAACAACAAAACTTTCGTTAAATTTATCATAAAGATTTTTAGCGAAACGCGTAAATAAATATTAAACATTTGAATATTATCATACTTATCATTAAATTATACAAAACCCTAAAATATGAAATGTTAATTTGAAATATAATTTAACTATTCATTTTCACACAAATTTGATTGCTGACGTAACTGTATTTTTTGTTCCAAAAAAGAAAGTCGCAAAGATTTGGGGTAATTAATCGATACCGGATAAACAAAACACGTACTTATTGATTACAGAACAGAAAGCAGCATGCCTCCTGATTCCCGCTAATTTTCATTTAAATTTTGAAAATGTTTTAAAAAGTAGAATATTGTGAAGTGAACAAAGAAAATTATTTTCAAATTGCAAACAACATTTACAACCAATGTAAATTACCAAAAAGAACTTAAAATAGCTTTTAATGCGTTACTAGCGCAGTAGAAATATGGTGAAAAATACTACAAAGTTGGTAATAAACCGCACATAACGTGATAATTATTAATTTTCTCTTGAGATTTTGTTTTACTTTTTTCTTTAAATCTCAGCACTTTTTTCTCTCAAATTTGATTTTCTTAAAATACTTTCGTTCATCTGGAGGCACGCAGCCAAGTTGACCACAAGGAGATCATGTGCATGAATATTTTGTTATGGAATTTTTTCTTTCCTTCTCTTATTAAGAAAATATGCGTTAAATACAAGAAACATCTTTAGTTATAAACTCTCTCCATATTTGATCATTGAATGAATATTACAAACAAACAAAATGATGATGATGATGATGATGATGATGATGATGATGATGATGATGATGATGATGATGATGATGATGATGATGATGATGATGATGATTATAATAATAATAATAATAATAATAATAATAACAACAACAACAACAACAATAATAATAAAATATTAATAATAAAAATGATGATGATGATGAGACTAGACTAGACTTTAAACCTATTATCATCATCATCATCCTCATCATCAGAGACCGGCATTATTATAAAGCCTTGATAATCTGGATACATACCGTGATGAAACTATGCTCATATTACGATATTACGAGTGTATACATGAAATTACTAATTTACCGACTGACTAATTGACGGACGGACGGACGGGCTGGCTTGCTTATTTGCTATTTCCTTCCTTCATTCCTCCTTTTTTTCTTTTTCTTGATTCCTTCCTTCCTTTCTTGATTCCTTCCTTCCTTTCTTGATTCCTTCCTTCCTTTCTTTCTTGATTCCTTCCTTCCTTCCTTTCTTGATTCCTTCCTTCCTTCCTTTCTTGATTCCTTCCTTCCATCCTTCCTTTCTTGATTCCTTCCTTCCTATTTTCCTTTCTTGATTCCTTCCTTCCTTCCTTCCTTTCTTGCTTGCTTGCTTCCTTCCTTCCTTCCTTTCTTTCTTTATTCCTTCCTTCCTATCTTCCTTTCTTGATTCCTTCCTTCCTATCTTCCTTTCTTGATTCCTTCCTTCCTATCTTCCTTTCTTGATTCCTTCCTTTCTTGCTTGCTTTCTTCCTTCATTCCTTCCTTCATTCCTTCCTTCCTTCCTTCCTTCCTTCCTTCCTTTCTTGATTCCTTCCTTCCTATCTTCCTTTCTTGATTCCTTTCTTCCTATCTTGCTTCCTTGCTTTGCTTGCTTTCTTGCTTTCTTGCTTGCTTCCGTCCTTCCTTCCTTCCTTCCTTCCTTCCTTCCTTCCTTCTTCCTTCCTTCCTTCCTTCCTTTCATTCATTCATTCATTCATTCATTCATTCATTTCATTCATTTCATTCATTCATTCATTCATTCATTCATTCATTCAATTACTTACTGTACTTTACTAACTTAATTTACTAACTTACTTAACTTTACTTTACTTTACTTAGTAATACTTACTTATTACTTACTCACTCAAACATGAAAGTTGACCATCAGACGAAATCTTTTAGATATATTATGACTGTACAAGAAGCAACTGTTGTCTTCTGGACATGTAAAAGCAACGAAAGTAGCTGTTGTACATGAAAATCGTTAATAGCTTCAACATGACCGAATTCCTTTAGATCCTTAATATGTTTATGCTTATTTGTTTTTTGTATTTTCAGGTTTTTTGACAGATTAACATGCATACAGAAGCATGACTTCAGCAAGAAGATATTTTGTTATACTGCTGAACAAAAGTACTTAATATGAACAAAGCAGAAGGTAAGTTCAGTTGCAGAATTTGTCTTTTATTTTTGCACACATGTACAAAACAACTTTATCAAAAAATGAAAGAGATATTTTATTTATTATTAAAAGTAGATAATTATATTCAGTGTGAAATATACAAGGCATATATTTCAATTCAAATGTTCCTGGAAGTTGGTCTCTTATATTCACTAATCGCCCCTCGATTGGTGGCCAAAAACCACGCAGCAAAATAAAGCATGATGACTAAAAACCCTTCGATTACAAAAATGGTATTATGTTATTGTAATAATTGTAAAAAGTTTATGCCATTGCTATAATATTTGGTACTGAATTACCGCAGTTGTTGAAATGATAAAACATAACAAAGACTTTAAAAGCAGGAAAAAGAAACATAATAATCATGGTAAGACTCGCATCTTCTACTGTCACTAATTAGTATCAAACTGTTTAGCACCAATAACTCCATATTGCCACATGACTTTATTTAAAGTCATTAAGTCTCAAGTTTTTGCACACATTTCTAAAATTGAGAATTTGAGGCACAAGCAGTGCAATACTATCACTTTAATCGCTTTTTGATTTAGGGAATCTTACCCCCCCCCCTACCTAATCGAGGGGCTTTTGATTATTTTGCTATCTTAGGTCGAAAGGCATTTGTCCACCTATCATTGGGTAATGGTCATTTTGCAATTTTTGATATAGGGGTTTAAACTAATCAAGAAGGGGATTTTGGTCATTTCACAATTTTCAACGAGTGGCTATTTGCCATTCTTTTCATAACAATCAATCGAAGGTCGAGGGGTTTTGTCTATCCACCACATGCACGAGAATAGAATTTTTGGAATAGGTTCGTTAGTTCTTAAAAGCAGCGTTTTTATATAATAATTTTGAATTACTAGTATATTATTTAACACTACTTTTCTCATTATAATGTTGATAAATTGTCAGCATTCGTGAAATTTCTATTTGGTTTGAAGAACTATTGAAATATAAACAGAACATATACTTTATTTCTGAATGGCACTGATTAGTGTATGAAGCTATATCACTGCTGCCTACAAAATAGAAAAAAAATGTTTTAGTTTTGAACAACAATTAAGATTAAAAAAATAAAAAATGTGTTGGTATATTTCCTCAAAAGCAATGACACATGCACGAAATCATTACCAAACATGTAAAACTAAAACTGCGGCATAATATTTTGTTACCTAATATTTTTTATTCTGTTTACGTACAATACCCATGTGTTAATTAACAGAACCATTCTATGTTAAAACTCTTTCGAGAATCGACTGTAAGATAATGGAACATATAATTTTAGCGTTTTTGAATTTTATGTAAATATTTTATTAAACATAGCCATTTATACCCTTTAAAGCAGCACGCCTCCAGACTCATGCTATTTTTATGATTTATTTTTTTAAAATGTATTTGAATGTGTAGTATTGCGAAGTAACGAAAAGGAAGCAATTTACGCATTATCAATGGAACTTACAAACTCCACGTAAATTACCAAAAAGTGGTAAAAATATATAAATAACCTTTACTGCGTTAGTAACGCAGTAAAACTATAGTTGCAAATACTAAAAAATGAGTCAATAATCACATATAATATGTAAAATTGTAAAATATTACTTGAATCTTGAAACTTTTAACTTTTCCTTACATCTTAGTACATTTTTCTCAAGTTTGATTTTATTGAAATATTTTGACTCATCTAGAGGCATGTAGCTTTAAGTACTATGCAGAAAAAATATGTTAAGAAAAATAAAGTGAAACATTTTAATCAGGAACAGTAAGATATAAACAATTGGCCGATACACTGATTGATTTATCTAATTATATGAAAATTATTGAAAGTGTACAGTATAAACACATGGATTGTGACATTTTACTATGACATGGTTATGGAATATGCCTTTTTTGAATGCTTATACTTTGTACGATGATGTACTTTGTACAAGTCTGAAAAAAGTTCTGTTCTGTTCTATAACTATAATTAAATAAGAATCTATTGCCGGGATGCTTATGTTGATTATACATGTACAAAGTTCAAGTATCTTTATTTATTCGCCAAAATTGCTGCATAGATTATATAAAAAATAACATTAAATAAATGCATTATAAAGACACAACAAAAAGAATATCAGTTATAATTGTATGATTTTTATGACTTTGTCTGACATTTGTTTTTTTATTAGTTTGTTTAATACGGCTATATTCTGAATATGAATTTGGGCAATTGATATACTATTTATGTGTGCCTGCTGATCTGTCTGCATTGGTCGCATGGGTTGAAAGAATTGCCACCAAATACATGGTTACTTGTAAGGCATTTAAGAAGCGAATTACACCATATATGAATTTGATTATGTTTAGTTATTTGCGGCAATTTCTTTGTGTATGCCCCAGAAATGAAATCATATTTATTAATCAGAAACTTTTTTTTGGTATCTTGTTACAGTTTCAAAAAGTTACCTATTTGCCACATAGTTGAACTATCTGTTGCTTTTCCCCTGCTGGCAGTTAGTATAATAACAGTGAAGTATTCTATACATGTATGGAAGCCAAAATACTACTTTGTTTACATTTTCTATAATTATAACACATTACTACACATTCTGTGCTTCTTTTTCAATTGTAAGACATCTGATATGCTCTAAATCATTGTAATCACTATTAAAACAATGTTAACACATGTTTGATATTTTAAGAGAATTGAAATAATGCAGATTTCTGACGCATAATGTGCCTTTAATGTAATGTTAAATTTTATATCCTGCCGGCCTTATAGCGAATGGAATGTTGTAGGCCAAGTGATGGTGATATAAACTGAATTGAGTAATGTAATGTAGTGTAACTGTTAATAACAGCAGGTACATGATTGAAACAAAGTTGAAATCAGACACAATATCCGGAGTAAATACACATAAAGGACAGCAACTTTAAAAAACACTCCAGAAAATACATTAAGACAGCTGCAGCTACTATTGTGTGTGTTTTTTTTTTCCTTCAAAAATTTCTAATTTAATAATTAAAAAACAACAACAAAAAACAACTAATCATATTTGATTCTAATTAATTGAGACCTATTTGATTTGATAGAATTAGATATTCGAATGCGAGAAATGAATGGGAAAATATTGAGACTAATTTTTTAATTAGAAATATTAATACATCATTTTATAACATTATCAATTGATTCCGAGAAAATATTACGTCTAATCTGTGCCGGATCTCTGCCATGCCATGGAATCCAAAAATGATATAGAGAACACCTAATGCATGTCACTCCTGATGCCAATTTAGAATTATAAATAAAATATTAACCTGCAAAATTGCCTTTTACTGATAAGGTAAAATACTCGACGTAAATGCAATGACACGTATCGTTTTCAAACATGCTTTGGTATTTTCATGAATATTTCAAACCGAAATGACGGGCGAACCCAGAATCGGATTGCATGGCCCATCAATTTTTACATTCTACAATAGTTTATTAACTATTTTCATTATAATTTCATGCGTTTTCACCGTTATGTAGACCCTAGGGATTTGTACCTGGATGATAACTAGCTTTTTACTATAAAACATACAATAACACAGCTAACTATGAACATAAAGGTATAGCCACGGTGTCGAATTATGAAGTGGTACCCATAAGTATCATAAACCCGTCAAAGTCCCATAGGAATTTTTACCGCTACCTAACAAATTTGTTGTATTTACTGCGTGGCTGTGCTTTTAATGCGTTCAATTAAAACTCGAGTGCTATTAGTCGGTAAAAAACCGTGGCATGACGTAGGGATTTTTTTTTAAACAATTAGCGTTTTAACTTTCCTGTCACGTGAATAATTTGCATATTGAACAGGACGGTTCCTCCCATCTGATGTCTCATTTACCAAACGACATCGCTGAATCAATAAAATTCAATTTATCATACATTTCAATATTGATATCATACTAAAGTTAATTCTGCATAAACCACATATAATCGAATGAAATATGGGTTGAAGATTCATAGGTTCGAGCTTCAGTAGAGGTTGTGGAAACTAAAATTGAATTTTAAAAGAACAATATAGTATGTACGTGGTTTTTACCTGATCAATGCGTACACAATATTTGTCCTTTGCAGTTAATCACTGACCTAATGCACTTAAAAAACTAGTAAAAAAAGTGCCGTGCTAAATCTACTTTATATGATTATCATGGTACGTCTAAACTTCTAAACAAATTAAACAAATTATTATTTATTTATTTATTTTTTGTTATAAATTTCATAGTTTAGTAAACTTTCATTTTAGGTTTAGCTCAAAATACATTTTTTCCACAAATAAAACTAAGGTATATCGAATTATAGGAATATCACTCATATTTTAACACCATGTCGACTGACACTCATAATTTTTCAGGTTAGGTTCTAAATTATCTTGTAGATAAATAAATGTACATGTAAGTGCAAATTATAATATACAATACATCCACAGAAACGTCATATGCCTGCATTCTAAGCAATACGGTCTCTGCAAAATGGACATATTATCTTTACTATCATTATCATAATTTAACATTTTATATATTTTGTCTCTCTTTTTATAAAGGTTTTATGTAAATTTAAAAGTCCTATTCAAAATAAGCTTATTTTTTGACACTGAAACATTTTCTGTCGCATTCTGTGATTAAGTAGGTTTAAATAGTAATTTTATTCAAACATTCTCTAATGTGTTTGTATGACGATGACACAATTATTTTTATACAATTTGTCTTGTCATGTGTATGATTAAATGTTGATCTCATGGGTTTATCAGCCAAACGGTATTTCATAAAGTAAACTTAATAATTATTATAGAGTCACTCCATTATTCGGACATATTGATAAAGAAACTTACAAAATTTCTATGTCCTATTTCCGTGGTCATTTCATAGAAAGATTGAACCAATAATGTAAGCTTATTGGCATAAATAGGTAGAAGTAACTCTAATGATTTTTTTTTATCACAAGATTGACGACAAAAGAGAAATACATGTATTTAATTTGCAAGAAATTTCTAAACACATTAAGCTTAAAAAAATATTGTCAAAATATGATTGTACATGTTTTTCTAGTTTTAAAACTTGTATTTTTTAACGAATTTCTTTTTTATATATATATAAATAGATATCTCTTATTTTTTTGCAAATAAAAAGAGAGAACTATATTTTCTTTAGATATTCCAGAATACCACGCACACAATGCGTGCCTGTAACCCTGTTTTTATTTTCGTGGATTATATATATTCAACAGTTAGATTTATTTTTAGTCATTGTTCGTTATGCAGTCCAAAAGCTGTTCATTCTATACATGCCAAATACTTGAAACTAGGGTCAATGATGCGTTGTCATTTACGCTATATCTATTTCGTGATGAAGTAATGTAGAATAGTTTTGAAATCTATGTATTTTTAACATTATGACTATGTTCTTTAGATACTATGTAGATTTGTGAATACCAAATGCACGAAACCTTGCTAAGCTTTAAACTGAAGGAAAACAAAACAGTTCGTGCTACCCGAAAAAAACAACAGATTTTCTGCTGCGATTTAGCATTTGATAGGAAAAAATTGTTTAAGAATCCCGTGACTTCTTAGAGAAAAAAAACGAACATCTTGTACTATCCGAACTCTACTGTACATAAATAAAATCTTAACATCGGCGTCCCAATAGAACGCTTAAAGTCGTTGCGTGATTGGCAATAATCAAGCATTGATCTATCCTAACCTGGGCACATGTGGCCCAGATTAAACCAAAATTAATCAAAACAAAGGACAGTTTGATATCTTTTCCCAAGAAACTAATCGCAAAATTCACTGCGTCTTTTTTGAAGTCATAATTACACTGGTTTAAGACAGTCGACAGTAATTAAAGCACCTTTAATCAAGATGCGACTCTACCATTTGGCATTTTCCTTTCTTGAGTCATTAAACAGATCCAAATAATTGTTAGAGTCCCTGACAATCCAATATTTTTACAACGGTAAATGGCCCGTTACTTTCTCAAGGTGATAATTAGATCCAAAATACACATAAACACAACTGAAGACATCTGTTACGTTTTTATTTTTGTCATTACAGTTCTTACGAACTTTTCCGTTTTTCTTAATATAATTTGTTTATATCAAAAAGCGCAGGTAATGAAATCATGCTTTAGAACTGTCCAATGGCATCAGAAATGAAACAAAATTGCTTTTAACAAGGAGTCAATTGACATGAATGAAAATGAATAACACATTTAGAAACATAAAAAGATTCGGTCGGGTGTAAGTATTTCTTTCTATTCAGAGTATTAGGCAATTAAGCTCTGTGCACATCATGGGCATGTGATAAATAATTTAAAAATTCTATAACATATTTGCTGTAAAATAATCCACCAAAAGTTGAATCCCCCTTGTGGCTGAGGGGTTGTCTTTAAAGGTTTGGGCACACCGTTTATCACTCCATGATTTTCAGAGGCGACTAAATTGGATTGAATAACTGAAGTCAATGAATTCTTAGCTCCAGCAGCTTGGATGGTTTTGACTTAAAAGATTGTAACACCCGACGTTAGCTAGAAACATATTTCATGTTTCTACGCCACATGACCTTCACAAACAAAACAAACAAAAACGTACCATTACACAACTATTACATTCAAACAGTCTCTTTAATGGTTGAGGCATCAGAATTGCAGCCATCGTTTATCCCTACGTGATCATAAGAGGCGACTTAATGGGACTTAATAACGGAAGGCTATGCTTTTCTTAGCTTCAGCAGCTGCGATGGTTTTGACCCCTGGTGTTGCTTTGAAGATTATAACACCCAAGGTCAGGCAAAAAACATATTTCTTGTTTCTACGCCTCATGACCTAAACAAGCAAAACAATAAAATAAGTATCATTAAACAACAATTACATTCAAACAGTGTCAGTAATTCGCTTGACGCTTCAATTTGAGCTGGAATGGTGGGTAGGAAGGGCATTATAGAATCATCACATGTTCTCTCTCTTAAAGAAGCATTAGTATTGTTTGACTCTCCTCAGAAGAACAATTGTGTCCACAGCAATACTGGCCCATTTATTTCGTACTCATCATTTTATAAATACCGTTATAGAAATATATGATATTGACAACAACGGTATTTGCATGTATATCACCGACTAAAACCGGCAAAAACATACGACTCGGCACGAACAGATGTAATGTTGTCTTAACCTCCACTAATATTTTATTTAAACTCATTAAGACAGTCGGTCGAAAAAGGAATATTCGGCAATTTATCATGTGTATAGAATTGCCATATTGATTTCAATATGTGGTAGCACATACCATCACTAGAGAGCAATAAAGGGTTAACTTCTATTAAAGTTAACAGGAGTTAACTCGTTATTGCCGTTGATAACATGCTGAAGATTGAGATAAAATTTAAAGTTTTCTTTAATTTCTTTAACCTTTCATATCCAGTATAAGGAAATACATGTACATGTATTCCAGTTAGTTTTTTTTTTACATTGCCATCTGCTAATGATTTATGATAAGGTGACGACGTATAGCAGCCAATTTTTTCTCCTTTAAAACAAAACAAAAATCAAGTGATTTTTTATGTAGACTTTATAATGTCAAATAATTCGCTTTAAAGAACAATATACATTTTTATGTAAGGTTTCAAAGATTGATATTTTATAGTAATTCTATCAATATGGTGAAGACAAGAAAATTCTGTTTTAGTTGCTTTAACCTATGTCTGTGAGTTTTGACTCTGTATCTGTTGCAGGTCCTTGTTGCAGATATGATCATTTACTCTTACTGATTTGTCACTTATTTTTTCAACTTTACAAAGATATTCATCTTCTTATTATTTTTCTACCATCAACTTATTTCTTAGCTGGTTTTCTATTTGTCACCAAGATAAAGAGTTCATATCATAACTGCCACTGGTGATTTATATATGGGATTTTTTTTCTGAAATTTATCATTTTTTCTTGTCTTCGTTTTTGGCATCTTCCGTAATTTTTATGTTATTCATGTCTTCGTCTCGACATCTTTAAAAGTTTTTTTCTTATCTTTCTACGCAGAAGAAAATGAGATTAAAGGTTGGAAGGGTGCACATTGTGTTCCAAATAGTTCACTGACAACACTTAATTATAAGAATAGACAAATCAGATATTCGGTGTAAAGAACACCTTACGTCGGTTTTGTTGACGGTATTGTGGCCCTCACTGCTTGCCCAGTTGAATAATCTGTTTGAGGCATATGATGATAAATAGATTGTTTGAAAGGTGATGGTTGAATTGCTTAAGCTTAGGGACATAACTAATGATATTTATGAAAAAATATATAATAAAGCAATATGTTTTATTTTATTCATAACGTTTCCCAACAACAAAATTATGTAGTGAAAATAAAATTTATCTTTGAATATTATTGCATTAGTGGTCGAGGAATATCTTTTAGAACAATAGGTGACGGATCTCAAAACCGACAATACGACGATCGCATCAACTCTTAAGTTTCTGATTAAGAGTATAAGATAATCTTTGATCTTCTCTTGACATTTCTGAACTTATGGTGCCTGTCCATTTTATATATGAGGGAAACTTTAAACAATGTCATGATTTACTCTATAAAATATTGGATCACTCAACGTGATATCTCGATAATATGATCTGTACCGTTTGAACATTAACATATAATATATGCCCATTTTCCCATGATGATATTTAAGTGAAAAAAGGTGATTTTGAAGCGACACAATTACCTAGTTTCTCGAATCCCTTGTGCAGTAGATTTATTGTGATTGTGTTAGTACTTATTTTAATGATAAACGAATCATTGATACATGAGAGTAGGTGATTGAACTGCTTGTATAAATTATAAAGGTGTATCAATCGCTAAATTACTTAGTTAATTCACAATTTAATATTTTATTAACACAAATGTCAATCATATATAATTATACTCAGTTGCAAAAAGAAACTGTTTCTTTGGAAATTTTACATACAAACATAAGCAAAATAGAAGCAAAATTTGAGATCAAAATATGCAGAAATGATTTCACTCTACAAAGGTTATTTTTGTAAAAAAATGATTATTATTTTGTTTTCCTGTAAAAAGCGCAAAGATGAAAAAATCCGAATTGTGATTTGTAACTTTTTTGAGCGTCCCGTTACTTGGCCAGTATCTGTTGCGTTCATCTCATCTATTAATCAACAAGTAAAGCCATATGGACTTTGTTTTAAATGATGTTTCATTAATAAATGCAAGTAGATATATCCAAAGAAAAATATAACGCATTTACAAATATGAACCGAACAGCTATGCAAGTGTTATGTAACACGTTTTTTAAAGGTCGCATAACCTGTCAAAGGTCTTCATAACGGATTAACTATATTCCCCCTTAAATGCCTTTTTGACTTTTAAATTCACAAATGTGTACCAGACGTGTATATAAGATATATAAACGTCACGACTGTCCAATGAAAATCGATGTAACAAGCGTATTCAAATTAAAAGTTAATCTAGTTTTTAGAATAGTTATATGTTTAAGAATGTAATTTATTGGATCATAATGATTTAAACTTTCCTTATTTATGATTAATTTAGCAAGCATGAAGATTTATACCACACTGTCATATAATTGAAACATAATTATAACTGTTGTTTTTTAATAAATTGGTAAGCGGGTGAATTATAAATTGACTTACATTAAAATTGATGTCTTTCTCTTTCTATTTAAAAAAATTGAAGTTATTGTTTATCTAAGTTGAAGGCTCAGTAGCCTTATGTGGATAGTCCGGGTCCGCGCACCTTCCCGCCGCAAGTCCGGTTTCTGAAATAGTGTATCATAGTAACATAGCATACAAAGTTTCAAAGTTTTTTTTTCCAGAATTTAATTCATGTAGACACACGACAATATGAGCTATAGAATATAAACAGTAGACAGTAGACATTTTATTTTATTTTATTCCAAAAGGCTTTAAAGACCATGAGGACATAAAACATGCACAATAACGAACAGTGTATGACATAAACATCCATACAGTACATAAAGAGGCATAGCATAAACATAAAAATATCATCTTAACAAAATAGAGAGAAACACCTAATTTTAAAGAATGTGAGTGTGTATTTCAAATTTTGTGATTATTTCCTTAACATATCAATAAAATTTTCCGTATTCATTACAATGAGTTACATTCATATACAGAAGGCCCTTTTATGCCGTAAATTAAGCAGAAGGACAACCATTAGGTCATTAGTTAACAGCCCAATGAAGCGTCAGCATGACCAGGTACGTGTGTATGTAATCACACTGGCATGACTAACTTAAGTAGAGCGGTGGCCTAGCTGTTAAGGTGTCAGCCTCTCAACCTATGGATCATGGGTTCGAGCCCTTATAAGGTCACAACCATGTTTCTTCATATGACACCAGCGCTGGTTGGTTCCAGGAAGCGGACTCGAATGCGATTAATATAAGTTGTAAAAATTTGTTTCTCATTCCAGCTTAAATAAATATGTTTAAACCAACTAAACCGATCTAAGTAAAAAATTACGACAATAAGTTTTGCAAATATTTGTAAAAAGAGGACATCTATATCTTATGAAAATATTTCATAAAATTTATGAACATGGAAATTATATTGTTTCGGCTATCTTATGGTTAATTCTTCGAAGTGTTGAAGCATAGAAAGTCTTTGACATTTGACATATGTGAAAATTGTATGGAAACAGAATAAAATGTTCTGGAACAAATTATTATATTGCTATTTTAGTAGGGTTTTAACTGTTAGCAAATATTTCGTGCGTGAACTATTTGCTTTTAAGGAAATACATGTACGAGTATACAGTATTTCTGTCAACAGGTATTTTGGATGTATTCTTTTTCGAAGTAAAATTAATAATTTTTGAATCAATTTTATTACTTTATGCACTGTAATGTAGAAAAAAGATATATTATATTTGAGCAACAATTTCGTTTTGGTTGGCACATACGATACCTTAATACTATGTTTATATATATCTGGGACATAATAATAATATTTTGTCGAAGTTTAAATAGATAGATAAAGTAATGTGCTTTAAAGATAAATCTCAAGCAATAAATTATTGAACAGGATATATATTTTTTTTAGAAAGAAATAACATAACTCTTATAATAACAAACCTAAGTTAAATAAAATAAAATAAAATAAAATAATAATAATAATAATAATAATAATAATAATAATAATAATAATAATAACAAGAAAAAAAAATGATTTCTTACGCAGACAAATAACATTTCTAATTATTTGTACATTTATGTGACTGAAAAAGGAAAACTTAAAGTAACCTGGTAATTGAAAAATCAAGATCTAACTTTTTTCTGACTGAAATCCAGTCGTTTTCTTTACAAACATTAAAAGTTACATAGGCTTTGTTGTACAAAAATCTCATTAGCAGTTAAAAAACTTGAAATGTTATCATCTAAGAGGCAGGTCCTTTACTTTTCTTGATGAACAGATTATCTATAAGACTTGATCAATTTCCTGTAATAAAATAAGCGAGCAATTATAGCACAGGTTCACATAGACCATGTGTAATATTGTATTTCCGATACCGAGATCTAATGGTGCGATATTTGTCCGAATAACATATGTCACAGAAATGGCCGTCTTCCTTTCTTTTACCGTTAGATTTAATTTAAAGCAACAATTTCCACTACTACCCAACAGGTATTGTACATTTATCGGCCCAGGTAGCATGTTTCTGCGAACAGGTGCGAAACGTCCCGAATGAGATCGCGCGTGGTCTTTGATCTCGTGATTGCTAAGGTAACCGAGACGCCCTTTTGCAGGCATAATGCTAATTTTCCTCCAATCAGGCTCCGAAGACATCTGATTGATTTGGAAAAGTGTAATATTATTAATGTCGGAGAATATCTTGGTACCACGAACCACGGCCATTATATACCATATTTCCGCTTTTCTGTCGACCTATAAGTAAATGTAGGGTTACTGTATTTAGTATTTTTTGCTTGAAACATTTTGGAATTAGTGCTAAAATTTAAATAAATGTCTTCGTACGGTCTATATCATCACCAGGTAAGAAATGCAGTGTCGTAGTTTCGTATTTTTATTATCCATCCGGTCATTTTTAATTATTAATCGCGGGTTAAGTAAATTTCTGCTTAATTAATGAGTAGAATTCTTCTGCTGGGCTTGCAGTAAGACGTTCTCATTTTTTATGAATGATTCTATGAAATTTTGATTTCTGTCTCACACTGTTACCACGGCAGACCTGAAAGAATAATTCATTTATTTATTTATACATTCTTACGGTGTAATAAATTCTAAATAGCTTCTCTCTCCCATTAATCCGGTAAATATTTAAACTGTATGTTAATAGTACATTAAGGAGATGAACTGAATCTATTAATTCTATATCTAAAGTTATTTTTAGTATCTTAATTAGTTAAATTAAAATAAGATTATTTTAGCTCAGTATGGTAAACACTTAGTAAATAAACACGTTTAGTTTGAAAATAATAGAAAACAATCCATTTAGTGTTTTTTAGTCTGGACATTAACATAGTTTATTTTTCTTTTTAAAATATAAATGGAACTTTGATACTTTAATACTTTTATGTGATAACTTGTGTTTTATTTCTGACTAAGTCTTGATAAAATTGGAAAATATTACAAAATATAAATACCGGTAGGTTTTGTTTTAACTGTTAAGAATTTTCAATATATACTGGTTGTATTTCGATTTCGGTATACAAATTTCCTGATGAAGTTATACTTAATACTTCATCGTTTCGTCAATTAATTAAAAAAATTGAAATAATTTTTATTCATATCATTTAATTAAATCTATAGATATAACTTTATCCGCGCGTCAATTTTGATAAATTAAAAAAGACCAAATACATCCGTGTTGTTTAATTTCTTAACTGTATAATAATATAATGTGTTTATATAGATCTACTGAATTATATAAATTTGATAAATCTTGTTTATATACTTAGCATTACAAATGGTTGAAACTTTACACTTTATCCATTTACCTTTACTTTCTCTCTACTTTCTGTTAATGTAAGTTATTTATTTACTGGCTAAAACTTTTTGTAGTATCATACTATTTTTAACATATACAAACATTTATAACATATACAGCTTTCATATACGTGTATTTTTGTTTTTGATTTACATTGTACATGGAAGCTATGGTCCAAGTCTTGAATGAATTTTTTTCCCCATTATGTTAAGAAATATAATTATACACATTGCTACGTCCGATATGCAATAAAATAAAAAAGAAATTAAGAGAAAAATGGCAGTTATTACTAAACATATTATGGGTTAGCTTTTAGATAAAAAAAAACGTTTCTAATACACTGTACGATAATATACGATAATATAAATAACAGCAAGTACTAGTAAATTCGGCAATATTTTTCAGAGTTTGGATTTTTTTTACCTTGTTTTATAATATTGTTTATTCAAAACATACTCATGTATTTTTAAAATATGTTAATTAAACGTATAATCTTATAGTTTTAAGTAGAGGCATCGTTAATTCCATAGTTTTATTTTAATCAAGCAAATCTATATATCATTCAAAACTACAGAATGGTTGATGTTCAAAAAAGTCATTATTAGAAAAGAAAATCAAAATCTCGGTGACTGTATGTAACATGTGCGAAAAAAATTCTTATCAACGACACGCTTTGCAAGCCCGTAAAAACGGTTTTGCGCTGATGTGCATATATTTTGACGTAACGTCATTTGCGTTATACAAACATAGCGTAAAGACACGATTTAAATATCAGCATTACACTATAAGCGCGTCAATGAAAATAAATCTTTTTTATTTTTTGGTTTACCGTAAAACAGTTTTTATTTGAAATATGTGATAAATAGAATATAATACGAGTATTCGTGTAGCTTCATTTCTAGATATTTCTAGATAAAATTATGCTAAATTTCAGCAGTGAACCTAATCATTCACGATAATAGGTCCACTGGTTTCGTGATATTACATCTAAATTCAAACATCTTAATAAATGATCATACATATTGCATGTTATATAAAAAATTGATTCTTTTAGCGTGGACCCACTCTTTTTTCATAAACATATTCATTAAAAGTTAAAACAATCAACATTTAATTTTATTTTCGAACAGAAAAAAATAAAATACCGCGAAACAAAGGTAACATAACATGTACATACGGAACGCATTTTATGGAAAAGAATAAAAATAATTTGCTGTTAGTTTTTTTTAAACTCACCGTACGGTTCCATCATTTGAGCCGCGCCATGACAAAACCAACATAATGGGTTTGCGACCAGCATGGATCCAGACCAGCCTGCGCATCCACGCAGTCTGATCTGGATCCATGCTGTTCGCTTACAAGTAGAGAAACTGATAACGAACAACATGGATCCTGATCAGACTGCGAGGATGCGCAGGCTGGTCTTGATCCATGCTGGTCGTTGGTTTTGTCATGACGCGGCTCATTTATTGAAACTTGGTTAATATTAAACAGTTTGTAATACTGAAGTAAGGTTCGAAGTTCTTACAGGAAAAATTGGTCACCTTTTTCAAAAAGTTTACATTTCTTCATCTCATAAACTCGTATTATTATAAAGAATGCAACTTTTACCATCCATTGTCTGAAATCGTTTGACTCGACTGTAAAACTAACATTTTTACACGTATTATAACTTACATTATTCTTAAAGAAAATAAACCATGCTAACCCTTGTCACGCATGCGGCATGCACTTGTACGTCTTTCAATCTGGACAAAACCATTCAACATTTTAGGGATACAATAGCTAACTATGCAGACCATGATCAGTCGGCACGGGTGTCAGTTGATCTTGATCTGCATGGGTCACATGGATAGATTTAAATTGTGTCGCCGTCAGCGGGCCAAGAGTGCACCTCATGTACGAAATAATATAGTTTATAATTGAGCCGCGTCACGACAAAACCAGGATAGTGCGTTTGCGACCAGCATGGATCCAGACCAGCCTGCGCATCAGCGCAGTCTGGTCAGGATCCATACTGTTCGCTTACCAACTCTATTACAAGTAGAGAAACTGATAGCGATCAGCATGGATCCTGATCAGACTGCGCGGATGCGCAGGCTAGTCTGAATCCATGCTGGTCCTAAACGCACACTATGTTCGTTTTGTCATGACGCGGCCCAATTATTTCTGAGTATTCTTATATATTTTGATTCTAAGAAATGAATACATAACGAACTTTAAGTACAGTATAACAGATAGTCCTGCATTTATTGAATTGCTCAAATTACGATATATGCACTTTAAGGCAATATGCCTCAAGATTCATGCTAATTTTCATGGAAATTTAGAAAGAGTATATAAAAGTAAAAAAAGTGTGAAGTGAACAAACAAAAAATACGCATTGCAAACGACACTTACAATCTAAATAAATTACCAAAAAGAAGTCAAAATTTGTAAAAACAGCACTAATTGCGTTAGTCACGCTGTAGAAATAAGGTGACGAATACTGCAAAACCATTTAATAATGGACACTAACTTGTACATTCCTACTTGAATCCTTTTTCTTTTCTTAAAATCTTAGTACATTATTTTTATTTGTATTGCATTTCAATCATTGTCGAATAGCCTTATGAAATAATTGAAATTAACTCTAGACCCTAAACTTTGTCATTCATACGCTATTTAAATAACGTAAAAATATTAAGCTAGAATTTATTGCAAGAGTGGATTTCCCACCAGCCTTTGGTCATACATGTATATACAAATTAAGATATTCGACTTACGTCGTCCGTATTCTTGCACGTGCTCAAAAGTCATATGTCCATTTCATTTATAATTCATAACCCAGAAATACAATTAGCCGGGAAAATATGTGCAAAATTGTGTATATTGTTACTATGAAAGATAACTCATTGATTTTTAATTATCGTACAAACCTGCTTACAATATTTGAGGTTATTTTGTAGTTTATTTCTTACCTCCTCACAAGCATATTTTATTGAGGAAATGGTAGCTTATAAATCGAATAACAAAGAAGAAGAAAAAATATGTACTTGTTTATTTTCTTTGTTTGAAAATGCCAAAATATGTTTTGAACATGTTTAAATTACTTTTATCATGTACTTTTTACTATTACCATAACTGTACAAGATATACACAATTATTTATAATAAATTTGGAAAACATTAAATTGTCAATTCATTTATCAAAAATAATTTATTATCTCAAGTACATTATTATTATTATTATTATTAATTTAATTTGAAACACTTCGATGCTAATTGTTTATTACCAGTGTTTTGCAACAGTTAATTTTACAATAATAGTTGTACACACAAATTACCCAGTATCTTATGACCTTTAGCCTTGCGACCGTGTGACTGATACTTTAGGGCAAATTAAACCCTTTATACAGGGCAATTGACGGTTAAATCGAGAGCTATTTGTATCTAAAGCCATCTTTTGTACCCACACGACACTAAATTATTTTACAATTAATCTCGGATACCGGCCAAATAGTTCCTTTAACGTAACAGCAGGGTGGCGCGTGCTCGCGCGTGCTGGGCGCGTGCAGATATTTAATTGAAGATTTCACGGGAGGCTGTTTCAACGATTTTAACATATCAGTGAGATATTTAAAGAGCATTAAAAGTTTATGAAACACTTTAATGTCAGAGAGCGTCTTACATCTATGCATCAGTGAATTAACGAAAAAAGAAAGTTTATTGTCAATAAAATTTGTCCCGGAATGCCAACTTTTTTTAAAGTGTGTGTGTATTTTTAACAGATGGAACGTTTAATAGCGGGTATAATTCGTAACTGGTTGTATTTATAACATCTAGTTCATAAATACACTGAATCTGACAACTATTATTGTCATTGGCATACGTAAACGACATTTAGAAATCTTATGTCTTCTACATCAAATGCAACTATTATAAATTTGTCGAAATTCATATAAACGTGTCTCCTAATCATAATTATATTTGTAGGAAGTGCTTTTTTAATCAAACAGAGATATTCATCAATACACATCATTATACTGTACACAGCGTCGCCTTATAGTTTTGTTAATGTTTATGTTATCACATATCTTACTTCGTAAAATGTTTAGAAAAAAATACTACGTACTCTTCTGTAAATTATATAAACATGCATGTCATTCTATTATCACTGAAATGGTTATATTTTTGTATGGCTATAAACTTGTTATTTGTTTTATGCCAATAAAATTATTTGAGTTGAGTTGAAAAAAATATTTACCCCAATCTGAATTACTAATTGCAATTAATTTAAGCAATAGTGAAACTAAGTATCCAGTAGCTATAAAAATGCAGAACTGTCTTAATTGCTAACTAAACACTTATTACAATAAAATTAGTTTTACGACTGAAAGGTTTAAAATCACATACTGACTTTTCATTTAATAAAAAAGTAAATTACTGTAAAAAAAACAACAACAAAAAGACAAAGCAACAAACAAACTAATGTTACGGTATAGATTTAGAGGTGTGAACGTGGTCGGATAGCCGCGGAACGGTCTTCAGAGGGTCTGCACATTTATTCTTACCTTAGACTTCTATATTTAGTATTAACATGAATTAGAACAAAGTGAACTAGCCTATATATATCGTATTACACATCACACTGTTTCAAATAAATGTGTTTGTGCTAAATATAGTATAAATGTCTATAGTAAAACGAAAAGTTGCCGATAGTCTGAAAAGAAAACCGGAAAATGCAATTAATCCCGAAATTTCTGATTTAAAAATTAATTACATCACAAGTATTGATTGTTTGAATTAATCATAATTCAACAGCCCCGTCCCACACCGTTTTAATAAGGCATTATTCTGTAAATCGACACATGGGCAGATATATTTTCGTGCTAAGGAGACGTTTAAAACAATTTACAAGGGTAAATTTAGGAGATTAAAGTGACATTTGTACCATACACGCGCATCAATTATCCTTTCATGTTTAAGGGGATGTCCACGGATGAAAGGAAAATTGTCAACTTAAGCACGTGAAGGACGGACATAAAGTTCAGGGAGGTTGTCCCAACTTGCAATAATACAAAACATAACAATAAATACATTTTACATTGCTGTAAACATATTTCAATACATGTTAATGTATAACAAGACACATGCAGATGACATGCGTTGGTCTATACTTCTTCTTCTTCTCCTTCTTCTCCTCCTTCTTCTTCTTTTCCTTCTTCTGCTTCTTTTCCTTCTTCTGCTTCTTTTCCTTCTTCTGCTTCTTTTCCTTCTTCTGCTTCTTTTCCTTCTTCTGCTTTTCCTTCTTCTGCTTCTCCTTCTTTTTCTTCTTCACATTCTTCTTCTTTTATTTCTTTTCCTTCTTCTTCTTCTCCTCCTTCTTCTGCTTCTTTTCCTTCTTCTGCTTTTCCTTCTTCTGCTTCTTCTTCTTTTTCTTCTTCACATTTTTCTTCTTCTGTTTCTTTTCCTTCTTCTTCTTCTTCTCCTTCATCATCATCATCATCATCATCATCACATTCTTCTTCTTCTTTAGAACCATTAAATATTTATACTTTACGGGATGGTTCATTATTTTTAAAAGTTTCAAAGAGATTTAAAAGTGCTACTATGAGGATTATCTATATAAAATCAATTATGTATTTTCAGTCCCTCGGTCCAATCGGCGGAGTTCGAGACCTTGGACCTGGCCCCGACCACGACCAATATCTATGGACTAGTAAGGTAGGTTAATTCACAGTTTCCTTAGTTTTGATAATGTTTTATTCTACACTTCCAACACTTCCAACATGTTTATTGTCAACAAAATTTTATTGTAGACAAAAACATTCTCATCATTGTCGTTATCGTTACCACGACAAACATCATCAGCAGCACCACCAACATAGTAGTCGGCGTCGTCATTGTCATCGCCATAGCCGTTACTACCCTCAACACTGACCAGTTTAACACCAGAAACGTTTAATCACTCTTACAATCTTACAAGAAGTACTTTCTTTATAAGTACATATACATGTAAAAGAAGTCCAGTTGGCATCCGTAAATTACACCAGCTTCTAACGAAAGCTTGCTTTACACACAATTAGCCTGTAAAAGTTGTCTCGCTTGATTGTCCCATTCCGAGAGAAGGTACGCAACTCTTCCGATTCTGTCTTGAAAATGTCTTGCAGCAGATATAACAATCTAATTATCGGAAAACTATAAAATATACAGCAGGATGGTCCATGGCACTCTACCAATGTAAATTTATTGTACCGCGGGATAACGACCAAAAAGGTTTTCTACTTGATTGACATATTCTCCCGGCGTAGTCTTATGGCAAAGAAACATGCATCTGATAAAAGCTGATTTTTTCTGGCAAACCGGTGTGATGAATATTATTAATAAATATTAATAAGATATTGATAAATACTGTATTTTATATAGAATACTTATAAGGATTAACGAGATTGACCAATGGTCAGTACTGAGAGGGTGTATCCGTGCAATCCATAACTAGTTCAGTGTCTTATCACGTACTAGTAGCTTCAAACAACCCTATGGACAACAAAAATCTGTGGAAATGCACACACGTTAATTTCTACAATTTATTTTCCAATTTTCTTCAAACAACACACCTGGAATCTTGTTAAGCGCGTGGCCGATGGCACAACCGAGATTTGAACTTACTAGCCCGAAATAAAATGCGGACCCTTATTAAACACGAACAAATGAAATAATAACTCAGATATGAAAAAAATACTTCAGTCACCGTTTTTCAATAAATATACTTAGTAATTAAATGTGGCGTTTAAAACATTTTTTCTTGTTTATGAAAAATTCTCAGGGCCTGCCTGCTACTGATAATTTTGTTATTGTCTTTCTGTAATAGCAAAACCATTATACATAAATCATATAAATGAAATACTTTAATGAAAAAAGATGAACAATTGCTTTATGAAAACACGGATGTTTCAAATTTCTGAAATCTCAGCAAATTTTTCAAACGCGGGTTATAATTATCCGTTAATGTTGATGAATGGCGATACAATTTACGCATACTTCGTCATATTTTGTAGCAATTTCAAGGAGATCCGGGGACACTCACTTGTCAAATTGAACTCCCAACTTCACACATGTTTTTCAAAAGCATCCTCTCGAAAATGAAGAATGTTACAATTATTTTCTCACTGTTTCTTTACAAGATAATTTCCCCGACAATGTCATTTAACCGCGGGGTGGCGCCGAAATGATCAATAAACGCGTGGATACACTATCATGGTAGGAAACTGAATTAGCCAATTTAGCAATCATCGACGGAAATTGCCCGCTTTAAGATGCTGGTCCAGCTTTAAACAAATTATCGAGCAGGGGCTTAATGGACTCTAAGTTTGTTTAAGGTAGTTTTGATTAAGAAAGATGATTTTTTTTTACAAGAGCATGTGCCTGACACATTTTTTTGTCGGATTTGGTATGGTTTAATTATACAATGGAATAGGGTATTCACATATATCGATATATATTCATTGATTTATAGATGGTGAATTTGCTTTTCCCTTTTTTTCTCTTTTGTTTTTCTTCTTAAGTGTTTTGGCAAAAATGTGAGTTAATAAAATTCGCCCGGAGCTAAATTCGCCCGGAGCTAAATTAGGCTATTTTCCAACTTTTACTCAGCGAGTTTTAAGAGAATTCCAAAAGAAATGGAAATCATAAAGAGTCCGAAATATATAAGAAAATTCAAGAACATATATTTGATAAATTTGTGAGGGAGAAGATTTGTATACTTGGGACGTGTTGGGTCGGGGGAAGGGGGGGGGGGACAGGACAAAGACACATATAATTAAAAATGCGATGTCATCCAAATCCAAGACCCAGAAATACAAGAAAAGGGCGAAATCCCAACTTTCATCATTAAATGTCAGCTATTTGGCATTTAAGCGGATGCGAGGTATGAAAAGATGCAGATATTACAGCCTAGGGGTCATTTGAGCCCCGTAGAAGACTGAAGCCGTCACCAGCGAGAACATTACATTACATGTTCTATTTCCAAGTATTCTGAAAACGGACAAAATGCCTTTAGCTCTTCTTATAATGGATGAAAGTACTCGGAAATAGATTAATTTGATCAATTACAGAAGTAATCAATTCCCTTGACGATCCCCAGCAATAACATTTGGCCACAAATTAATGAACGATGAGACAAACATCACAGGAAAGAATGAATGCAGAGTGGGGTTCCCTGGGGGACGGGAAAACATCAGGAGCACATCTCATCCACAACCGTATGTTTTTGGCCCACTGCATAGTGTCAGCTAAAACCAGCTGCTGTTCTCTTCCTATTTTTTTTCATCAATTCGCACGACTATTTAATATGTGCCGGTAGGCATATTGGCAGAAATAGTGTTGATAAAATTTGAACTATATTTTTTGTTCGTTTTCTAGAGTTTTTACTGAAATATGAATCACAATATTAAAATGTTTGTGTATTCTTGAAAAATGAAATGATAAAAAAGAACGACATGTTCTACAATGTTTGGTTCTAAGTTTTTGTGCCTGTATTTTCCCTAGATATTGCAGCTTTCCAGTGTGTCTACCTCATAAACCAAACAATAATAACACGATATAATTGAGAAAACAGTAGGTCGTCATGTGTAATATACTGTCACTCAGTCCATTAAAACATTAACAACTTCAAATTCTCTTGTCGTCTGCTCAAACAAACGACATTTACCCGCACTTTTATTAGATCATGTCCGCCATTAATACAGACGGAAGGTGTCGCTTTATTGTGTCACGTGCTAATGCTCTCATGCGCGTGCGAAGAGCGTGCAGGAGAATAACAAACTGCTTCTGACATTAATTTCATCTCTACGTGTTTTTACACTCAGTGAAAAGGAATCATCCATTTGTTCACGTGCTGGACCGGAAATAGAGTATTTTATAAGAACAAGTTTGATTGGATATTTGTCACAAATAATAGAAAAAGACAGTAGCTTGCATTTCCGAATCCAATTTTGGTGTTTCCGCAAATGAAAATAAAGAAAGCAAAGTTTTTCCTCTCGGAAACTTCTGTGTCAATTAATAACATATAAAACGCATGCTTTTAAGTTTTTTGGTTGCTCATTTTTTCCTTTAAAATTGACTAATTTTTTATGATTTACAAGCTTTTCTTCTTATCTTATATACCGTCCTCATATCTTTTGACATAACATGCATCTTTCTAAATCATAACATGAATTCATTTTTGATCACTCTCTAGCTTAATCTGGTAGCATTTCGGCTGGGAGAACACATGTTTTAACTGTTAATATTCAGAAATCGGATAGATTTGCTACTACAGAAAAACAATGAAATTAGAGACCTAATTTCTCTAATAAAATACCATTGTTTCCATTATATTGATTTATAAACTAGAATGAGATCATGTAAAACAAATAAAACTAGCCGTATCAGTAGAAGAGAGGTTCATCCGAAACTTCAAACAAAGTTTATGGTCGAAATTGCATTGTCATTCAAATTGCAGTGTCAAGTACTCGTCACATAACGGTCTGAAATCTCGGTGTTTACCAGATGTTTCTTTCCCGTAGTTCGGCTGCTCTTTCCTGTCGTTTTAAAACTTCTGAGAACCAGTCCGACACATCCCGGCTGCTGTATACAGTTTTCTGATGTCAACAAAATTGATTTAAAACAAATGAACTGTTATTTTGCGGTTGCGACTAGAGCGATTGATTTTTTTTCTCCCAAAGAATTAAAAGGATAAATTTTTCAGAAACTTTGATTTGATATTGTGTTTGGTATATTGTACAATGTACAGATATTAATCCATACACGGTTTGAATTCAAGTTATGTCTAATTTGAGCCGCGATGCATGTTAAGAAATAGTTGGGAAAACCGTATTATTCTTTCGTTAAATAACGGTATACTAGTATATTTTCAATGTATTATGATACATACATAAAAAGCGGGTCACTTTTTAAAACAAGAAAATATCTCTTTCCTTCCATAGCAAAACAAACCCAATCGCCAAACCTGTCTCAAGTTGTAAATTCACGTTCTGTTGCCTGAAGATATGGGGGAAAAACTCACACAGAACTTCTGGATATGCTGGTAAAAAAGCAAAAATACCTTTAACTAGAAAATTAATGAAATCTGTTCAAAGACAGTGTTTTCTATTCTAAATTCAATTTTCATCTCTGGGGAGTCAATATTAGCACTTTAAAATTAACTAAGCTGTGATTGAAATTAAATTGTTCCGTCCAATTAACGAATTGTTCATCTATTTGCGAAAAGTACCTTTTAATGAATTAAATTTTAAGTAAGGGAAAGGAATTGGTCATTTCGGGTTTTAACGCTTAATGAAATAATGAATTGATATTTAAGAGACGTCTGTATACAAAAAAGTTCCCGTTTTCTTGATTAGTTAACTGAAAATTAAAGAAATCAGAACTAGAAGCTTTATTTTTGTTGTCACAATTGAATTTCAAAGTCGTTTCATAGCGTTTTTCTTTTTCATCTTTTGATTAATTCTATCATAATTTCAAGATTTAGTATCTTGAACTAGAAAGATATAAAAAGTTTCGTAACTTTTAAATTTTATCCTGTAATATCCAAATTTTCAGATCTTAGGTTCTTACACCTTATCCAGCAAAATGCCGTAAATTGACTTGACCATTTGTCGATCTAGACTGAAAAGTACATGTACTTGAAAATTATTATGTATATGATGATGTACTATTTACAAATCAAAAATTAAAGTTCTGGTCTGTTCTAGAAAAGACCTGTCATCATTTTTAGGGGAGATATTTGTGAATAGTGTAGACCATAATCTTTGTCGTGCAATTGTCGCAAGAGTAGATTTAGTTGTCGCAAACAATCTAAATGTTAAACCCTGAAAGTGTGTACTATATACGCACACTATATGAGTTATTTATTAACATATGAAACAACTATTTGTCGAAACGACCCGAATAACCAGGGACAGTTACACTATCCGGCTTTGCTAGGAGAGATCCGACAATTTATACAGTGACGCTGGTTTTCGTAAGGAAACAACATTGTCCAATTTTAGAAAAAAACATGTACATTACAATTCAAAAACTTTTGAGAGATTTAAGAGACGTGTTTTAACTAAACATGTCGAGGATGATCTAGGCATACATACATTTATTTCTGTGAGCTACCCCCTTTTTAAATGACAGAACTTAATATACGGCACGTCTACGGGAATACGGCACCCACTTTTGTATGCAAATTAAAGACATAATTTGATGTGGCATTAATTGAAATGAATACCCTGTCTCGTCTTGTCGGGAGAGATTCCAAAGTAATTACGACAATTACGCGAGCCCTATTTCTTTAGTAGAATTTTCTTGTAGATCTAGCGATGTTCTAAAACGTGGTGAAACAGGTGCTTGATTAATATGCTGTCTTCTGTTATATATGTCATCAAAACTGGTGAATTCTGCTGTTTTAGGTCACAAACTGAATGTATTAAATCGACGCTCTAGATTCTTAATGATATATATATATGACATGTCACTTATTAGAAAAAAAGAGTAAAATATAATAACTGCATCCTACATACTTTAAAATGAAAGGGCCTCTAGAATGGTTGCTTGTTGTTACCGTGTTGATTCAGGCAATATATTACATGTATATATGCATGTATATTAATGCGCAAATAATTTTTTGTAAAACAGTGACAAAATTTGGTAGAGGAAATGCTGTACGTCTATATAAACGTTCAATATAGACGCACACAAACTGTAAAAGTCTATTGACTTGGGAATATTTTCAAGTATTTCAAATATTAATAATGAAAAAAGCACAAAAGAAATCGTTTGGATATTCTTATAACATATTTCTTGAAAATATATTCATCTAGTTGTAAATGATTTAGTATGACTAATATGATGGAAAATGATATTTTGTTCTAGAATAATTTATTATCTGCTATATACAATATGTAAATATGTAATATCATGTATCTCACACTTTCTAACAACATCCATATATAATTATTTCGCGGTTTATTTATTGCCATATATGATACTAAATACTATCAACATAATTCTTTATGGCATTACATACCTTCCATTATGGGCCAGTTTTCTTTAAAGCCGGCAAACTAAAATACAAGTTTGGATTGTAATAAATGTCTTTTACCCCTATCATATTTTTCTTCAGAAAAAAATAGATAAAAAAGCTCTTCAAAAACGATAAAACCTACTGACACATCTGACTCTTTTTACCTACCATTATTTCAAAATGGCGGGCATAAATGGCGATCTTTTGTCTAGTGTGTACAATATTCGATTAGATCTAGAATAAATTATTCATGGCTAGCACTGAAAGTGTCATAGCGGTCGTTCTTGATTAGTTCAGACTCGACGCCGGCTCTCAGTGGTCACAACCTATTATGGAATTTAGTTCCAGGCTACAATCGTATATAATAGTATAGACATTAGACTAACAAATGGGTCTGGGAGAGAATTATGGCTGTTCACATCTCATTTTATTTGATTGTTGTTCTGGGACTGCATTTTCATAGTTGATATACTTATTCAAAATTTCTTGAAATTTCTTTCAGACATATACTATATGTTTTACGTATAATATTTCAACCAAGTTTGTAATAATCTATGTTCAAAATAATTTTCCATGGCATTTAAATTTTCAGTTAGCTTATGACTCATCAGTCCCTTCAAGCTTATTTCAGGCAGCCTCGTCCCGTAAGCAAGGTTTTAAAATATTAATTTTGACATTTAGTTATGTTAATATTTCAAAGTGACTAAAACATTTCTTTCCAGTTTTGCCTGGTTTCAAAAATCTCAAAACCAATTATAAGATAAATTACCTATTCCATTAGTTCATTTTATGCCTTGGTTTATCACAATCTTTTCTTTGAAAATAAACATGCAGTGTTTTTGTATACATACTAATCGAACAGTCCCCATTGTGACTTTAGCTAATGATGATTATATTGGTGATATTATTATGTTGTTGTAAAATGATGATGATGTTGATGTTATTGTTGGTGTTGATGATGATGGTAACGATGACGATGACGATGACGATGATGATGATGATGATGATGATGATGATGATGATGATGAGTATATAATTGAATTAGCTGAGTTAGTTCATTTCATTATATCGTATAAAAATAAGAATATTTATAAAATAAAAAGTAAAACGTACACTATTTATTATTATGTTTTAGCATGGCATACACATATGTGGACGAAACTTCGGATTGAATAATAATATTAATATGTCAAAAGTACATTTTGAGACTGATTCTGATTGTCAGATATTTTTTTTAAAGATTATGTTACCGCAATACATTTAATTTTCCTAAAGTTAATTTTCTAAAGGATGTAAAAAAGTACATTCATTACTCATTGTTCAAGATTACACCTTCTGTCTTTGTTTACATAAAAAAAAATCAAGTGGTACAGTATTACTTCCGGGATGATTATTAGTGATTGGGGAGGTGCTCCGAATTTAATTCGCGCAGTTTCGGTTGGTTACGTCGCTTTTTTTAAATTCATATGTTGAAATGATTTTTCATCATTGTCATATTTAGACCTGTTGAATATTGAAGACACACAGAAAGTAACGTAAAATACCGAGTTTTCACGAGTGTTCTATAGATTAATCACCTTAAACATTCTTAAATGAATTATCACAAAGATCAAGTATACAGTCTGTTTTCATAATTTGTTTGCACACACGTCTTTATTCGAGAACTGTTTCATCTGAAACCGGTTAAGTTAAATATTTAAACAAAGAACTTAACTATTTGTTTAGAAAGCGTTTTATTTAACCGTGAAGAAATATTTAAATAACACTTTTGAAATCAATAGCTCGCAAGGCGGTGGTAATTCATTTCTAAACGTTCACTAGAGAAGAGACCTGATACATGTACATATTAATTAGAAAATTACGAACCGTTCTAATTGATCGAGTGTGCAAATACTTGTTCAAACATTTCAATCGAGTTTATTTATTTAATTATTCCACTTGAGAATTCGATATATTTCTAACGGAAACTGTAACAGAGTGCAACTGTTATAATGTAAATAACGAAGTAAAAAAGAAATCCAAAACAATATATTTATCTGTGTAAAAGATAGTAGAATTAAAATGTTATTCTACTGGCAATAAAAAATCCTATTGACGAAATTGATATCTACTTTTATTAATTTATTGCGTCATTTATCAATGTATTCTTAAAGAATTTTGCAAAAAAGACTTTCTCATTATGATTTATTTAAATGTGTGTCAAGCGACTGATTGCTAACACTTGATATTTCTTCATTTTTATGCCCTCCATATGCATCACATATTTGATCAGTTGTGTACAAAACTTTATAGAACAGTAGGACAACTAATTATTATAGAATCACTTTAACAATGCCTTTAAAGACTTAAGTTAATTTGTGCGTCTTTCATTTACTTTTGATCTGAGGCTAATCAATGTCTTGAATGATCCAACGTTTTGGGTTGTACATTTGATAGTTTCATACAACCATTTTATATTTTTTCAACAAATGTTTTTGTTACAACCAGCATGCAGTTCTGTCAAAGTGTTCTTTTTTTTAAATTTGTGTACAAACGACATGATTCTTGTGCCAGAGTTTTGTCTTTTTCACATTTTAAACCTTTTATTTGATATATTTATGGTTGATATAAAACACACACACACACACATATATATATATATATATATATATATATATATATATATATATATATATATATATATATATATATATATATATATATATATATATATATATATATATATATATATATATATATATATATATATATATATATATATATATTTTGGTAACTTTTTGTACAGTACAGTACAGTACAGTACAGTACAGTATAGTACAGTACAGTACAGAGTCTTTGCTTCGTCAAGGTTGCATATTTTATATATAACAATAAAGAACAATGCTATCACCGTTAGAGAAAAGTATGTTTTCTAATGCAGTTTGAATAAATATTGTAAAACCATTGTAAAAGATTTTTTTTTTAAATCGTACATTTATGACTGAACTATGTGGATTTCGTGCGGGGAATAATACAAAACATTTATTATTTTTGTCAAAAATAAATGAGTACTAAGAAGATGCAATGTTTTCGATACAACTATAATAATTTTATCTATACTCCATGTAACTCACTTTATGCTAGTCAATTTTGGGGAAATCAAAGTGTTACAAATACGAATACGCATTTTTTTATGCGAAAATCAACATCTTTGGGTAGCATACCGCCAGATTTTAAGTCATTAAAACATATAGCACTTGATAAGCCAAGAGAAGAAAAACAAAAAACAACAACACAATAATTTATAGATACATTGTACACAATAAAGAAAAATGTATTGACAAATTTCACTGTGACAAATGGAACAAACACGACAAACCAGCAGCAGACGACACCCTCCCTATATATACAGCTACAATCTAGACAAAATAGAATGAATATTTAAATATGAAAACATTATGAATATTTTAACACAAACGAGCTCGGGGTTTTTCCCATAACCGTAATACTTGTCCTGATTCGCACTGTTATAAGATATTCATGAATGGAACGCTGGTAAAATGTAGGTTAAAACAGACTTTTTATATAAATATATCATGACTGCATTTGTTTGTAAATAATGTTAATATAACGTGATTTTTTTCAGATTTTAGAATTGTTATGTTGTATCTTTCAAATAATTGGTATTTAAGAAACAGATTGTTAGGGTTTATTGTTGCACCGGGTGGGTAGGTCGGGAATTTAATTTTCACACGTACCCATACACACACAAAAATGAAATAGTAATCAAAGTATTTGCACATTTTGAGGAACTATAAAGAAATTTGAAATCAAATAAATGAAATGCACTGTTTTTTTTACATGTCTTTTTTTCTGATAATTTTCGGAAATATTTACTCTGCAAGTTAAGCAAAAGCTGTCGTAGTTAGATATGTGACTTTTCCGTCGTAATCGTTGAAATAAAATGAATAATCGTCAAAATTCAATTTTCAACTGATTGCTCTGTGTACCGGAGGGTAACGTATTGTCAAATTTTAAGATTGTATCTACACTAATGTCGTGTTTGGGTGTAATTTACATCTAACACTATTGTTTGAGATAGTAAAGTCATTAAATACTCAGCGCTTTGTTTGAAATGCCAAATTGTTAAACGAATTGATTCCCCCACACCCCCGGGACCCTTCACGCCATTTTAAAGATTTTTATCGGTAATATCAACGGCGCAAAATCGCGAAGGATTACGGGACTACAGTTGGCAATGGTAGTAGATAAAGTGAAAATGTTCGCAATAAAACATGTCCTCTGGTGTTAAGAACATGGTCACGGCAGCTCTAGAACTATCGGGCATATTAGAATTTTAAAATTGTTGATCATATAACTTGATAATGAAGACAATGAAGATAATTCTACGTAACCATGACAAATTGGTTATTGTTTCACATATATGATTTAATAAATAATAACAGAAATAAATATAAAATGTCTTTAATAATATTACGAAATTGTAAAATGAAAAGTAAATCAAGTCGCACGGTCGGAAACGAGATGAAATAAGAAGGCCTTGTTCTTTTTCTGTTCATTCCTAATAAACTGCCTTAGTTTGTCAAATGCAGGGTAAAAAAAGTGATAAAAATTCATGTATGGGCCGTTGCATGACTGTTATTTGATTTTCATGGGAAGTGTATAAACGTATTAATTAAGTTAACAACATTATTTTCACTGTTTTAATTGTTCAAAAAAAAAAATCCACCAGTTTGTAAAAAAAATAATTCAAAATCAACGAACTGTTATTTTTTTAAACAAAGAGTTCTCTTATAGACTGTTATTTGTTTTATTACATTTAGGATTTTTTCATTCGAAATAATCGTTTTTCTTATAGCATTGCGTATTGCAACTGTTATTGTCCGACAGTATCCGAATGTTAAAAGTTAAAAAAAAAACTTTTCGCAAATGAGAAAATAATAGAGTGTTAAAAATAAAAACGAACAATAACTGGTGAGCTATAACCGGGTAACATTATTAAACAAACGACTATTATCCAATTATATCGTTGTAAGAATTTTTTTTGAAGCAGCCGACAAACAGCCGGTGTCGTAGTAAAAAGTTGAGAAAACCCGTCACGCTTCGGAGACCCGCCAGATGTATGTCACTTAACATCTGTCATTCGGGTGCGAATTTCATGCAATTATACAATTAAACCTTATCAAAGAATTAAAAAACTAACAGGTTGCTTCAATCGTAGCCGAAAATGTTTTTCTTTAATAGCAACACTAAACTTTAATACGTTAAAGTAACTGCTGTTTAAACAGAAACCATATGAGCGTTCAGTAGCTGATATTTCATGCGGCGCGATTGGCTGAAAAGAGGAAACTCTGTCCATTATTGGTGATGAATATTTGATCACGTGATACTAGAGACCAAAACAGGTGCAATTCCATTGATAGGAGTCTCTATTGGAAAAAGCTATATTCATTTCCAAACCGTTGATGGTCTCATTTAGTATTCAGACACTACCGGATACATCTTAAAAATTGGAATTTGGAATTTAAAGAAGAAAAAACTTTTCGTACAATAGTGTGAAAAGTTTGTGTTTACTTAACATTATGGACGTGGTGAAACAAAGTTTTGGTGTCGGAATGCATCCCCCGTTAAACCCGGGGCACATATCGGGGCGCTACTCACCGCCTTACCGACCCCCGGAACGTATGAGGTGCATGACGTCATCTTCGGTACGTACGGTTAGTTATTCTCTCAGAAATTGTAAACAAACGAAATGATTTCTAGCCAATTTTGTCGTCTCCGCAGATTCATGAATAAATGAAAACGTATTCAGCTCCCGCTTTTTAATCACCTTTATTAGTTATTCTGAGCCGAGATCGCTATTATTTGCCGTGTTTCATATTTTATGAAGCAGTGTTTTATCTTCTAGAATGCTTGGGCAGACGGCATTGTGGACCTGTACCTAGGGCACGGTGGATTGTATTTAATGAAATAAAAGGATTTTAATTGAATTGCGCAATTTTTAGGATTGCTTAAGCATGAATTACAGTAACCGAGGGTAAAACAAATTGATCTATACGTGTCTTGTAAAAGAATGCTAATATGTTACATTGTTTATGGATGCATTGCACTTGGATTAAATGCAAAACTGGTTCCGGCACATTTATCTTTCTTAATTGGTGAAAATCTGTGCATAATACAAACACTTACGCAAACGTAAATTTTACTTTTAGATAAGCTCGCGTGAATTAATATCTGAACGCGAAACTTGTACCGTCGGTTTAAAAAGTCGTGGTTGTTTTTCCTCTTGATCAATAAATTGTAAAGTTTATTTTTATTTATTTTTTACGATATTTTTTATAATGTTCTAACTTAAAGCAACATATTACCGCATTAGTTTTATCTTTTTAAAGTTTATGTTTGACACAGTTTTAAACAGTACACATTTACTTTAATGCTGATTAACAAAATGTAAGGAAAGAAAGAAATAAGTAAAAAAGAAATAAAACTAATTAGCTACTTGTAAAAATAACTCACATCAGAATTTGTTTCTACCAGACGTAGGACAACTTTAAAACCATTCGAAAGCTATTCAGGATGAAACATTTGGTAGCTTAAGTTGTAATTTGTAAAGAAAACGATGAAACTTCGGAGCCGGTTCGATAATTTGTCACTTTTTGCTTGTTTAATTGAATAAAACGTATGTAGAGTGACGGAGCCAGACGTTTCATGGCTGACAAACGATGCAGACTATATCATACATTTTCGTTTGTGCGAAAATGTTATAAACAAAAATGACTGAAAAAATGTTTTCGCGACAAAATAATCATTCTAGGAAAAATAAAATATGTCATTTTTTACTGGATTTTGAAATTACACACACGTATATACAAAAATAGATATTGAGAAATGCCCTCTACATGTATTGTTTAGATTCTTTTTTAACCTCGCAAAAATTTAATTAAACTTTGATAATAAGTTCTTTACATTCATTCTTATCCGTAAAATAACGTTTTGAAAATTGGACCGGTAATTTTATTTACATAAACATTTTAAAATAAAAGAAATAAGATAAAAAAGAGAGTAGAGAAAATAAAAGCAGCAATTATACGAAAAAACAAAAACGAATTCTGTTGAGCGAACGAAATTGTAAAATGATATAAAATTGAATTGTGAAATTTACGCTGCTGAAAATTTAGCGCAGGCGAAACATGTAAAATTATCTTCTGTTAAACATATGTCACGTGAATTATTTTTCGCGTGACCAGATAAAGGTGAAAAATATTGTGTGCTGCATGGTCGATGAAATATATCGATTATACATCATATTTTGTAATTGCTGAAACATTCAACACTAACCGATTTCATTTCATATCACTGCGCGTTTATTGTACTCCAATATTTAAGGATCTAATTTGTTTGTATTTAAATCTGTATCAATATTGTGAACGACCCTACTATTGTTGTTGATTTTTTTCTTTGCAAAATATTCTTTTTCTTTATAGGTAAAGTTATTTACATATGACTTTGTTTCTTCATTTGATATATTTTAGATTGATTATTTCAAATGTAACACTGGAACTGTGTTGTAATATTTGCAATTTTAATGTGTATTAATATTTAATGAATATAGAAAGGCAAAACAAAGAAAAGAAACAAAACGTAATAGAAAAGTCCCGAGAAATTAAATCCATTTAAATTCAAATATTTTTATACATATTTTATTATTCGGTATGACTTTACAAACTAAAATAACAACAATAAAATACTAAAAAACTCATTTAAAACAGACAAACAACAGCAACAAACATAACAACACATCGCCATCGCACTAATTCATTCCTTTAATTTAAAGCACCCACTTTGACGCCACAAATATAATATAAAATACTAACTAATTAATAGGGATTTTTAATGCCGACTTACCAAAGCAAATGCGTTAAAAAATTTCAAACGCTAAGCATTTATCACATTCATGTCTTTTATTAAAAGTGTGCGACATTTACTATATAATGCTACATTTATTTTAGTATCAGGTTAATCGATGCTGTTATAAAAGGCAGGTGTTATGTTGTAACGATTTATCTGTGAGATACAGTTGTAGTCGTATTTTCTTCCCAATCTAGAAAATAGATCAGTAAAAATATTTCACTTGGATTTCAAAATTGATTTTCTTTCTACTTTCAGGGTAATTTCTTCGGTGGGTTTGAAGATGGGTTACTGGCTCGAGCCGAGGCATTGGCCGCCGTAGATATATCCAAGTCTCCTCAGCATTCTATGAAACATGACGGTCTGTACGGACACACCGCCGGAGAACTTGGTATGCACCAGTCCGGACCTTCTCGCCAACAAATGCAAATGCACGGGCCACCATCATTTGGTCCGCCGGACTCCATGCTAGATCAGTTGACAACAAACACCGGTATGCCACTTCCTGGTATGCCAGATCATCATAATATGGCACCGGTCAGCTCGCACCACAACCATCATCAGATGTACCCACCAATGTACACACACCATCAGAATCCAATGAACCACCCACATCCACATAATATGCCCCCACACCACCAGGTCCACCACTCTATGCACGATACCGAGTGCGATCCCCGGGAGCTTGAGGCATTTGCAGAAAGATTCAAACAACGTAGAATAAAGTTAGGAGTTACTCAGGCTGATGTAGGATCCGCGTTAGCAAATCTTAAGCTACCAGGTGTCGGATGTTTGAGTCAAAGTACAATATGTAGGTTCGAATCTTTGACCTTAAGTCATAATAATATGATCGCACTAAAACCAATTTTGCAGACTTGGTTAGAAGAGGCCGAAAAGGCTGCACGCGAAAAGAAAGAAGCTGAACAAAATGGACTGATTTCCGCGGCAGATAAAAAGAGAAAACGGACATCTATTGCAGCCCCAGAGAAACGTTCGCTTGAAGCTTATTTCGCAGTGCAACCACGCCCTTCGGGTGAAAAAATTGCTCAAATTGCAGAAAAACTAGACTTGAAGAAAAATGTGGTGCGTGTCTGGTTTTGTAATCAGAGGCAAAAACAAAAGAGAATGAAATTTTCAGCTGTCACTGGACATTAGATCTTTCATTTTTCTCTGGTGTGAGGAAATATAGAGATAACACATTGGATATTAATAGTTTAACTAACGAATTTTATCGCGAGATTTTATTTAAATTCAAATTGATGCAATAATCACCTTGTAAATAGTTTTTCATTACAATGTAAATATGAACAATCAAATTATTTTGTCAAATTTTATTTATTTTGTTTTTATGTGCAATGGCTAGTGCAATCAGCGTGATTAGAATTTTTGAACGTCACGTGATAACTATAACCACGTGTTATATACATGTATTTCCGGTTCACAATATTTGACAAAAGATCGATAATGTAGGGAAAAGATTTTTTGATAGTCAATTTGTTACAATATAAGTTTTTAAAGACAGAATTCACACTTTGAACTGAGCATTTTTTATTTTGTAGAAAAACGAGGCGCTTTAAATGACCCATATGTATTTTTTTATAAAGGTTAAACTGGCTCTTCAAATACAATGGAACATAAATAATTTATTTCGTGAATATGAAACAAAAAATATCGCGGTCCGTACTCTTAATGCATGGAAGAACGCATGGGGTTTTTTTTATTTTGTACAGTAAATACACAAAAAATATACAACGGATGATTGCGTTTAAAAAAACGTTTCGATTCAGTTAAAAATGAATTTTAGAACTCCATTTACTAAAAATTTCTTAAGATACCGCAACATAAATATATTTATTTACGTTATTAAATAACCGTTATGAAAATGACTTTATTATTTTTATGTTTTCGAAATCAATTATATTCCTGAAAATTCGTTTACTATGAAATATTTAAACAAAAGTCTTGTATCTAATTAAAGGCATCTTTATGTCCGCGCATGAATTTAAATCAGGGGCAATAACTCTAGTCACTTTATATCCGACATTCTACCTATTTTTGTTGTTTTATTTTTTGTAAATGTAACGTAGTCACGTGCTGCTACAGAGTGTTGTTATATAAGTATTATTTTCTGCAATACATTTGATGTAACATACAAAATAGAAAATAACATTTTGAATATATAAATTTTGACTATATTATCTAGCAATAATAGTTGTATTTGGCATCATTTTAACTTAATCAAGTATAAACTTTACAACATATATAGACAGTATTTGTGTGCCAAGTATGAAAATCACCACTAACAAATGAATATATTAGATAGATAGAAAAATAATCAAGATATTGATCTATTGATCTTGATATATTAATTTAAATCATTGTTATATAGATAGGCAAACAATATTTAATGCAGTATGATAATTTCATTATTTTTTGGGCCGCCTTTTTCTACGCTAAAATCATCTCATCAGCGATGTATATATTATAGGGATTTTAAACACCAATAAGAACAATTTTCATGTTTTTCTGGTGATCATGTCATATACTGCTGTTTAAAAAAAAAAGAGAAAGATTTTTCTTTCCATAATCAATTTTGTTAATATGCAAATAGGGTATTTCAAATTAGTTTGTTGTTTTGTTGTTGTTTTTCTTCAAGTAATAATGAAGAAAATTCAATAAAAACTCAAATCTTCAATAGAAAATCTACAGACAAGTACATGGGAAATTTGAATACTTTAATTTTATTGGTGATTATGTTGAAATACTGTTTTGATATATAGTTTTTGAAGTTTAAGCCATCGTTTCGAGTACATTTTCAGAATTTGATTACAATACAGTACCAACCACATCAATCCCTTACTATTTTTTTTTAATTTCCATTTATATTTTGATTTTGGGGAAGTAAAACAACAACAAAAACAACAACAATAATAATAATAATAAACAATAACAAGAACATCCCTTTAGACAACCAATGTTACTACGTTTTCGAATGATATCTTCATACGTTAGAACTATATATATATACGTGTGTTCGATCTTTCTCTGTCTAGATTAAAGTAGAACTAATAAAAACTGGGCGGATCTTGCTATAGGCTGTAACATGAATATTCATAAGGTATCTATTTTTCTTACCACGCACCGTCTAGACATTGCTATTTGATACCAAGTCTTCTGCTAAATCATTTGATTAAGACGGGTTTTCTTATTAAATGCTAGTAAAGCAATACAGTTTCTTGTTTGTGAGGAAGTGACAATATTTCATCTGTCGGGTCTGTATAATGGACTGTATTTTCTTTTTTTCCCGAATTCTAACTGCAGTTAGGAAACAGCGTATATTTGTCTGTAATTTATTTATTTATATTTGAATAGTCATATGTGCGCAATATAACTTATTATTTTGTTTATAACGTCTGCTATGTTTTAATTAATGAGAATATTTAAAAAATAAATTCCGAATTTAGTATCTTGACAGCGTCAGAAATCATTCTCATTTGCATATATTAAATAATTTTCATCCAAACATTTATGCTCTGTCAAGATATTAACATCGGACATTTGGTCAGGTGAGTCCCACGTGTATTTGTATACATTGTATAATGTATTTATTCTGTTGACTGTTTTTATATATTTTCCATTTGTTATATCAAATTAAAACTCTTGAGTACTATAAATCAGCTTTGAGTGTTTTTTTAATCAGGAAATAGTGCTATCAATGAACTTACATTAGGAATTCCCGTGGTCTAGAAATGCCCGAGAATCATACAATCTACAACAATTAACAATAAAAAATACCCGAAAAGTAAGTTGAAAGCACGAAAAGGTGAGAGATAGGTAGATGAGCATGGATTAATTATGCATAGAGCGAAAAAAGAAGTGGAACGAATCAAGACTGAAAAGATCAATTATTTAAGAAGATATAAAACAGCTAGAAAATTAACCAGATTTGTAGACATTTCTAGTCAAATATACTCAGAACATATACGTCACACTAATATATGTGTACATGGACCAAACAGAATTCTCTGATATACTAGAAATTCGGCATTATAATTTAAAAAAAAACAGAAATCTTGAATAAATGGATATATTTATGGTCAAATGAATATTCCTCAAATTTTTTATCGAATATTAAATTTGATAACTGGATTCCATGCATCAGTGTTACGATTCAAAAGAAGGCGGAAAATCATGATGCATAATTAATAATGTATATAGATGTACCGGAAATATTTCTAAACCGCCAGTATTTGTCTTCGAAATCTTATGACTTATTGCAAAGTATTGTTACTCGGCATAACGTTTTCATTTGTTACTTCTTTCTGGAAATTTAGACAACCCAAGCCTTAAACATCCTGGCAAACGACTACACAATTACATTGAAAAAAATGCGTGGCATTTATACAATATATATAATTATAAAACTTACTTTCAATTATCTAATTTAGATTTTTTTTAGTTTTCTTTAACTGACCTAGCGTATGATACTTTTCTGGACGCCGACATTCAGATATGAATAGTTGCATGATTCCGATTTAAGATTTTGATTGTTATATGTTTAAGTGTCCGTGCGGTTATGTTTAAGTGTCTTTACGAAATAAACACGCATTCTTAATATTTTCCCCCAAAATATTAAACAAGAATAGTCATGAAATCTTTCGTTTATGTATTGTTAAAAACCAGTTTGTACTGAAAATGTTGGGAGAGTAATTCCTGTGGACTAGAAGCTGTGACATATTTTTATGAGATTTGAAATTTGCTAAAACTATTTTTTTGTTATTTATTGACCGAACTGTCAGCAGGAGTTGGAACTACCTAAACTGCATATTTTTGAAAATTAACAAGATATTCTTCTCTAAAAGTGTTCGGATAAATTACTTGCAAAATGTAAAGAAGGAAATGAGTGAAATGATTATTGTAAAAATACTAAAAAAGAGAGAAAAGTTATGCGTTCTGTGTTCAAGGCTTTGAATATATTGTACTCCATACATGTATGATTGTAAAATGTTGCTCTTTTACATCAATTGACTATATACTTTTGTGGAGGTAAATTAATTAAACGATACAAAACATTTCATACATCAGTTTACCCGTGCTTGTCAATAATCTTTGCAACTCTTTAATATTATGAATTTCCCTTTCTCCTATATGAACCCTATCATACACGATTCAACCTAAATGAACAAACTTTGTATAATGTGGAACGCTCAAGAGGCAAAAGCGATATGTGAGTTTGGTTCGTTTTCGAAAGAAAGTCAGACACAACTTCAAGCAATATTTAATGCATATTTTCACTCTCTTCACTCTATTTCTCTCTCGTATACCCGCTGAAATTTTGAGTAACTGATAAAACTGTGTCTCTTAATGGATTCATGCCGGGCCACAAATGATGCTTTAACTCAATTTTTAAACTTAACTATGAATATTTTTGTTCCACCAATGGTTTATGATGAAAGCAAATTTGTAAGTAATGTAGTGATGGTTTAAACGAACTAATGTAATGTTTGGACGCCATAAAAATGTTGTAAAATGAAGAAAATTGAATAAAACAAATTACAATGTATTTCATACTTTGTTGTAGATAAAGTTATAACTTTAACTTAACACTGATGAAATTCTGTTGTTTGTTTTAAAGAGTGCGAGGAACCTTTGAATTATACACGTGGAAAGTTTCTACATTTAAATTATTTTCTGTTACAACATGATTGTAAGTTCACATTAGACACTAAAACTTTGAGAAGACTGTGATATTTCTTCAATAAATATTTTTATTTCCATTATAATATCTCCACCTCAGTTTTTATTACAGACACTATAAATGACATAAATGACGACCACAGCGGCGGCGGCAACAACAGCAAATACAGAAACAACAATAGCGATAATATTAGTTAAAACACCATTTCTAGTCGATGTTGAAGTAGTAGTATGGATGAAATCAGCAAAATAACTAGAGGCAGATTATCAACAACAACAACAACAACAACAACAACAACAACAACAACAACAACAACAACAACAACAACAACAACAACAAAAATAACAGCAGCAGCAGCAGCAACAACAACATACTCAGAAACAGAAGCAACATCAGTAATTTATAATGTAATAATTCTTGCAAAAGCAGACACAGCAACATTATTTTTAACACTAGCAACATAAGAAAAGATACTGGAACAGAAATATCGATACAAAGTACATGAGTCATTATAACAACATATATAACAGTACTATCCGCACCACAGCATTTACACTAGCGAGATCAGAAGAAAACACCATTAACAACACAATAACAAAATATACTACAAAAGCAGCAACTGCAACAATAATGCCAGTACCAGAAGAAAAACTAACAACATACATTGTAGCATTTACCACATAAGAAGACAAAAACAGTCGCGACCGGAGCAGGTAGAGATTACAAGAAGCAATGACTTTTGCGAAATCAGTTACACTAAACAGCCTAGAAATTTATCAGCAACCACAAATGAAATAAAGAAGAAAGTAGTAATGAAAAGAACAAAAAAACAACAACAAAAAAACAACAAAAAAAAACAAAAAAAAACAACAACAAAAAACAACAACATAAATAGAAAGAATAACTGCTTAATAAAGAAAAACTGTTGACTCATTATTTACAGCAACAATTATATGCGATGAAAACGACACTTATCTCAAGAACAACCTGGTAGCACCGGAACCAGTAACAACGAACAGAAACAATAACGTTTGAAACAACTGTTACATTCATTATATCAACAAATACATCAGTCGCAACTACATCACGAGTAGAACCTTCATTACCAGTAGCAGCTACATCATTCGCAATAACAACATCACCTGAAGCAACAACATAACCAGTAGCAACTACATCATCAGTAACGACTACATCGCCAGTAGGAGCTATATCACCAAGTCGCAGCTATATCACCATTAGCAACTACATCACCAGTAAGAACTACATCACCATTAGCAACTACATCACCAGTAAGAACTACATCACCAGTAAGAACTACATCACCAGTAAGAACTACATCACCAGTAAGAACTACATTACCATTAGCAACTACATCACCAGTAAGAACTACATCACCAGTAAGAACTACATCACCAGTAAGAACTACATTACCATTAGCAACTACATCACCAGTAAGAACTACATCACCAGTAAGAACTACATCACCAGTAAGAACTACATCACCAGTAAGACTTACATCACCAGTAAGAACTACATTACCAGTAGCCACTACATCACCAGTAGCCACTACATCGCCAGCCAGTAGCAACTACATTGCCAGTAGCAACTACATCACCAGTAAGAACTACATCACCTTTATTGCTTCTAAAGAATATATTAAAAAGAACATAACAAAAAAACGACTTTAATGACAAAAAATGGGCTCGAAATGTAAATATTCATGCGATGTTCTTTTCTTCTGCTTATAACGTGAAATCATCTTTTCGTTACATAACAGTAGAAATACATATATATTCAGGATCGATCTTAAAATATGTGCACACTTCATATATAATTCGGTTTTGCAAGCCATACACGGAACTTTGATAAAGTCCAATTGTTACAACATGGCCCTAAAACATCAAAACGCGCGGAACAATGAAAAACATTCGGAACGACTGGGACGCTAGAGAAGGCACGGGCAATCCATTACAAAATAACACGAGCGCCGAGGTGTTGAGTTGAACATAAAAGGCACTCAGACTAATCAAATTAAAAGCAAATTACTTAAAGAACTAGTCTCCAACTCTACTATTTCAAATGGTAACATCTCACAGGGGTTTGTACATATCCAATTTTACCAATAGCATTTGGATCTGTATTGGCTTGTATCGGACTGGAATTTGTGGCTCTCGTGAAATTATTTCTGGGTTATTTTGTTTAATATCGAATGTCTATATTCCACTTGAAAGCATTTTTCATGGCATTTTCTATATTCAGATGGTCTAAAAAAAGAACATAATACATACATTGTATATGCCATTAATCTTTACATACATATGTTTAAGAAAATATTTTAGTTTCATAATACACGTAGTTTGTTTAGCATTTTGAAATCATTTTAAAGGTCTCAAAAACTTAATGTGAATAAAAAGGAAAACAAAACCATTTTATACAACATATTACATTGTATTTCTTTCTTACAGTAGGGAAATAAAACAATATGTTTGTGAAGAAGAAAACAATAAAACCATGATGAATAAAACATAACTTGATTGATCAGAACATACCGTTACATATAAAACATAATTTAAATGTATTATCTACATAAGATCATTACACAAATAAAAAATTACTTATAAAAATACCACTTCAAATAAAACTTGATCTTTTATTTTTATCATAAACATACCATTACAATAAAAACAAAATTTGATTTTTTATTTTTATCATGAAAATAATTACAAATAAAACATTACAAAATTGATCTTTTATTTATAATAATAAAAAATAATAAAGATTTTCTATTGATCATAAAAATGCAATTACAAATACAGCATACACAATAATATACAAATACAGCGTTTACAACAATCAGAAATAATATTACATAATTTTTATACAATGCTTACACTAGTCAGAAATAATATTACATACAGTTAAAATTCATACAACTTTCAGTCTTCTCCGATATTTCTTCCTTATAATAGAAGACTGGGTCAATGCGCAAACCCCTGTGATTTTGAGATGTTTTAGGTAAATTCACATTGAAATGCAACGTCAATCGTTACAACAGGGGCTTTTGTCATATATCAATGGAACATGAAACAAATGAAATTACAGACGGCTTTGTTTCACAGGCTTTCAATACTCCATCTCTATAATCCCTGTTATAAGTTGATAAAACAGAACCAGGACAAACAGTTTAGAGAATTGTTTAAAAACACTGATCAGAAAAACACTGAATAATTTGATTAGTAAAGGGTGTCAAAAAGCAATACTATCTTATTACTGTCTGATGTATGTATGTTTTTGAAAATAATTAACATTATCAGTATACCTTTTGGGTTTATTAAATTTAAAACCGAAAAACTTTAAATCATTCCCTTTCGTAATCATCGCACTTTCACCCACAAATTTCATCGCATTTCATCATTTTTGTCATCATCAAAATTTAAATCATCACCCACTTTCATCATCTTTAAAACCCTTCATAAATTTTTCCCATCGTAATCTCACCCACCTATTCACCGTTATCATCAGCACTGTTATCATCAAATTTTCAGCATTTTTCTCATGGTTTTTAATTTTTGCCACATCAGCAATATAAAAATCTTTTTATCTTTCTTTTGTTTCATCATCTATGCAATGTTTGCTATCATCACAGTTATATACAAGCATAGGTAACAATTGCACCATTGTTTTTTTTATCGTTATTACAATAAATGTTACCATCATCGCTATTTTCATAGTATTTACAATTTCTACATTCTTACTTCCAATATCAACAATCAATATCGTTTTCATACTGTGAAATCTTAATTCGTCGTTACAAAAATCGCAACATGAATCGATATCGATATGATAATCGCTATCGCTGTAGATATACATGTATTTAAAGCCGCCTTTATCGTTGTTAAAATCGTTAAAATAGTAGTTAACATTTTCATTTCAACAATCTCTTTATCATCGTTTTCAAAACTGATACCATAACCATTTACATGGTATGTGTTTTCTGGTACCCAGTTCATTAGATATGAAAATTTCACAAGGGAAATTTATTTTTATTTTCTTTATAAAAAACCCCAAATTTTTGTTATTAGGGCTCTATAGACATTTTTATTTTTAATAAAACGCATTTTTTCTAAATAAAATATTTATTTTTCTGCCACACACAATTTATTTTGTACAGTTCCCAAAAAAATGTGTGTTTTTTTTGGGGGGCTGTTGGTCACATTTTTTATCCCAGAAATTCCCTTTTGTCTGACTAAAATTACTAGAATTTGACCCAAATGAAATTATTTGTCTTGAATTTATGATTGTGCACAAAACAAAGTGAATTATAACCATTTGAAATATTATTTACAAGAGTTTGAGTAGATACAAAAGTGGAAAAGATGACAATGTGTCAAGCAAAAGTTATGTTTTTTTGTCATTGATTTTGTAACAAGTGATTTATCAAGGCCATTCATTCAGTTCTTTTTTTTAATGTCACCATATCGAAAAAGTAAAGTCGGTTGTGAAAAAGTACGTCATCTCATCAATAGGGAATAAGAATAAAAGCATTTTTTCAAGGAGGGAGTGGTCTTTGATAGAACTTCAAAGCATGAAAAAACTGAGAAATATTCATTTTATGATGTTTGTATTTATCATGATTAACATAGTTATATCAAGTGCATTTACAAGTGCAATGATGAGGTCATTTTTATATATGTCAATAATACGCAAATGATAAAATACACGTCGACTTTCCGACAACAAACCGAGGCTATTTCAATATAACAAGATAGAAATAAATGCCAGAAATTACCCAGAGTTACTCTATAATGGATCTTGCCATATATCCAATGACATTTTAATGTCAAATACGAATTCTCAAGAGTCGTATTGGTATTTGTTTGTCCACGTGACGGGGCGGTCTATTATCTCCCTTTTAGACCACTTAATTTCACAATAGTTCTCGCATTGTGTTTCATCTTCCAGCTAACAGTGACGTTGGCTGCTTTAGTGGCGCTTTCCAGATGATGAATTGCTAATTAATTACTTTCCGAGCAATAGAAAGAGAACACTAAGATTGCTGGAATTTTCCTGCACAGTTCCGTTTTCTTTCATCTAACATGTTTGATTGGCATGAGAAGGGTCTTCAAATTCTAAAACGATTATTTTCTAAAAAATATCTTTTCTAGTTGAATTCAAATATTGCGATCTAAGGTAAATTATTTTCACACACAGTCTTGCAGTAGATTGACGGAGAAATATTTTGTCGAACAGGAAGTAATATTGTGTCAAATTAAGAGACCTTCATAATTAAGGATTTCACAATGTGATAGAAATTATATATTTTTAATCATTTGGTTTGCTATTTATTTTTTTCCTGATGTTTCTTTATTGCCGCCTGTTTATCGAAGGAAAGGTACACCCTTTTAAAATGTTAGAGGTTTTAGGGTTTTAAAAGCTTGTCCAGGCAAAAAAAAATTTCAAATACATGTATAAATTTTTTTTTGATATGAACTAATTTTGTCCACTTGTTTAAAATTTAAAAAGCTGAGAAAATATGGGAAAGTTTTGTGTGGATTTGTGGGAAAACTTACTTTGCAAAAGGGGACAAAAAAAGACACTATAAAGCCCAAAGGCATGTAATAGAAACTTCGGAGAGATAAAATGACCGTATAGTAACTGTTATAGCCAAAACTAAAGAGGCGAAAATATTTTTACAACTAGTTTATGTACCTTGATAATTGTTATATTTATCTATTTGCATGACGATGTACTATGTACAAGTCTAAATAAAACGTATGGTCTGTTCTGTTCTTGTTCTTTAATAGGATGTCCCGAACTTGGACACTGCTTTTAGTTGTTTGAACAAGTGTATATCATTTACTGGAGTCTATTTTATGTGTATATATTTTTTAGATGAGAGAAAAAAAATGTTAAAAGTACTGACCTTTAAATTTGTTGCTAAAAATCGCTTTTTTAAAGGTCTGGGCCAAATATTAAAGTAAAATTCTGAACCATTTCATAAGAACAAGATTCATTACAAAAAAGAATGCCTGTAAATATGCCGTTGTGATAAAAATTTAGGCAAAAATGCAAATAGAAGGTGTTGCACTAATGATTAAAATGCATGTATACAAATTGGTACAATGAAATCTGCTACTATTTGAAGAAGAAAAAAATGATTGTTCGTATCAATTCTTGAGACGATTTAAAAAATAAAGAAAATCTGATTCCTGTATACTCGTGTACAGAATGTGAAATCTAGTTCAAATAAGGAAAGTACTACGTAAGTGTTCCCCGCATTCACATTTAAGAAATACTTTTTCATTTGCTTTTATTAAAAGTATATTTTCTGATAGTCTGTCACAGGCCTTGCTTAACAAAGTGTAACCATGGCAATGTTGTAAACAGAAACACATGTACAGTACTGTACATACAAATAATAAGAATAGAAACTTGTCAATTTTGGAATTAGAGAATAAAAATTGGAACATGAAAAGATAGCTACAATAGTATTAAAAATCTTGCAGATGACTGCTATATAAATTAAGTAAAGCATTTATACTATTCAACATTTTTGTACTTTTTGTTTTATGAAACTAAAATTATCTGAATATTGCTCTCTTAGGTGAGGAAAATGGAACCAATTAAATAAATAATGGAGTCAATAATCTAGCGTATTGTTTAAAAATACACCAAAAATTTAAAACCTTCTGTCCAAATTACAAAATCTATCCATTTTTTTTCAATTTGAATTTGATGATTAATACATTAAATTTTGTAAAACGTTATTGATAAATTTTCAAAATCATATTCTGTTTTAAAAATCCATTTTATTTAGACATTAATCAGACTCATATACTGAGGTTTTCCAACTCTGAAAAATCTATTTTCAATTCTATTAGAAATTATTTTTTGTAAGTATGTACATGTTTTGACCGAGAATCTTTTTTTATAGTAGATCTATTCTTTGACATTAAATAAAGAATAGAACACATTTTATCTTTTATTATTATTAACTAGTATTTTACCCCAAAAAGGTCAGATATAAATTGCAATGACAAAGTTTTAGCTTTTCATTGATAACTTACGTCCAGAATGAAAGTTCAAACCATGGATATTTTGTTAACATTAAATTTTATACAAGAAAAGCAAAATGCGCAGCTCGAAAGTAACGGATGTTGCTGAACAATGCCTGGAACCGGAAGTCACATGACATTGTTTCTTAGCGACGTCACTTTAGCGCCATTAGACAGAAGAAGCGGTCCAGATAATTTCACTTTCCAAAGTTAAACTGCTAGAAAGATCAACCGTGCCCAAACATGGACCGTCATTTTGATAGGTTAGTGGCAATAGCTTATATTTATAAAGTATTTACGTTGATTTATGTTAAATATTGAATTATATAAACAGAACCTTGCTGAAATTTAAGCGGTTGGAACATTTTTCTTAACTAATGAAAACTTGCATGTTAATCAGCATAAATTTATTATAATATTTGGTAATTTGATGTAGACTACGGGAAGTGATACATTAAATATACACTCAAGTTGTAAGTGATGATATAGAAAAATTAAATCTAGAGATTCATGGTAATATCGCATAAACAATTTATAACAATTGCGCTGTATCCAAACCAACTTGTACCATGTGATTTCACTATGAAATGTTTTTAGAAAACATTTCACGATATTTATTGGGACAGTTTGAAAGTGTTACAGCCGAAAATCTCATGAAATGTTTGCTTTAGTTTTATGAATTTTTATTTTGAAAATGTACTTTTAGTTACTTTTTAGGTTATTGAACATTAATATTCACATAGGGCAGACAAATGGAGTAATACTCATTATAATCAAACGTGGCTATCCAAATATCAAGTGTGCAATTAAAACTTACAAGTTTTATTTATTATGGCAATGCTGATATGAGCCTGTATGCTATTAACACAATGTATGTGCGTATAATTAGAGCGTGTTACATAAGCCTAGCTGTTTCGTTTTTTGAAATGTATTTTCATATTCAAATGCTTATGATAAGATCAACTTAGGTTCTGATAAGCCAAGCTAAATCGAACTTCCGTTACCTCATAACGTATTAATAACCACAAAGTACAGTATGATACTACAAAGTACTATATTGTACTACAAAGTTCTTTACAGAAATGTACTACAAAATACTGTGCTGTACCTCAAAGTACTGTACTTAAAAGTATTGTACTATACTAAAAAAGTACTGTGCTGTATTACAAAGTACAGTACTGTACCACAAAGTACTATACTACAAATAAAAGTACTGTACTACACTGTACAAAGTATTATGCAATGTAATTAACTGTAGTGTGGTATTATGAAATATGCACTACGGTTACATGCTGTACAATACAGTCAAACGTGTATGAAAAATCACCTCCGAATAAAAATCACCCTGTGACTAAAGACCATTTTAAAAAAAAACTTTCAATAATTAAATAGAACAAAGTCACATCCAAATAAAGACCGTTTGTCTATAAAAATCATATACAGTCTTTGATTTGGATGGCCTTTGTTCAAAGATTTGACTTCACTAAATGTATAGAACTATGTCTTGTCATGTATTATTATACAGTTTATATATACTCCTGCATTGTGTTGTTCTGCAAAAATGTAGTATATTATTTTTGTTGTACAGTATTTCTGTACATTACACAAACGTACTTTATTTGTACACTATTCAGTTATGTGGTCTTATTTGTTATTCATATCTGGCTGTACTTTCAGGAACTGTCCTATACTGTAACGAACTCTCATGTATATGCACTTTAATGAACTGTTTTATATTGTAATGAATTGTACATACTGTTATGAAATGTCCTGTACTGTAATTACCTGTCTTGTATTGTATTAAACTTTCCTGTACTGTAATGAACTATCATGTATTGTTATGAACTGTCTTAAATTGTAATCAACTGTCCTGTACTGTAATGGACTATCTTGAAGAGTAATGAACAGAACTTTTATGTACTATAATGAACTGTCCTGTACTGTAGTGAATTGATCTGTACTGTAACTAATTGTCTTGTATTGTATTTTATTACCCTGTAATGTAATGAACTGTCCTATAGTGTAAAGAAATGTCCTGTATTGTAATCAACTGTCCTGTACAGTAATGAACTGTCCTTATTGTATTAAACTCGCCTTTATTAGTGTATTGTAATGAATTGTCCTATTCTGTAATGTACTTGTATCTTGTATTGTAATGAACTGTACTGTGTAATAATGACCTGTCTTGTACTATTATAAACTGTTCTCTACTGTAATGAACTGCCTTGCATTGTAATTAACTTTCCTGTATTGTATTAAATTGCCCTGTAATTATAATGAACTGTCCATGTTATAATGGAATGTCCGGTATTGTAATGAACTGTTCTGTAGTGTAATGAACTGTCATGTAGTGTTACGAAGTGTCGTGTACTGTAATGAACTGCTTTTTGTGGTAATTAACTGTCCTGTTTTGTAAATAATTGCCCTGTTATATACTGTCCTGTAGTATGATTAAATGTCCAGTTCTGTGATGCACTGTGTTGTACTGTGATGATCTTTCATGTACTGCAATGATCTGTCTTTTATTCTAATGAACTGTCCTATACAGTTATGAACTGTCCTGTATTGTAATGAACTGCTTTATACAGTTATAAACTGTCCTGTATTGTAATGAACTGCTCTGTACAGTATTGAACTGTCCTACATTGTAATGAACTGCTTTGTACAGTAATGAATTGTTTTGTATTGTAATGAACTGCTCTGTACGGTATTGAACTGTCCTGCATTGTAATGAACTGCTTTGTACATTAATGAACTGTTTTGTATTGTAATGAACTGCTTTGTACATTAATGAACTGTTTTGTATTGTAATGAACTGCTCTGTACAGTATTGAACTATCCTGCATTGTACTGAACTGCTTTGTACAGTAATGAACTGTCTTGTATTGTAATGAACTGCTCTGTACAGTAATGAACTGACCTGTAGTGTTACAAAGTGTCGTGTACTGTAATTAACTGTCCTGTGCGGTAATTAACTGTCCTGTTTTGTAAATAATTGCCCTGTAATGTACTGTCCTGTAGTATGATTAAATGCCCAGTTCTGTGATGCATTGTGTTGTACTGTAATGAGCTTTCATGTACTGCAATGATCTGTCTTTTATTCTAATGAACTGTCCTATACAGTTATGAACTGTCCTGTATTGTAATGAACTGCTCTGTACAGTAATGAACTGTCCTGTATTATAATGAACTGCTCTGTACAGTAATGAACTGTCCTGTATTGTAATGAACTGCTCTGTACAATAATGAACTGTCCTGTATTATAATGTACATGTATTGCTTTTTACAGTAATGAACTGTCCTGTATTATAATGAACTGCTCTGTACAGTACTGAACTGACCTGTTTTTTAATTAACTGACCTGTATTGTAATTAACCGTCATGTAGTGTAGCCAACTGTCTTGTACTGAAATGAACTGTCTTGCATTAAAATAAACTATTCTTTGTGAGGTAATGCACGATATTACGTAAACAGAACGATATGAAAATCGGTGGGACATTTAACTGTAGGAAAATATTTCACGTTCAAATTGTTCAGACACGTTTGCCTTACATCATTATTCACAATTAACATATTCATTTTTCGAAACTGTACTACAAATATTCAAAACGGATAAATGGTGAATTTTCATAAACAATTCTTGTCGGCCAGTGAAAATATCACCAAACTTATCCAATATCACACCAAATTATAAAATTGTTTTGTCTTCCGGAGTTTAACCAAACTTGTAATTAAGGACATCCTTTTTCTAATTGATTTCGAACCAGGGCCATAACCAGAGTAAGTTTAACTAAGTGACACTTGAACATTTTGCTTTCTTGTGTCTAAGACAGCCATTGTTAAGTACATGTAGTTCTTTGTCATAATCAGATTTTTTTTTTATCAAATGAGCATTAAAATCAAACTGCGTGATGTAGAAAGTACAAGATTACATTTTGTTGTGCATAGAGGTAAAAGGTTTCTTCACACTTTTACTATGTTTGTCGGAAGGGTATTCTTTTAAAACAAGTGAATTATTTTATTGAGTTTACGACATGCATGACTGTTCATTATACATGTATTTACAATATTATTTTAAGAAAAAAGATAATTTAATCATAAGAGATTCATAGACTCAGACTTAAGATATAGAGGATATTTGTTTGTTTCAGTGTAAGATCGAAAAATATTTCACCGAGTGAACACGAGTGAAAATATAATAGCTGGGGTTCACGAGTGAAATATTATTTGATCTTACATGTAAAACAAACAAATTTTCTGTTTATTTCATGATTTTTTAACGATTTCTACACCATTTTACTGATTTTTGCCGCGTAACGTCATGCTCTTATCTTCATGACGTCATCAAATAATGACGTCACAATGTTGAAGCAAAATATAATTCCATGATTATTTTTAGATTTTAGATGTTTTTCAGCACAACGTTCGTAAATATTTACGAACTACAGTTATCACGTACATTTTTTATTATGATGATTGACTACATTTCCGCTGAAAAAAACATTCAGTAATGATAAATATTTAATTTTTACGCCAAATATAGTTCGGCTACTGTGAAATTATATTTGGTAATCATTACTGTGAAATTATCAGAATATAATTAACCGTTATAATTCAGTAATCTACTGCAAAACATGTAATAAAAACAGGTAATAGTCGTGTCATTTGGGTAAGACAGAATTAGGCTATGAGTCTATGGTATGTTATATACTGATTAACGCATAGAAAAGTACACGGTTTTTATAAACAATTCACAGATCTATGATAGAACTTCAAAGGCAATTAAACACCTGGAATACATATTATTTAATTAATGTAAGAATCATTAAATGCTTTTCTAGTGTGATAATAAATAATTTTACAAAAGTTAAACTAAAAAGTACCTATCGACTTTCCGACAACAAACCGAGGCTATCTCAATATAACAAGATAGAAATAAATGCCAGAAATTACCCAGAGTTACTCTATAATGGATCTTGCCATATATCCAATGACATTTTAATGTCAAATACGAATTCTCAAGAGTCGTATTGGTATTTGTTTGTCCACGTGACGGGGCGGTCTATTATCTCCCTTTTAGACCACTTAATTTCACAATAGTTCTCGCATTGTGTTTCATCTTCCAGCTAACAGTGACGTTGGCTGCTTTAGTGGCGCTTTCCAGATGATGAATTGCTAATTAATTACTTTCCGAGCAATAGAAAGTGAACACTAAGATTGCTGGAATGTTCCTCTACAATTTTATTATCTGAGCGAACCAAATTTATTTTCTCGTCAGAAAAAACATCAACTAAAACTAGGAGCTATATTCTAGATATCTATTGCTGAATTTATAATATCCTTGTCGGGTGTTAATATTTCTAAATCGTTCTTGACTTAAATCATACATTATTTTCGGAGATGTAATATCATGTCAAAAACTAAACTAAGTCAAGACAAAATTCGCCATATATCAGCTCTATAACGCATCAATATGTTCCGCTAAATATTATCCTATTGATGATTTGTAGAATCTGAGATTATGTTCAAACATATAGACATATAGGGATGATTAAAACTGTTGAATAGAATTTCTTTAAACTTGGCATGTTGTTATGATAACAGAAAATTTTAAAGGGAAAAAAATTAGGGCGTCGCCGTTCATTCTTTTGAATAATCTGTCCCTGAAGAGGATATTTTCTTGCTAAATTCAAGGGCAGATAATTCACAATATGAAGGTAAACAATATCTTTTTTTTTTACTTTCATGTAGATCTAGCTTATTTCGTTTTTGAGTCATTTTATACATTTTAAGAACGAATAAAGAGCAGTTGGATTGTTTTCCTTGTCTTTTTAAAGAATTGTAAGTCCCTTTAAAAGTTTAAAGAAATGCAAGAGATAATTTATGGAAATGCATATTATAATGTATCCTGACCAAACGTTATTTTTAAAAGGAAATATAATCTATCTTAAAGTAAAAACCAGATTTTGTATACATTTGTATAAGTTATATGTGAATGAAATGACCTCAAATAAGTAAAAATAATTTTGACTAAAGGGCTGATAACTTAATAGTGAGATCAATGACACCCATTTTTTCCGTTTAAAATATTTCTATTATCATATTCTTACACCATGCTAGGTTACAGAAATTCGATTGAATTTTTTTTTTAAATTCTGCCTAGTTATAAATTATGGCTATATGTAAAACTCCCGAAAACGACTTTGAAGATCTACAATATACCTTTTCACTTGCTTAAAAATAACACCATTAATTCTGTCCTAAATTAATGAATCTAATTTATGTTAGGGGCAATCATAATTATCAATTAGAGTTATAGATCTATATAATTTCATTTTTTCTCTCTTTTACCTAGCCGCCGACATTACGGAAATAAACGAACAAATATTCGTAACGTTTCGTTTTTTCTACGAAACTGACCTTGAATACGGCGGAAAATACCGAACTATGTTCGGAACCGGAAGTCACATGACGCTGTATCTTAGCGACGTCATTTGGCGCCATTTATAATAAGAAGGAGTTTACATATTTCGCTTTGTTAAATTTAATTTAATTACTGTTACGATCAGACCTGCTTCATTATGGACCATCATTTTGATAGGTAAATAAAAAAGTTATTAGATCTACACAGTAGATTCTATTTTCGTTTTGTTAAGTTTAAAATCAGTTAATAAATATTCAATTTCAAACTGCGGAGCGCTATATACACGTATATAGAGAAGACAGTAGAAGCTGTTTTACCACAATTGAATCTCAGTTACACTACATCAGGGTCTTTAGGATAGAAAGACTCTGACAATTTCTTGCCTAAATTCACCCTTCACCGGATATGCATTCAGCTTTAACGTCTTGAACAATGTTGTTCACTTAAATTGTTAACGACCAGTTAATGGATACAACACATTGGGCAAAACAGACTAACAGTTAACAAGTCGTGCCAAATATGCTCTATCAATTATTAACCAATTTTTGATTAAGATGGATTATTTTACGATTCATTTTAAATCCTATATTTGACCAAATAGTTTTGACAGACAAATATTATACTGTTTTAGTGTTATTCTTTGTCCTGTTTGAAGATGTTTGGTTTCATTTCGCCTAATCAACCAGTCTGAACTTAACGCGCGAAAACACACTTTGAAACATATGACGTCATACTGCTATGTAAACAAATGGCTGATGCTGATTTATTTAGCGTGCTTTTTATGACGGTAAGTTGGTGTATCAGTCAGCCAAATAATGATTTCTTTTGTCTGTGAAGTTAAAGAAGTTCGGCAGATATCATAAATGCCATGGTATTAAAATCTACGACGTATTTTATTTACTGAACACCAAATCACTCGCCCTCAATATGGTTCGTAACAACTAGGCAGCATAATAGATCTAATTCGTTTATAAAATTTTGATGGTAGATTTCTAGATTGGAGAAATTTTGGAAATTGTAGCTCAGTTATACCGAATCTGACAACTATCAAACACTTTGAGTTTTTGATGTTTTCTTTTATCAGCGGTCATTCACTGATTGAGTGATTCACCAACAATTAATCATTAAAACTGTAAAATGTGGCATAATTAATAATAAGTACCTAATCTCACACCCAACCTATTCTCAAACCTTTCATTCATGAGCTGTTATTTATTTACTAGAAGTGACTATGATGTCCTCAACTTGTGTGCATTAAAGCTTAGTTTCTGACAGACATGTCTGCTGCTGTTTAATTAAAACAGTGCATTGTAAGGAATATTTACATTAAATATCTTATTACTTAGCATAATTTCATACAAATTGCTATTACTTTTGTAAGTCCTGTAAATACACCATTAACTTTTTGTAAAAATGATTATTAGAGACAAAAATATCTTCAAGCAGGTACCTGCATCCTGTAGGGTACTTCATTGTCATGTGATATTCATATAATAATCACCTCATTGGCTAAACTAAACAGTAGAATTTCAGAGATACTTGAAGGGGTTTGAGATTAGGTTCTTTCTTTTAAGAGGCCATGTTAATTTTATAAAAGAGGGTTGTGCTTTTCAAAGATGGAAAAAGAGCTTTTTTAATTGTTGAATTTCAGTCAAATTTTACAGAAATGTTACATAAAGATTAAAGGGTACATATGTAAAGAATTTTGATAAAGATTTAATCTTATTTATACTAAAAGACCTCTTGCATGCTTAGAATAGAGGTTTGAGAACTGGTTTGCCCACGATAATTGTAATAGAAATCTGAATTAAATTTAATGCATATGATATTTCCAATTCTTAAAATTCTTAAATTCTTAAAAATGGCTATAAATAGTAAAAAATGTACATGTATTTAAAATTCATTAAAACACTACTTTAGGTTTCTCAGCAGCAAGGGTTGCTTCTTTGCTTCTGAATTTTACTATCTCATTTTTGTGTTGCCTTGAAAAAGGCGACATATAGGGGTTACTTTTGTTGGCGGTGTCGGCGTTGTTGTCGTCGTCTTTGTCGGTGTCGTCGTCTGCTTCGTCGTCGGCTTCGTTGTCAGCGTCCCCTAAAGCTTGTCCGGAGCATAAGTCAGTCATTATAAGTCATTTTGACTTCAAACTTGGTATGCATGTTTCTCATAATGACCCAAAGTGCAGTGCACAAGAACCAGTACTCTGTACTTCTTATTTATTGAGTTATTGCCCTTTGTTTATTTTTTATACTTTATTTTTGTCCGGGCCATTTCTCCTTAAGTATAAAATCTATGGACTTGAAACTTCATAGGATGATAGATCTCATTAAAAAGAAGTGCAGTGCACAAGAACTGGTACTCTGTATTTCTTATTTTTTGAGTTATTGCCCTTTGTTAATTTTCATACTTTATTTTTGTCCGGGCCATTTCTCCTTAAGTATAAAATCTATGGACTTAAAACTTCATAGGATGATAGATCTCATTAAGAAAAAGTGCAGTGCACAAGAACTGGTACTCTGCATTTCTTATTTTTTGAGTTATTGCCCTTTGTTAATTTTCATACTTTATTTTTGTCCAGGCCATTTCTCCTAAAGTATAAAAGCTATGGACTTGAAACTTCATAGGATGATAGATCTCATTAAGAAGAAGTGCAGTGCACAAGAACTGGTACTCTGCATTTCTTATTTTTTGAGTTATTGCCCTTTGTTAATTTTCATACTTTATTTTTGTCCAGGCCTTTTCTCCTAAAGTATAAAAGCTATTATGGACATGAAACTTCATAGGATGATAGATCTCATTAAGAAGAAGTGCAGTGCCCAAGAACTGATACTCTGCATTTCTTATCTTTTGAGTTATTGCCCTTTGTTAATTTTCATACTAAATAAAGTAACTTTATTTTTGTCTTTGCCATTTCTCATAAATTATAAAAGCTTTAGACTTGAAACTTAATAGGATGATAGATCTTATTGATAAGAAGTGCAGTGCAAAGAAACTGCTGATCTGCATTTCTTATTTTTTGAGTTATTGCCCTTTGTTGATTTTCAAATTTCAGTTTGGTCTTTGCCATTTCTCTTAAACTATATTGTTCACAATCCGACTCGCAGAGTTCTAGTTTTATAAATCACATGAAAAAATCACATGTACTGTAAATTATAGATAAGTCAAATGAATTAAGTGTCATGTATAAGAACCATAACTCTCAAAGTTATTACCCTTTGCAGGGATTTAAATCATTTTCAGTTTTCAGGGGTCCAGTGGATGCACTAGTTCTGTAATTAAAGGGGTACAACCACAAACACTCACAGGGGGTACAAACAAATTTCAGCAGTCCAACTCCTTACTAAACCAAACTGTTTAATTATCATATCTAAGATGGTTTTGACTGCTTTATTATGTTGAACAAAATTTATGATGCTGGCATTATATTTTTTATGCATCCATTTGAATGCAAGAGCCTCGGTATTGTGCATCCAAGTAGACTCTTTAGGGGTTACCATTCAATTTAAAGTTTGTCTTCAAAGATAGATACTGTAGATTTTATAGAATATTATATATGCAGTGCACAAGAACAGTAACTCATAAATTTGGAGAAATTGCCTTCTAATTATACTTCTATGTAACACAAAAAAGTATAGCAGATATTTACCTCAAACATTATTGATGTATAGATTCCTTCTAGGCAAAGTACATTGTCTAGGAACCATAAGTCTCTTGCAAAATTTATTTTTAGCTTTACAAATAGTTAGAGAAGTGCACTGTTTAAAAGTCATAAATCTCCTTTATTCAACTTTGGAGTTATTGCCCTTTGTATTGTTACATATTTAATTTTTGTTCAGGACATACTGTAAAGATTTTGAGTAAAATCAACCTGATATTTCACAATTTGTTTGGTCTCTTTAAGGAGAAACACAGTACATAATATTCAGATCAAAACTATATTTAAATCCTGTTTACTCCTGGTCTGATTTGATAGTTTGAGCTTTTACAGAAGCTTAAGCCAAACGATTTGTATCATATATTTTAAGGTAGGATATTAGTTAAGACTAAGAATTTTCTTGTTTAAGTTTATTGCTCTTAAACAATATGAACACATGACATTGAAATGTAATAAACAAATTTATTATATATCTAATAAATCCAACCAATCAACAATCTGCATTTGTACCTTGTGACCAGCCAAAATATTCCTGTATTGGATAAAAAAAAAAATTATTTTCATATTGGTAGGTTGGGTACATGTGCACTAAATGACCATGCATATATTATGAGGTGAAGCCATTTGCGTTACATAAACATAGCCTTAAGACATGCTAAATGTTAGCGTTATACTAATGTCAATGTGATTATTGAAATAAGGGGTATCAATGTGATATTTTTTCGGATTTTCTTTTATATAATTATGAATTTATGATGTTTATTAAACAGATATTTATGATAAATGTAAGTTGTTACAATGTATAATTTGTTTAGGCATGTTTACTGTCATTTTCTTGAACTCACAGTAAATCATAAATGATTATGTTATTTTAAATTAAACGAAAGATATAGTAAAAAGGTTTTTATACATTTTACTGTATAATATGGAATATATTTGGACTCGTACACAGCTTATTGGCTCGTCCATTATGACTTTTCAAGCTGTGTACTCATCCAAATATATTCCCGTATTGAAACAGTAAAATGTATAATAACCTATAATTATAAGATTATTACATATTTCATATCATTGTTTCCCATTAACGCCCCCTCTATAATTAGCCCCCCCCCACCACATTTTGTAGGAAAAAAACTCTTACATCATTGATTTATAATCCATGTTAGAGCATTCCAAAAATTCAAAATATTTTTAAATTTTATTTAAAAAGAACAAAGTAATGTAAAATCATTAAAAAAATATAATCCTGTATTATATATTAGATAATAGTTTGAATAATGATTTTTATAATTGAATTATATCTTTGATTAACATATTTCATATTTCAAAGCACATTTTTGTAGTTCTAATTAGGCTCCCCCCCCATGGGCTTTAAAAAGAGACAATACAGTATTAACTTTTTTAAGGTATTAGCACCCTAATGCATTACCTCCGCTTTGAAGAGTATTCAAATAGGCTAGAACTACTGTTAACTACATTGAAAATGAGGGCCATGGGTTCAATCCCCAGAAGGGTCAACTTTTTTTTTTCTTTCTTTTTTTTTCTTTTAACATTATTTATGTATCTCTCATGTCCCATTTGGAAAGAAAAAAGTGTTTAATTTTGATTTTTTAATTTATATAGGTATTTATTGGCTAAATTATGCTAAATCTAGTAATAAATATGGTACCTGATATTTTCAAAGTGTAATATAATCAAAACTAGACGGTAAAAGTATTTCATATTTTACAAGATCAACCAATATACTTTTTTAAAAATTTAGGGAAACTTTGAAAACAGGCACTCATTTGGGTAAATTTTAAGAATTTTTTAAATTAGGCTCCCTAAGTAGAAAAATGGTCAGACACGTGGTAAAAATGGGTGGGGTAGGGTAACATTTTTATACAGATTTCATAAATTTTAAGTAGAAACCATAATTTTGCTTATTTGGATTGTTAGCTGAATGGTACTATTTGTTTCTTACCAAAAATTAATGGGAAAACATTTTTCATTAGAATGTTATTGCAGATTATTTAAAGGTTCCTACTTTCTAAAAAAGGGCCCTCATAACATCCTAGCTTGAGTTCAGAAAAGTGGCCATAACTTGATTTCCGTACGGTAAACTTTGTTTAAATTTTGCATACAGGTGTACTTTAAGGTATACATCTGACTTATGATGTCAATTTTTTAGTTCCTGATAGTGCCCATTAGGGTCCTAATACCTTAATTTATTTTTCTTTACTTTTATATATAATTGTTAAAGGTCATCACCGAGAGAAAGGTTTCCGCCACTTGCTCCTGGTAGAACATCTTTAGTTGCCAGCAAACCAAAATTGGCTTATGAAAAGATTGAGAGGATTACACCAAGGTCACCACCTTACATCAATGGCCGCTGCCCTCCTCCACCTGAACGTTTCAAACGTCAGAGACCCAGCAGTGGTCAATCTCCCACCTTTTTAATGGAGGATATAAAACGCCAAAGGCCTGGCAGTGGACTTAAAACACCCGAGGGTAAGGAATATTAGCCAAGTTACATATTAAGCAGACACTAAGACTATATAAGCATCAAACATTTGAAGATTAGCAAGGAGCATTATGAAGCTATCTGAAGTTCTGATTTACTTTTTAAACTCTTAATTGTTACTGCTATTTACTGCAATTATTATACCATATGCCACCTTTTAGGGTTCATCAAAGATTAGAAAAGAAATGTTGTTTTATGTTTTGTATTTATTTGTTTTAGAAATGTATATGATTTCTAATATTTCAGACTTAACCATATCTGGACACACCTGCACTATAATTGCCCTTGACATTGAGCTCACAGCTGATAGCTCAACACCTGTGACAGTCATGGATAAACCACAGAGAAATATTAAAAGGTATGTTGTTATTACATCTGTATTGAAACTTTTTATGCTCCCCGAAGTATATATATAGTCGTCACTTTGTCTGTCCATCCCTCCATCTGTCCGCTATTCTTTGAAACAACAAGTGGTATCAACATGAAACTTTGTAGGTAGATAGATCTTATTGGGTAGAAGTGCAGTGCAAAAGAACCATAACTCTGTCTAGCCTAATTTTGGAGTTATTGCCCTTTGTTCATTTTTACACTTTGAACTTTGTCAGGGACATAACTCTTAAACTATATTAGATATCAACATGAAACTTTGAAGATAGATAGATCTCATTGGGTAGAAGTGCAGTGCATAAGAACCATAACTCTGTCTTGCCTAATTTTGGAGTTATTGTCCTTTGTTCATTTTTACACTTTGAACTTTGTCAGGGACATAACTCTGATTAATCCATAAGAGGTATCAACATGAAACTTTGTAGGTAGATTGATCTTATTAAATAGAAGTGCAGTGGAAAAAAAACCCCTTAACTCTGCCTTGCTTAATTTTGGAGTTATTGCCCTTTGTTTATTTTTACACTTTATATATACAGTGATTTTTCTACTTATACATGTATAACAGACTCCGAAAAAAGGCCTCTTCCCAATTGAAATTTTCTTTAAAATCATGCAGTTTTCCCAAAAATCTGAACTTAAACCAGCTTTTTTTACTTCCCAAATCAGCAATTTTAGCGATAATTTTTCCCAAAATCAAGAGGCTCAGGCCTCTTCCCAATTAAGTGAGAAAAATCACTGATATATATTTATTTATTTATAACAGAGATAGTGCTGTAAAATCATTCTCAGTACAGCATATTGGCCAAGAATTTTCACCTACTCCAAACTTCATCTCTTTATCTACGGAATCTGCTACAAATCGGCCTCCAACCCCTGTTGTCCTTGATGCAAAAGCAGAGAAAAAGAGGAAAAGAAGGGAAAGAAAAGAAAGAGAGGCAAGGAAATTTGAGGAAGCCAGACTTAAAGAACAAGAAAAGCTGGAAAAGGACAGACAAGTAGCTGAGCTGTCCCGCAACCGATCAATTTTCAATGGAAACAGAGATACCCTTCCATCCATTGGCAAAAAGACTGCAGAGGTAAACATTTTGCTTTAGATATATATTAGAATCGAAAGTTAAATTAATTGCCTCCTTTCCTCTGTCTGTCCGTCAGTTACATGTAGCAATTTGGTTTCTGAAGCATAACTTAAGTTTCATTTGGCCCACATTATTCAAACTTCGTAGGATGATTGTCCATACTGAGTAGAAGACTCCTACTGATTTTGGGGTCACAAGGTCAAAGGTCAAGGTCACTTTTACCTTAAAACTGAAAACAGTTTCCACTCAATAATCTATGTATTAATCACGCTACAGCTGTACAATTTTATAGGATGAACAGCCATGTCTAATACATGACCCCTCTTGATTTTAGGGTCATCAGCTCAAAGGTCAGGGTCACAATGACCTTTACACTGAAAATTGTGGTTTCTGGAGCATAACACAAGTTCCATTTGGGTTACAGTGTTCAAACTTCATAGGATGATAATGTTTTATTGAATAAAAAATCTATATTTATACTGGGGTCAAAAGGTCAAAGGTCAGTATCAAATGACCTTAATATTGTTTAAGAAATAATATATCCCAAACTGTGATTTTATAGCTCAATAACATCACTGTTTGGAGTTCGGATGCGAGGAATTATATCACGAGGGCGTAGCCCGAGTGATATAATGTTGCGCATCCGAACGACAAACAGTGATGTTATCCAGCGATAAAATCACCGATTTGGATATATTATTTCGATTCTAACACGAAATTAACAAATAAATGCTGCCGTTCCTGCTATTAAGCAAAATTGCGCCTGATTTGTTTCCGTACTTATTGTCAGCGCGTCGGATTTCATAGTGGTTACGTCACATGTACAATGATTACGTCACACGTCTAAATATAGAACGTCAAACAGTGACTCTATTGCATAATAATACACACTTTTGGTTCTTCTATGTTCAATAGGGAAAAATGCGGGTCGTGTTAGAATAACAGTTTTATAATTGTCAAAATTCATAGGATGATCACTTATATCAAGTATATTAATTATATGCCCGAAAAAATTTGCTTATATAATGCTATACCCCTGGCCTCTTTCTGTCATCCTTATTAAAAAAAACAACAACAACAAAGTCACTTCGGCATATAATGCTCTGCCTAGCGGTGCTCTTGTTTTGACATTTGGCTTCAAGATAAAAGAAAAGTTGGTTGTTACTCATTATTATACCATACTTATAATTTCTTTCATTTGTCATTATAGATTTTATTTATACTTACACAAAATACAAGAATACTCTTATTTTTAAACCTGACAAGTATGACCTTGAACTTAAAAATACCTTTACTATCAATGTTAAGTTATTGAGATTTGATCATAATGTTATTTATTTATCGATGGATTTGATTTATAGTACTATGACAAAACAACACTTACCAGAGACCTTAGCTTGAATTATTATGGTGTGACCTTGACATTACAATGATCTTGACTATTGAGGTCAAAACATTAATTTTTGCTAAAATTGTCATTACTTTGACATGTATTTAAGGCTTATATTTATTCTGGGTCAAATGAACACATTCCTTTTTTAATCATTCAAGAAAAAATTGACTGACCATCAAAATCAAGTGTTAGAATTTTGTTAAAATTGTCAAACTTTTTATTAGTCCCCTACCGGTTTACCGGAGGGGACTTTAGGTTTACCCTCCGTCCGTCTGTCCGTCCGTCTGTCCGTCCTTCCGTCTGTCTGTCAGTCCGTCCGTCCACAAAACTGGATCCCGCGATAACTTGAAAAGTACTGAAAATATTTTTATGAAACTTGGTATATGGATAGATGGCAGTATGGAGATTATGCACATCTTTTTTCTTTTCTTCCTATGTTGAAAATTCTGGTTGCTATGGCAACAAATAGGCTGAAAATATGGCAAATTTTACACATAAACTGGATCCAGTGATAACGCAAAAAAGTACTGGAAATATTTTTTGAAACTTGACATTATGGGTAGATGGCAGTCTTGAGATTATGCACGTCTTTTTTCTTTTCTTCCTATGTTGAAAATTCTGGTTGCTATGGCAACAAATAGGCTGAAAATATGGCAAATTTTTACACATAAACTGGATCCAGTGATAGTGCAAAAAGTACTGGAAATATTTTTATGAAACTTGACATATGGGTAGATGGCAGTCTGGAGATTATGCACGTTTTTTTCTTTTCTTCTTATGTTGAAAATTCTGGTTGCTATGGCAACACATAGACTGAAAATATGGCAAATATTAAATATTCATAAAATTGGCAATAACTTTATCCTCAGATTTGTTTTTTACTTGGACAAAACAAAACTTAAATGACAACACTGACACGACGAAAATTTCAAGTATGACCTTGACTTATAAATTACCCTGACAGTTCAGGTCAAATATTAAATTCTATTTAAATTTTTTAAATAAAAATGAAATTGTCTTTGCAAAGCCTTCATCACAATGTTTTTTCTCCAATGAGTTTGGAAAAAAGTTGAGCATATAATGACCCCAGTGCTTGTGGTGGTTCTTGTTTGTTTTTGTTCTTTTGTCCAGTAATCTGACTAGTTTCTTATTGCTAGAAATGTTCCTATTATTTCCCAAAATGTATTTATCAGTAATGTTTCCAATGAGGATAGTTAGGTTTTTCTATTTGAATACTAAATTTCTTGACTCGAAAATATTTGTATTAAGTAATAGAAAGAGCACCGAAACACGAGGTTATCTGATTTGTACGAGGGGGCGTATTAATCAGATTACCGAGTGTTTTGGTGTTCTTTCTCTCTTGTATCATAGTCAAACATAAAAACACGTTCCTTGTTGTTACAATATGAAACCCTGGCAAAAATGAACCAATGAACGAGCATCTAAATATGACATTTCTGTCGATTTCACTTTCACTGCCGTCACAATATGTAAACCCCAGCAAAAATGAGCCAATCAATGGGCATGCTCTGGAGTGCGGGTAACTAATACCCGCACTCCAGTTAACGCACTGTGCATGTATATGTAAACGATTTAACCCTGACACATTTTCAACAGAAAGGTCTCCAAACTATGATACAAGTAATTTTTTATTGCATTGTTGAATATTATAAATATTGAACATTTTGAGTTCAGATTTGCAGTAATAATTGGTCAGGAAGGGACCATCTTATTCTAAGACCTGTGTGTGATTTATTTAAGACCTGTGACATGTGATACTTATTTATTAATTTTGAACAGTTAACAGGGCATCATTACAAATAATATAAGAATTTTTTTTTCTTTTTCAAGTTTAATTATGCATGTACAAAAAAGAATGAAAGTGACTAAACTAATCAGTTGTTCTACATTCAGTAGAGAAGTGTAATGTCTCTGACATCATTTGGATTACGTTTACAATCATCTGACATCATTCATAAAACCTGTCAACATTTCACCATATATATTATAATTAAATTTATATATTCTAACAATTGCTTCACACAAATTCCCAAAATCAAACAAATAGGGCAGTCATGTGCATTAATGCACTGCATAAAAAGGGAGTGCTTACACATCTTATGACATCAGATATGAGACTAATAAACCATTGATGTCAGGAAAATTACTTCTTTACTCAGAGTAGTTCAACATATTGTTATCAATTTTTTTTTTTTTATCAGAATGGAAATAGATATTAGTTTTTTGTGCATTATAGTATAAACTAATTTGAACTCTGAAACCGTGCATTATTCTACTACAGTGTACTCAGAATTCTGACATGATTATCTATTTCCCAAATATAATCATGCTTCACACTAATTCCCAGTATCAGCAAGGAATTCAAGTGCATTATTATTACATGACTAATGCACAGCATAAAGAAGGAGTGCTTACACATGTTTATCACATACCCATGCCGATTTTGCGACTTCGTAAATATGGTATTGCACGGCCGTGCATATATTTTGACGTGACGTCATTCGCTTTATACAAACATAGTGTAAAGACGCGCTAAATGTTAGCGTTATACTATAGGCGCGTCAATGAAAAATACCTCTTATTTCACTTTAAATGGTCTTTATTTTGGGTATGTGATAAATAGAATATCAAATTTGTGTAAGTTCATTACTGAATTTATTGCACTCTTTGAATAAAATAATATGCTCGCCAGAGGCTCGCATAATATAATATTATTCAACTTTTGCAATAAATTCAGTATTGAACTTACACTCAATCAATGTCCTCTATTTTTCACACACCCGTCCCGATTTTGCGACTCCGTATATATGGTATTGCACGGCCGTGCATATATTTTGACGTGACGTCATTAGCGTTATACAAACAGTGTAATGACGCGCTAAATGTTAGCGTTATACTGTAGGCGCGTCAATGAAAAATGACGTTTTGTTTCACTTTAAACAGTCTTTATTTTGGACATGTGATAAATAGAATATTAAATTCGTGTAAGTTAATTACTGAATTTATTGCACTCGTTGAATAAAATAATATTATGCTCGCCAGAGGCTCGCATAATATAATTTTATTCAACTTGTGCAATAAATTCAGTATTGAACTTACACTCAATCAATATCCTCTATATCTTATATGACATCAGATCATAAATCATTGATGTCAGGAAAATTACCATCATGATTATAAAAATATTATTTTACATTTAAACTTGAACTGTGCATTATTCTACAATAATGCACTCAAAATTGAAATAGATTTCATAAATAACACATTCATTTACTTTTTGACAGGAAATAATTGGAATCATGTATTCATAGTGACTACTAATATAGAATGTTATGCATGGCAATTCTGAGTTGCTTCATTTTCCAACAGGTTAACTTTTACATGGGAAAACTGCCACAGATTGAGGAAGTTGATTACAACGGCAAAGCCTTGCCTGACAACAACGTAGTGGACGTTATACAAAAGCATGAAGCACAAGTTGAAACCACTGCCTACCTGCGCATGATCAGCCAGGACTACATTAATGCCAGTGCTGAATTGATGGAAGCCTATAAGGTATACTATGTGATTATTTCAATATGAAAACGAAAAATTTGTAATTTTACTTTTATATGTGTTTAGGTATTTAATTTACACATCAAAATTTCTATATAATTATGGTAACTTTGTATATTTTGGGCAGTATCAATCTTTATGTTGTCAAAGAGTAATTAGAGCTAGGGCATGTAAGTTATTAACTAGGTTTTCAGGGCTTTTTTTCCTTCTTTAGCAGGGGGGCAGGGAAGCGTTCCCAAAGAAAAATTCTTTAAAATCATGCAGTTTTCCCCCAAAAATGAATTGACATCAAGTTCTTTCTTCCCCTTATACAAAAATACCATATTACTTTTCCCCATAATTAGGGGAAGGGCTGCTTCCCCAGTCTGTGAAAAAAGCCCTGGTTTTGATATATTTTCCATAGCTTTAGTTATCTATAATTGTTAAATATGTGCATGATATATAATGTATATGTTTATAGGAAAATGAGGCTCTTGAAATCATTGAGGCCCATGAGGAAGAGGTTGGAAGGAAGCATGCAGCAACTAACTACTATGTCAGCGGCAGTTATTCCAACAGGAGTCAATCATGCAGGACCTCCTCTGCCCGATCTAGATGCCCCTCAGGAGTGGCATCTAGACGGATAATTGCCTAAATCCTTTCAAATTGTCATGCATGCTCACATAAATTTTAAGGCCAAAAACAATGTAAACAAATTTCAAATAGTTTCCTTATCAACATAATGTTTTTTTATCTTTGGGAGAAAAAAACAAACTAGTTAAACAATTTGAAAAATTAAATTTTGAACAAACACCTTTTTTGGCAGTCACATACTGAAAAAAAACACTTTCATTTTTTTCATTTTTCATTTTTTTTTTTAATCAATACAGAAAACTTAATGGATATATAACTGACTGTTTATGAAACAGGTTAAATACATCTTTTACAAATTTGATTGTGATTTAACTTTATTTTATCAGGTCCTCTTTGAGCTAAATGTATTAATACACCTAGATATACCACAGTTATAATGTTTGCAGGAATGCAACCCTACATAATAATATTATTTTATTTTTTTCATTTTCAGTAAGAAAAGTTTACATCTATAAAAATTAAAATTCATAATAGGAGGTTGCTGCATAGGGCAGATTGGTGCAGGTTGAAGTTTTTATCCATTCCTTACAATTGAAGTTTAAGGCATGTCATGAGTAATTTAGGCTTTAAATATTCACTTTTATAAAATTCCTTTTCCATCTCACAATGTTAACCTGGTTGGTCAAAAAATACTAAAACAACCTTTTTAATTTCATAAGCTTTTTGATTGTTAATTGTTTGAATATTAATATACATTTACATATCTACACATTCATTACAAACATTTAGGTACACTTTTATTACATACTTTTACATACACATTCATTACAAACATTTTACCTAAACCTTCATTACAAACTCATAACAAACTATAAACATACACATTCATTACAAACATTTACATATTGGAACATTCAATTCATTTAGACATATTCATATACATCACATAAGCATCTATTAATACATATAATAACATATTTATTTGACAGTACATTGGTCTTCCTCTTTTTAAATTTGAACACTCAAACTTTTCTGCCATAAAATATTGTAATATCTAATAGGGTAACTGAAAAAAAAATCAAGTTTGGACTGGTGATTGGTGTACAGTGTTGATGAAAAATAATTTTAAATATGATAATTTTTAACAATTCAAATGGTGATTTTTTTTTTCGGAAAAATGTTTTTTTATTTTTACTGTTTTTTTTTCTCTTAAGAAATATTTTCAATTCCAAGATGGCTCGATACGAGGGTAGTAAAGGATGTCTAAAAAATTTGAAAAATGTAAAAAAAGTGACATCCTTGCTTTTCTTGTATCTGATATTTTATTTAACTTTTTCCTTTTATTCCTGTTTTTTTTTCTTACATTTTAAAAATTCACTCTTTTTTTGTTCACAACACTGTTCACTTGAATGAGCACACATTTGTTTGGGAACATAAAGTCAAGAAAATCTGAGTCATTATTAGAAAGATGTCACATTGGCTACCATATCAGACTTCAAAATGTTAGCAGTATTACCAGCAATACAATAACACATTGTAACATTTGCAGTTTGCACACATTAATCCATTTATTCCTCCCCTCCCCCACCCCTAAGTCCACCAAACACACCCTTGAACAAATTGACATTGTTTATATCACTAGACTTACTATTTTGGCTTACACATTTGTCAACTTATTTGTATTTTTTTAGTCAGAAAAAAAGGAAGAATTATGTTTAATATTAAAACTGCAATAAAAGTAGGAGTGTGACCTGGTGAGCATTATTAGTACCAAAACACTTCATTTTTTTTATATATATATATATTTGGTAAATATAATTTATTAACATTTTTTAAAACATATAAACAAAATCTTCTAAGTGCATTAAGAGCTTGAAAGCTGTACATTCTATTTTTATTCTTTTGAAATGTTACAATACAAGGGGAACATTAAGATGTCGTAAAATGTAAAAAATGTAAAAAAAATAATATGACAATCTGTTCTCCTTGCATTAGATTTTTTTTTCCTTTTAAAACAAACTTTTTTCGGCCATTGTTTTACATAAATTGTTTTCCTTTGTTAGATTTTTCACAATAATGTTCACTAGGTCGTTTGTAGCAAAATATCTGACTGCCATTTTAGACATCAAAATATTAGCAGTATTCAGTAAAAACACATTGTAATATTTGCATTTGTACACAATTACCCAATTATCCCCCAATACCTTTGAAATTTATACACATTTACCTATTAAACCCCCCTCACACCACCCCCAAAATGCAAATAGTACCCATTTATTCCTTTCTCCTCCACCCCCAACACACCCAGGAACATATTGACATTGTTACTATTTGGCATACAATATTTTTATTTATTTGTAATTTTACTGTCAAAACAAAAATGAATTATGTATATTTAAACTACAATAAAAGAAGGATTGTGATCTGGTGAACATTGATGGTACCAAAACACTTCATTATTTAATATATTTAGTAAATATTATTTAATAACAATTTTTTTTAACTATTAAACTAAACATCTTACTGGACTAAGAACTTGAGAGCTCTACGGACTATTTTTATTCTTTTAAAATTAATCCAAAATTGTTTCAATACAAGGGGAACATTAAGATGTCGTAAAATGTGAAAAAATGTAAAAAAAAAAAAATAATATGACAATCTGTTCTCCTTGTATTAGATTTTTTTCCTTCCTTTTAAGAAACAACATTTGGCCATTGTTTACATAAATTGTTTTAGACATAAAATATATGCAGTATTAGTTAATAACATGTTGTAACATTTGCAATTTCTACACATTTTACCAATTTATTCGCCCCCCCCCCCCCCTCCCCAACTTCAATTTGTACACATTTACCAACAATTTATCACCACACCCCCGCCCCAAACTGCAATTTGTACACATTTTACCAACAATTTATCACCACCCCCGCCCCAAACTGGCAATTTGTACACATTTACCACGCCCCAACTGCAATTTGTACACATTTACCAACAATTTATCACCACCCCCGCCCCAAACTACAATTTGTACACATTTACCAACAATTTATCACCACCCCCGCCCCAAACAGCAATTTGTACACATTTACCAACAATTTATCACCACCCCCGCCCCAAACAGCAATTTGTACACATTTACCAACAATTTATCACCACCCCCGCCCAAAACTGCAATTTGTACACATTTACCAACAATTTATCACCACCCCCGCCCAAACTGCAATTTGTACACATTTACCAACAATTTATCACCACCCCCGCCCCAAACTGCAATTTGTACACATTTACCAACAATTTATCACCACCCCCGCCCCAAACTGCAATTTGTACACATTTACCAACAATTTATCACCACCCCCGCCCCAAACTGCAATTTGTACACATTTACCAACAATTTATCACCACCCCCGCCCCAAACTGCAATTTGTACACATTTACCAACAATTTATCACCACCCCGCCCCAAACAGCAATTTGTACACATTTACCAACAATTTATCACCACCCCCACCCAAACTGCAATTACACATTTACCAACAATTTATCACCACCCCCGCCCCAAACTGCAATTTGTACACATTTACCAACAATTTATCACCACCCCCGCCCCAAACTGCAATTTGTACACATTTAACCAACAATTTATCACCACCCCGCCCCCAAACAGCAATTTGTACACATTTACCAACAATTTATCACCACCCCCACCCCAAACTGCAATTTGTACACATTTACACATTTACCCATTTATTCCTCTCCTCCACCTGCCGCAAACACACCCAGGAACAAATTGACATTGTTTATTACTGTTTTGGCATACTATTCTATTTATTTGTAATTTTACTGTCAGAAAAATGAATAATGTATATTAAAACTACAATAAAAGAAGGATTGTGACCTAGTGAACATTGATGGTACCAAAACACTTCATTATTTCTTTTTTATATATATATTTAGTAAATATTATTTAATAACATTTTTTTTTAAATCTTTAAACAAAATATCTTACTGGACTAAGAACTTGAGAGCTATACAGACTATTTATATTCTTTTAAAATGAATCCAAAAATGTTTCAATACAAGGGGAACATTAAGATGTCGTAAAATGTGAAAAAATGTAAAAAAAAAAATAATATGACAATCTGTTCTCCTTGTATTAGATTTTTTTTCTTCCTTTTAAAAACTTTTTTGGCCATTTTTTACATAAATTGTTTTCCTTTGTACAATTTTTTTTTCAGAATGTTCACTAGGTTGTTTGTAGCAAAATGATAATAACAATCCTGGCGATTTAGATCTTGAAAATAAAGCTTTGTGGTTATTTAAAGACATCTGTTGTTTCAAGAAATTTGTTTACTGAATTTTCAGAAGTATTTCAAATACATTAAAACATACATATCTCCGGACAGATGCCAGATTGGCTGACATTTTAGACATCAAAATATTAGCAGTATTAGTGATAATACATTGTGGCATTTGCAGTTTGTACACATTTACCCATTTATCCCCCAACATCTCCCTCAAACTGCAATTTATACACATTTACCCATTATCCCCCATCCCCAACAGTTTCCTCAAGCTGCAATTTGTACACATTTACCCATTTATGCCACCACCCACCTCCTAAAACACACCCAGGAACAATTACTTTTTTGGCATACAAATTTTTCAATTTATTTTTAATTTTTTCAGTCAGAAAAAAAAGAATTATGTATATTAAAACTGCAATAACATTTGGATTGTGACCTGGTAAACATTGATGGCACCAAAACATTTCATTATTTTCTTTTATTTGATAAATATAACTTGATTATATTTTTATGATAATAACAATTCAGGCAATTTAGATTTTAATGTTTACATATATCTAGACTTAGACACAGTAAATACTAGGAGTAATCTAGTCATTCTTATATATTCTTATATAGCTAATTAACATCAGTATACTACTGTTCACTACATCAACATGTCACATTCACTACATCAATATGTCAATTTACCATGTTCACTACATCAAGATGTTATGTTCACTAAAATGATAACATTCATTACTGTTATACCAGTCCACATTCACTAAAACATCAATATTTCATCATTTTATCATATCACATGTGCTATTTTAAAACATCATGTTCACTACATCAACATGTCACATTCACTAAAAAGATTATCATAATCACATTCATTACATGCAATGTTCACAAGATACTAGTAGTTTTCACAGGATAGACCATCATATCACATTTACAAAATTGTAACATTAACAACTGTATCATTGGCCTGTCTTGAAATTCATCGTTTTCTTTCTGTTTTTTGATTTTGTAAAAAGATATGGGCCCTATGCAGCAACCAATACCATATTAGTTTTAAAACAAACCCAATATTTCAATTATTTTTGTACTTTTATTTTTCCAAAAACATTTCTAGGCTAGTTATTTTGAAGAAGAAAAAAACCTGGTTAATTATTTATGACTATTTGCTTTGCCTTTTTCTAATTTAATTGTTATAGGAATAGCACTTTCTCTTCTCATTTACAAATTTTTGAAGACAAACATGCCTGTAGTATGTGACTGTCCAATGAAAAACAATCTTTCAAAATTTCATTGAACTTCATTTAACAAGATAATTCATTTATTGTGAGCATGCAATGGCAAAGGAGGAAAAAAGGACTTTTTTGCAACTCTATAAAACCTTATTAAAAGAAATGTTGAAATTTAAATATTTGTTGATTTATTATTATTATTATTATTATTATTATTATTACTACTACTATTATTATAATTATTATTATTATTATAAAATGATTTCCCTGGCCTACAAAAAGGCATGGCATTTTTCTATTTCAATTGGTCCTTGCAATATGTATTAATATTCATTAAATGTCAAAATTGTAACTAGAAGAAAAGGACTGTTAGGATTTCAAATTCTCCTATTTGTTTAAAAACTTTATTTTTTTTGGAACACTTGGAGTAAAACCGATGTGGCACTTACTGTTCCTTGACATTATGAAAGTTTAATTTTGTATTGTTGCAGTTTGGAATAATTATGCAACAAAAGTGTCCTTTCAACTGATTATTATTAAGGGCACATTATGCCTTAAGGGCACATTATGCCCCAGAAATGAATAAAGAAAATTTTCACTTACTTAGAAAGGGCAATCATTAATTTTACAACATTTAAACAACAGATTTAGAGCATGTTAGATGCCCTGTTCATAAAAAAGTAGCACTACATGTAAAATAATTTGTCTAAAAAGTAACAAAATGTAAACAAAGTAGTATTTTAACTTTCATACAAAATATAATTAATCTCTTTAATATACTAATTGCAAAAAAGAGAGAAAAAGATGATGTAATTTGACAGTGAGTAGTTTTGAAACTACATAAGTACACTGAAAAAAGCTATCAAAAAATAAAAGTAAAAGTATTTCTGGGGCATAATGGGCCTTTAACTATAAAATGACATCCATACTCTCTTTGATAAGAATAAGTTCAATAACCTAAACATGAAAAAATAAACAAAAGAAAAAACTACCTTACTTGGAATGATGCTACAATTTCACAAAATAAGCTCTTATTTCAAATTCATAGTACTGTAAATCATTCAGTTGGCAAGTCATAAATCTGAAGTGTTTATAATTGTTCTGAAGTTGTTGACAATGTTTAATAAAACAGCAACGATGTGAAAAAGAGAAAAGAAATTCTCGTCCCTTTAGGACCTGTAATGTAACCTGCCCCTGGCCCCCTCCCCTCAAAAGGAGAGAAAAAGAACAACTTAATTAAGTAAATATGCTATTACCGAGAATGTTATTATAAGTTGCCTATATGTATCATCGGAATTTTGTCAGTTTTGATTTATGTGTTTAAATTCACTATAGCAAAAGCACAAGGCCAGCTTTTTTTTGATCACGCACTATCTCCATATGTTTGTCCGTCCGTCCACAATTCAAATGACATCAAACATACTGAGCTATTGTCATCATTACTTCATAGGAATGTTCCTTGGGTGATCCTCATAATGATCGTTTTGTGACAATGTACCAGGATTGTTTAATTAATTTCAATATGGTATAAACATCGAGTTCACTAACCTTTATTGAATAAAATAAAAATCGTCCTGATTAAACCTGTTACCTTTGAAAAACAGCTACATATCACAGGGTTGACAGAATGACATTACTTTTAATGTCATATGACTGGTTAACTTTGCCAAAGCCCCATATTCATCAATCCGCGATTAATGTTCAATTTCCTTCCCCTTAGGGTTACCAAACACCCAAGCTTCCCTATTAAAGGAATAGCGGCCGAAAATAAAATAAAATGGACATTTGACATTTCCCTAGATTAACCTATTTCCTAGGACCTAAACTAAACACCCCCAGACCCAAAACAAAAAGTAAACTACGCTTTGAGATTTTAGACAGCCTACAAGCAGAAGTATTAGATTAGAAATATTAAAATTTTTAACTGGTTGCCTAACGACGGGAATAAGAAGACTTTTACACAGATGAACAACCTTATTGAGATTAATGTGTCCTTTATTACGGTTATGTAGTGATGTTTTGTTAATCGTTGTGAACTGATATTGAGAATGAGTAGTTTCTCAATTGACCGTCATAATTAAATAAAAATAACTTGTATTTTATTGACTATCAAGATCTAGTTGTCTATTTAATATCAATTAGTAAAAATCATAACACAAGACGTGACACTGTTGTACTTTTAAGTGTCAATGGAATTTTGTTTCCTTTGGTGAGCGGTACAGTGCCATCAAGGACCTCTTGTTTTTCGGTTACACACATTCCTTTAAAATTTCAAGAATACGTTAAAGTATTTTCGTCAATACCAGATTCTTGACAATAATGATTCACTGTCCCCATCTCTCTAAGTTCCATTATCCTAGAATTATGTTGCAATTTACAAGTTTTTTTATTCAGTATCATTCGTGCATTGAGGATCATTAACAAATTAATTAAACTACATCTGTTTTCACTGTAAGCCCATATGGTTCAGTGTCTAGGTTGCTATCGATTTTATTGGTGCTAAGCTATGTAACTTATAGCTTATAATACTGTAGTTATTGCATTGTCGCTTTACTTTTTCGTCTGCTCTTTCATCGTCCGATTTTCTCAGAATTTATTAAGATTTATTCTTTTTGGTCTTGCTATCATTGAACCCTGTTGTTAAAAAACACGTGCGTGAATGGCAAATTCTTTGAAAGCAGACCCCTTACCCACTTGGCCACCATTCCCACCAGCATACGGACATTTAAAAAAGTTTCTTTAATCAGTACCACACACATTAAACAATTTACTCCGGGAAATTGATAAATTACAAATGAAAATGTTCTATTTCCACTTTACAGAGAAAACCTTTTGGTGTGAAACAATATATCTGAAACGTTTTATCACTAGAATTAATATCTGTGAGAAACATCCACTGATTTCGTTTAAATACCGTTTTGTATTTAATTTATATAGTAGCGATACTAAATTTGTGTCTATATCATGGGGTGCCATCCACAATAAAAACTAATTCTTGTGCTTGTCTTCCCACTAAAACAACAATAAACAACAAAAACAACATTTTCTGAAGATACTCTTTATAGGTGAGAAATAAACATCATCTGCGGCATTTTAAAACAAATCTTTTGACAGAAATTGTACTTCATGCCAAAGCTTTAAAATCTTGACTTCGATTTCTACGACAGTCAGATAACATTCGGTGCTAAAGTCAACGTTTTACGATGTTCCTGTAATGCTTATGGAACTTCCTTCATTAAATATTAATACGAGTGTTTGTCGGTTTATAAGAAGTTTGTAGAAACAAATTGATGACAGTGGAAATGAGATATTTTTTCATTCTTAATCTTCATGAGATATGTTATATGCTTGAAAAGAGAAAATCTAGGATATTATCATGAAACAAAATGAAGAACTTCTGAGTCTCAATAATTTGATTTTAAAACGTTACTTCATGATGGATTTTGATCCGTGCCATGACAAACCAACGTAATGCGTTTGCGACCAGCATGGATCCAGACCAGCCTTGCATCGGCGCAGTCTGATCAGGATCCATACAATTCGCTTACAAACCCTATTACAAGTAGAGAAACTGATATTGAACATCATGGATCCTGATCAGACTGCGCTGATGCGCAGGCTGGTCTGGATCCATGCTGGTCGCAAACCCATTATGTTGGTTATGTCGTGACGCGGCTCATTTCTTTAAAACTAATGTGGTCAATGCGAACATTTTCTGTGTAAGATCATACAGCTGGACTAAAAGCTAACATTTTTGTCGTTTGGAAGTAAGATGTATAATTTTACGTAAGATTTCTTACAATTTTAAACATGAGTATGTCATCTGATTCACAGCAGTAGGACCTAGTACTGGACTTTCATGTTTGTAAGCGGCTTTTAACCATTTCATTGCTGAAACAGAAACAAAAAACCCTGGCCAGCAAGCACATCCGCCCAATCGCATCAGGCACTGATCACTTTATCAATTTTCATCATTCATGAACGGTTTCAAAATTTGGTAGTTAAGAAAAATAAATCAGCATGTTTAGGGTTAAAGAGAATGTCAATTTGTTAAAGCTTTCGTTTCAAAACTGGAGAGAATTTTCAAACTTTACAAGTTTTACTCATGAAGCATAAAAATAAACGATATTTTGATATCAAAATCAGTGTATATTTTATGTAGATGGCAATCAATTTCAAATAAAAATATAGTTTTTAAACGCTAGGCATCTTACAATTAATTAAATTGAAACAAAGGCTGTATTATAAACATTTATGAACTTGCCTTGATTTCATTATTTATTATTCATTTTATTCTTTATTATAGTCTCATCAATGTGATACAGTATATACAACATATAAATAAAAAGCATAATTAAACATAATTAAAAAAGCACATTGCCACTCTCTACAGAGTCATTGGAGATTTTGTATCTTTTAATATCATAATACAAGTACAATGTAGTATTATTATTATATAATAGAGTATTAGAGTCCTCTTAATCTACGTCTTGAGCATAGTATAATATATCCATGGGATATAGGCCTACATGATTGTAAAGAACATGCCCGATAAGGTTAAGTAAGAACATGGATATATAAGATGTATTCAAGTGTATGATTACAAAGAATGTGAGTTCCAAATTCTAACGTCCGATCGAAGCGCACGGCGTCCGTACTAGTACACGGTCGACTTAGTCACATTGATATACGTCATCGCCGCTAATTTATATTTATTAACGTTGATACGTCATCGCCGCTAATTAATGCATGACGTATCAAGATGTTAACAAGGTATACATGTATAGTTTATAAGTACGAACTTTTAAAAAGCTCAACTTTCAGAAAATGCACATATATCGCTAGTCTGACATTAAAGCAGTAAATGAAAAGGTCGTTCCAGTTCAGACATAATAGAATAGAAGTGAAAAGTACTTATTATGTAACGAAAGAAAGAGAAAGAAAAACAAGATGTAAATAAATTTTACGTTTATTACAAGACAATTTGCTTGAAAAAACAATCTCGAAATACAAAAAAATGCCTTTTAGATCACGAAATAAAGTTTTAATACTACCAGAGTTTCTTGCAATACGCCTTTCTTGATACCCGCCTTCTTACGCTGTAATAAGCTATTCAGCGGGTTTGCAGGGCGGTAGTTATACTGTAGTATCCGCACATACCCGGAAAGCTACTAACGTCCTTGTTGAGCTGATGTATGACATTTCCAGTGACTTACATATAGTGACCTTTTCAAAATATGGTTTAATGTTAATTAATATTTAAAAGGTATAGTTACACAACCACTATAATGTATAGAAAGTTCCTTTAGTGCAGACAAAAACGTCATTTCTAACCAGACTTAGTCAAGAAATACAAAACACTTTGTCATCTTAACAGGAAATTGGGCAAAACAGACATATATCTGCTAGACACGAAAACAGTCCTACCTACGTAATCAGCGGTTCAAAGAAAATCCTCGACGTTTTTAAGATTATTTTTAAAATAAAAGCTAGATTAAATTTGTAAATGTACATGACATGTATACACATTGTCATATATTTTATACAGAAACAGTTTTTAAGTAAAGTTGTATTTATTTGCAACACGGAGAGAAGTATTTGCAAATTGTATAAAACGCTTAAAGGGAGATAAGTGATATATAATAACTTATTATTTAAAACACTCTTGTCGCCCTTGAATTACGAATGTTAATGCAGCGAATTTCACAATTTGTGCAATATGAATGTTATCAATTAAAATGAAGTTTCTCATTGCTTTATATAATAATTCATAGAAATGTATATTTTATTATATAGAAACAAATTCACGTTTAACAACACGTGTAAAGTTACATAAGCATTATAAAAATGTTCTATTTTTGAAATTCAAATGTAGTTAGGTTAACAAGTTAGTCACGCACTGTCACACGTACAATAACTTAGGTACATTGAATCTGGGATGCTAGTTCTCTAACGATTGTCATTGTACCTCATATGTTCTATATGTTAAGCGTTTCATATTGGATATAAATATTAAACTGTACTAAAAATCGATTAGCCATACAGAGTACCAGTAAGACTGGGCAGTTGTGGTAAGACTGGGAAGATGTGAAGGATAGCCTGGGTAGATACAAGCGCCGACAGTGGGTAACCATCAATAAGATCTAATGCAGTTTATTAACAAAATGGGTTTTAGAAGCGGCATTGAATTTGCTATTTTAAGATGAAAATGCAAGACATGATATCTTTCAAATTTGGATAAATATGACTCTACTGATATAATAAACAAAACGACAAGGATATCTTCAGGAAGACTTCAAATTTGAATACATGAATATAATCGGCGCTACCAATAGATTTGCATAGTTTACTTGGAAGAAAGTGTGGTGAACTTTCGTTTTTGATTCATTTTAAATCATGATAAAATAAAATTATGAAAATATGAATCAGTAAAATGAACATTTTTGACTCATTATAAATTCATGTACATGTATAAGAAATGTTTCAAGTGCAGTTACACCTGCATATTGACTGTTCCTTATTTTTTTAAAATAGCTCTTTTGATGTGAGTATTATAACCAACATGGTTGTCAATAAACAATTTGTATATAAATAAACAGCTGAGCTTGTCTCATTATTTTGAATGCACTCTTCTTCTTCGGTACCGACCAATTCCTGAAATACGTCCAGCCAGAAGTTAGCCTCCTCCGCGTAGAAATATCAGCGGACGTGTTTGACATGGTTTTGTCGAGATTTAGGAAGTCGCCGGTATCTAAGCTGTATTCTGGCCAATTTGGTGTCACTTGTTCGGGGATGTTCGGATTGCTAAAATACATAATATATGTATACAGATGAGATATGAATTGGTATGCTGTATCATGCACGCATGGAGCATCGACCAATGTTCTTTTAGTCTTTTTTGATAAACAAAATGTCCTCATTAATTAAAGAAGACAGCTTAAAGAATAACACAATGTAGGCACGCTTAATTTCATCTTAAACAGTGGATCGAAGTTTGTAAATATTACAATAACGTACTAAGATTGGTGGGGACATTTCCAAATCATGAACTCCCGATTTCATCTTCGTGAATTCACAATTTTAACTTCATCAACTCACGTTTTCAACATACGAAATTCACGAATTCACGATTTCAACTTCATGAATTCACGATTTCATCTTCACGAATTTACGATTTCAACTTCATGCATTCACGATTTCCATTGCACGCATTCAACATCGTAATGTCACGATTTCAATTTCACGAATTTAGCATCACGAATTCACGATTTCGTGAAGTTGAAATCGCGAATTCGTGAAGTTGAAATCGTGAATTCACGAAGATGAAATCGGGAATTCATGAAGTAGAAATGTCCCCACCGGTCTTTCGCAATAAGGTCATGGTAATGCTCACTTCGCTGTACTTAATCTGTCCAGTAACAGGATAACTTTATATACTGCAAGACTTTGGAGATTTTTCCATGCATGCATGAATGCAAACAGATAACACGTATCATTCTAATATAGAGTCTTACCGAAACATGGAGAAGACACTCTAAAGATATCACCTATAATAATAACAATTGAGAACTACCCAAAAATATTAACCTAGACAGGTAAAATCATAAGGGGAAACGGTCCAGTGAAAAGACTACGGAAGGGATCAAGAGTGGTTTTAATCATGGTTTATCTACATAACTATATGAATACATAACATGCTTACATACGCTTAAGTCGTGGAAACAAATTTTTAAAAGAAGTAATATCACTGCCATATATAATAATGATGATGATGATGATGGTGATGATAATAATAATAATAAGGTAATACGGTGAATTGTATAAAATTGTGACAGCCCAACGTATATAAACAAGAAACGGTTCGTGTACTGAGTTAAAAGAATCGGACATTTTTGGCGTGTATCCATGTTTCAAATGGAACAAAATCGGAGGTACAGTGATACGACTCCCCCAGAGAGATCGATCAATGGATATACCACTAGCACGATGACTAAAGTAAAGAAGGTCAATCGGCTAACATGCCCTCGGCAAAAGATAAACGTATTCTTTTGCAAAGACAAGACTTAATGTATACTTAAGCTTTACCAAGCTGTCGGGTACTGATTCAACGCTATTCAGTCAGTACAAATTCGTAATTTTAAACATTTCTCTAAAAAGATGATTGGTTTTATCCAGATTGAAAGACAGACAAGTCCATTTGAGATAATCAGGGTGGTAAAAGTTAATTGTTGAGGTACGTATACATGTAATATAACCTTCAGAATAAAAGGCATGGTATATATATAATGATAAAACTTACATTCGTGTGTAAATAAAATTGCTGACGTTATTATTGAATAATTAATTTCATTGATCATCGAAACATCAACAATTAAGTACATTTTATTTCAAAAATTATGATGAGGAAAGTGGCGTGGTTGTGCTGCTGCTGCCTCTGTGATGCTGACGATAAGTAATGAATGATAATATAATTGATAATTTAATAGAATAGGACAAAGGCGTCATATCATTACAAATAATTCCTTACCCAGATTTGACAAAATTTGTCCAGTATGCCACCATTTTTGATGCCAGTTCTGTTTCCCATTCATTTCCTGCCACTTTACCGAGTATATCGACCATGCCGAACATAAAAGGAAGTTCATCCATATGGTTTGATCCTGGAATCCAACTAGGCGTCTGAAGGGTAACGACGGATGGTTTTGGTCTAAAATGATACATAAAATTGTTCGGTCGTGACTCATTTGATTTAATATGTAAACGAGCCATCTCAATTGCTGGTACACCGAAATTTGAATCGCCCAACATTTTCGTAATTTGTAGACGAATAGAACTACTGTCAAATGGATTTTCCCAGTCAGTGTACTGCGCTTCTATAACTTTCATTGTACCAGGATTTAGACCTGATTTGAATATTCGATTCAACATAAAGGGCAAGAGAGATGTCGACATTTCTCGTCGTGTCGGTTGTATTGTTTCTATATTTCCTCTGCTTAATACGGTTGCCCAAAGAAACGCCCCTTCATATGCATTGAAACCACTCAGAAAATCAACCGATCTAAAAAATTCAATTTCTTTCAATTCTTCTGCTGATTTGGCAATTTTTTGCGGATTTACTTTGATAAGGTCACCATCGATTATTGGTCCAAAATTTACTCTATAACTAAGTTGAAAGAATGCCCTTAAAATAGTTTCAGAACTTGCATTCCGTAAACATACCATAATAAAATCACTGTTTTCAGTATTGCAATTTAACATTTTAGCCACTAATAAAGTGTTGTCAAAAAGCGGCTGTTCAAAGTCTCGGAGTGGTATTGTTATGCTTCCGCTCTGTGCTATGATTCTTTGGAAAAGTCCCTGATTTTCAGGAAACAGCCCATGTTGAGTTACTGACATTGCACCTGCCGACTCCCCAGCTATAGTCACCCTTTCATTATCTCCACCAAAAGATTCAATATGAGCATTGACCCACTTAAATGCTAAATGCTGATCCCAAAGACCAAAATTCCCGGGCGCGTTCTCATCATCTGTACTTAAAAAGCCGAACATACCTAGCCTGTAATTTATAGTAACCACAATTATATTACCAGATAATGCCATGTTACCACCGTCATAAACTCTTCCTGCCCCTTCAGTAAATCCACCACCATGTATCCATATCATTACAGCATGCCCAGACGGTCTGTCTGCAGGACGTACCGGTACATAAATGTTAAGAAATAAACAATCTTCACTTGATTCGCGAGAAGAAATATTAAAGATAACGGCATTTTGTGGACACACGGCACCATGGTTCTGCGCATAAAATGGAGACTTCAAGCTTTTCAGCTCGACTGGCTTCTTAAACCTTAAATCTCCGGTAGGTGGCTGGGCAAACGGAACTCCTAGATATTCATGCACTTCTCTGTATATCACTTCTTTTTGCAACTTTTTTATTTCTTCCAAAGGTTTAGTTACTTTTCTTCCTATAATTTCACCTATAGTCGTTAACACTTTAGGATCTTGTGCCTCTGCCATAAGCATGAAAGATAATAAAAATATCCAGTTTACATTTGTTTGCACCATTTTAAAAGCTGTGAAGAAGATATAAAACTATGTGACCTAAAGTTTAACTACAGACTACAAATGGTTTATTCGCCGGTACCCTGTACTATAGATTATAAAATAATGTGCACTGAACCAAAGAATTTTCAATTCAACAATGTTGAAGGTCATGCTTGATAACATTTATATGTATTTTAAACAATCATATAGTGCGTTTAAGATAACTATTTAGTGACGCAGTGGTCAAGTCCACTATAACGGTGTAAAACAATTATCATATTGTGTCTAAAAGCAGGCTTGCCATACAAATTTAAATATCCACAAATTTACCAACTGTCGGTGTAACGCAGTAGGTAAAGTTGTGTGTTAAATTTTTAGTTACATATCAATGCAAGACAGCCGTTTCTTTCGGTCCTAAAAAATTCTGTATAATGATCAATCGAGTAAGAAAATATTTTTTTTTCTTGTAAAGATTATTAGTGCGGTGTTATTTTCTATAAACTTCTCATTTCACTTTTGTTTTTAAATGTTGCTATATTAAGAAAGTTGGTGCAACCTGATACGGAATGCATACATATACATAAGTTGTTTCAATTATAGTTAAGTTGGCACGAATAACTTGTGCTCTGCCTACTATATATTACACACTACACAGTATAAAAATCATTATTTCTATATCTAAACTATTCGCTATTATAACAAACTTCCTTTATATTCCAATTTATTTGCATCTAATGTAAAAATGAATAAGAAAAAAAATATATATTTCTTATCTTGAATAAATATCCTATTTTACCTACAACAATGCAACGTCACTCTCATATAATCGTAGCTGCACAGTATACCATTAACTAATACTTCGGACAATTTCAGATTTATATCAGACCATTATCTAATGGTTTCCTTTTTTCGATACAAAAAATATGTGTTGTACATTGTCATTTTCACTGTAATCATTCACTGTAATGACTTCTTTCATTGCGTTTTTGAAAGCTAGAATATGAACAACTCTGCTAAACAAATCAAACATACAATAAGTCCTGCTTGTACTAACAGTGATGTAGCTAGACATTGGAGCTTTCTTTTAAGACTTCATTCAGATCTATTTCCTCATTTAAGACTTTTTTTACAACGAAGAAAAAAAGTATCAATAGTATTAAAAAATTATCTTGCAAAATCAAAATCAACTTCCTTTTGTACTTAGTCTTATTCCGTTTCACATCAAGAATGAATTAACGTCCTGTTAGTTTTTCTCGGAAGATAATCAAGTTATTATTCATATATTATTTAACCGATCAGTAACAGAGAGTAGTCGAATCACTAGTGCTACTGGAAAATACATTGGCTGTTTTAAAGGTGTGTACGTTTTAAATCTGCTTGATAGTGAATAAAAGAATTATGTTGATATAGGGTATTATAATTAGAGTGCTATACAACTGAACAGAAAATGCGTATATGTCAAATATAATATAATATTTATAATGACATTTTTATAATGATGAATATTAAACGATAAATAAGTAAATTAATAAAAAGAAAATGAATCAGAATCAAACAAAACAATTAATGAATTAAGATAATTAACATATGATGAAATTGATGTTTTTAGTTAGTAGTGGTTTTTAAGCTAATGATTTTATACAAAAAGGCAATGAGAAAAAACACAACAACAGTATTTCAAGCTCAACTATTCTTTTACTCTTGCATTATTTGTTCCGCCATTTTGTGATAGACATAAATACTTTATATAATCTTTTGATATAAACGATATATTTAAATTATAAACAGACAATTTTGCATTACATTTAGTATATTGTATTTTGTAAATTTGTATGAATTTGTATGAATTATCAAGTCATTCATTGCGTTGTATTTTGTAAAATTGTATGAGTCATCAATATGGTGTAATTGCTTATTGTATATCTAAAATATAATTATTCAAATTCATATAAAACTTATCTTATTCACAGAAACCAACATATATATTTAAAAATGATAACTGGACTAAATATATACTAATTAAACATAGTGCATATTGAAACCATTTACAATAGTTTCGTTAAGGCTAAGTATTATAATTGTACTTCACATATATCCGGAAAGTAATTTATTTCGAGTGTTAAGTTTTTGAATGAGGAAGAAATATAACAATAGTTGCGTTCATGTCTATAAAACGACAAGAGCCTTTTTCTATTTCAACAAATTTTTTTGTGTCATAAATCATGTTTTTTCCTAAGGAATTTAGACCCAGCAAGTTTGATTAAAAATCCTCCAGAAACATTATACATATAATTATATTTTCTCCTCTGTTTGTAATTTTAATCAACTACTAGACATTCTTGAATAAAAACTGCACACACAGTTCTATAATAACAGGGGACAAAACATGAATTAACGGATAGGTTCTCGTGACCACACGCCGTTGTATCACATTTGATAAGCTTGATTCAGGGCACACTTTAAAAACAGCTTAATGCAATGATGGCCCCAGTTATCTTATCATCAAAACGTAACGTCAAATGATGTCGCACTAGCACCATGGAAAGCGAGCATCGAACAAGCAATTGTTCCTTTATACGAAACACAACCATACATTTGAACTTAATTTTAAATGGAAGTATAGCACAGATGTATCTTTTTTGGTGCATTAAACATCAGAAGCTCTCAGATCTGCGGGCTCGGTGTTTAAATGCATACTTGTGCTTCTGCAGATATTAATGCGCCAAAAATGGCGCATTAACTTTATATAAAGTGTTGTTATCTGGTTTGGTTTTAAGTCGCATCAACATTATAAAGGTCATATTGCGACTTTCCACTTGACTTTTGGAGGAAGACTTCATGTGTCCCTATGTACTGTTTGAACAGGCACGAGCGGGTACCCGGGTACAATCACCGACTTTCTGTAAACTAGTAAACTAGCTGGATAGCTTTCTCCCATGAAAGAATACAAAGTCCCTGGTTGGACTCGAACCGTAAGCGACGAGGGACAAGTGGTTTGAATTTGTAAAATGAAATCCTTTTAACGTACCTAAATAAATTCTATGATCTTTGATTTCTTTTCTTTTTTGTCGTTTTATCTAGTTTATCTTTCTTTGGTGGCTCCTATATCGAAATCGGTAGCGACGTAAACATGTGGATAGCCCACTATTGATTCTATGTGAGGAATAACAAATTTACTTTGTCTTCTTCATGAACCGCATAAGCTTCTATCTTGTCAAAGTATGTTAATTGTGTAATTTTTTGTACCAGTGGAAATAAGGGTCTTGTTTTATGGTTAAATGTAATATAACTAGTTTACTGATACAATCTGTAAAGTTAAGTTGTTTCACTGGTCATATTTGAGAAATGAAAACTTGCTACTTGATACAATTAAAATATTGAAGAAAACAGAATATAGTGTTTCTTAACAAAATATTAATCTATTCTTTCTTATATATATACTTAGTGTTGATGTTTGCATGTGCGCAACTCGATTCATCCATCGTAAAATTCACAAAAATCATTCTTTCCATTCAGGTACTATGATAAGATTTTTACTGAGATACAACTATGCTACCAGGTACATGGAGTAAAAGGTTTGACAATTCAAAGTCAATGTAGATAAGAAAAAGCTGTCAATTAGATTTTCTTTGGTTTATAGAGTTTATGCATAATAACATGACATCGTCAAAGTTAGTTGTTGGTGCTATAGACTTTGGGACAACATATTCAGGATATGCATTCTCCTTTGCACACGACTATGAAAAAGACCCAATGAAAATACAAGCAAACCATTGGATTGGTGGAGGACACATGTCACTTAAGGTAAATACCATTAACGCTTACACTTATAAAATCAAGGAAAATATCCAATATATTTATTAGTTATAATAATGATATTAATAAATATATGTATACTTGAGATATTTTTTATTACATTATACATCGAATAAGCTGCGCGGAGATGCGATATAAAATCTCTGTGGTTTAAAGGCAATACCTTATGGCAATAACGTCAAGATAAACATTACCATTGAAAATTTAGAAAATTGAACTCGTGTGTTATCGAAGCTCTCTAAAAATCTTTTGAATGCTATTCCAGGCCCCGACAACAATTCTTTTCACACCTGAGAAGGTTTTCCATTCATTTGGATATCAAGCAGAAGATAAATACGCTGATCTTGCTGAAGAAGACATTCATAAAGATTGGTATTACTTTAGGAGGTTTAAAATGATTCTACATCAGAAAAAAGTAATTTTTTATAATTCACTCATTGCTTCTTTATTAATCTAATTTTGAATACCAGTTGTTATTTTTAAACTTTATTTGAAAACATATAAGAAAAATAACAAATTAAAATATTGGAAAAATCATTGAATTTTCTTTTCATGTCAGGTTGAAGGAATCTGTTTTAATGCCATGACATTAATCATTATGGTAAAAACTGGAACATAAATTGTGTTTGTAATTTTATTAAAATCAGACCTTGTCCAGAAAGACATTGTTGTATGACGAAAACAAGAAGGCATTGTCAGCTCTACATGTGTTCTCGTCTGCGATAAAATTTCTGAAAGACCATCTCTGCAATGAAATGTCTAAGAAAATGACAGAATTTGAAGAGCGGGATATATTTTGGATGTTAACTGTACCTGCAATATGGACAGATGCAGCCAAAAAGTTTATGAGGGAAGCTGCATTGGAGGTATAATCTTTACATGTCGATACTGACATGTCTTAGAAAAGTACGGGCTTGTAGATTGTCTACACATGTCATTTAAAATGGTGCTCATTTTATTTGTATTATCTCTTAAATCCATTTTTAAATTGTTTTTGTAATACATTTAACTGTATAAGTTGAATCGGTTACCTTATGACAACTGCTTAGGCGTTATCATTATTGTATGTAATTGGTGCCGGAGTTATAAATTTATAGATTTAACTCTAAAATGAGAACAATAAAATTTCCGTCAATCATGACGAATAAATTGTAGAGTTTCCTTCATTTCAGGCTGGTATACAGTCAGATTGTTTGTCCTTAGCACTTGAACCTGAAGCAGCCTCCATCTTTTGCAAGCTCCTCCCGGTTGACTGCCTGAAACATAACAATTCGACATCTATTGAGGCTTTTAAAGCAGGATCAAGTTACATTGTCCTTGACCTTGGTGGTAAGTTGCTTAGACATATATTTGTTAAATACGTCATGCTTCGAATACACATACTCATGTCAAAGTAAGAAGGAAGGAAAAGAATAAAAGGCAAATCTCTACTCGAATGTGACACATTTTAATTCAATAATAATAATAATAATAATAATAATAATGAAAATAATAATAAAAATAAAAATGATTATAACAATAATTAAAATAATAATTAATCTTATAATTATAATAATAAGTATAATAATAATTATAATAATAAAAAATAATAATTTAAATGATAATAATAATGGTAATAATAGTAATAATAATAATATTATTATCAAAATAATATTAAGCATAAAAATAATAATAATAATAATAATAACAATAATAATGATAATAATAATAATAATGATAATAGCTTGACAAAAATGAAAACAACAACAACAACAACATCAGCAACAACAACAATAATAATAAAAATAATAATAATAATAATAATAAATAATTAATAATAATGATAATGATAATATAATGATAATAATAATAATAATACAATTGTATAAGTGAAAATAAAAATAAAATATTAAGAAGGAAATTTTATTTCAGGTGGCACTGTTGATGTGACTGTTCATCACTTAGAGTATGATGGAAAGCTAAGTGAAATCGCTCGTGCAAGTGGCGGTGCGTGGGGTGGTACTCAAGTTGATGAAGCATATTTAAGATTTCTCCAAAATGTGTTTGGCGATGAAGTCTTTCAAGCATTCAGAGAAAACAACACAGCCGATTTCCTTGAAATGCTGCGAGAATTTGAAATAAAAAAGAGAACTATAAATAAAAAGAAAGAAGGCAACATTGTTATCAGGTTCGCTGCTTCCCTTTCTGAAACATACAAAGAAAAATGCAGCAAACCTCTTGCTAATCACATATTGCCAGGACATCTAGGATCATCTGTCCAAATAAAGCGGGATAAAATTCATGTTGATGCAAACACAATGAAGAAATTCTTTTCAGATTCGATCACAAATACAAGCAAACATGTTAGGGAAATTTTGGAAGAGAATGAATTCAAAGAAATTGATACGTTATTGCTTGTTGGGGGATTTGCTGAATCGGAAATAGTTCAGGAGAGCGTGAAAGAAGCATTTCCAAACAAAAGAATCATCGTACCTAGCGAACCTGGCTTAGCCGTTTTAAAAGGAGCAGTACTGTTTGGCCATAATCCTTCGGTTATGAAATCAAGAATAAGCAAGTATACTTATGGAGTAGAGGTGATTAATCGTTTTGTAAATGGATCAGACCCAGAGAAATACAAAGTCTTCGAAAACGGCTTTTATAAATGCAGATACAAGTTCTGTCCATTTGTTCGAGCTGGTGAAATGGTTCCCGTTGGTACAGTCGTCCAAAAACCATTTATTTCAGATACATTTGATGTTAAAGAAGGATTTGGAATATATGGATCTACAGAAAGAAATCCAAAGTACGTCGTTGATGAAAGCTGTTTTCGAGTCGGCACTGTATATTTTGATAAGCCGCTTCAACATCATACTGTTGAAATGCGTTTCGGGGAGACAGAAATCTGTCTGCAATGCATTTTTAAATCAGGCGATAAGAAAACAATAGGTTTTGATTTTTTATGTACGTAAAAGGGTCATTGGTCCTTTAATTATGTTTGTTATCATATATCTTTATGCTACTGCTTCGTTGAAAGAAGTTTTTTTAATATGGAGATCAAGCATTCTTGGTCGGATAGTTTAATATTTTCCGTTGTTATGAAGATATGTATAACCATATTAATGTTGCCTTGATATGCTCATACATTACGTTGATATGAAGACGTAATTGCTATAAATTATTTTAATAATCTTTAAGGCGTAAATCATGCTTGGTGTTCTACACTTAAGTTCAACGCTACGCTTTTATCTTCTGATTGCATCTGACGGTTAAAGTGGGAGACTTCACACAGGTAAAAATGCACTATATGAACACCAAATGACATTTATCCTAGTTTAACATAATAATTATGTTATTCTACATACATGTTTTACATATGGAAACATCTATGGTATGCCAAACATACGTTAAACATGTGTTGCATTTTTACCCGAGTAAATGCATCAATCGAGTCTATTTTTGCGTAAAATCACGTAGAATCTAATTGAGACTGCTCAAAGTTCAATGTGATAAACATGAGTTTCACATATGTTTGTCAAGATATGTTTGTACATGGTTCTGGTTTAACATATGTTATTTCACATATAAAATGACATGTGCTTAAACAAATGTTTTTCAAAACATATGAAACACATGTGTTTTACATATGTAAACATATTGTGTGCCAAACATATACATTGTATTAAACATGTGGGGCATTTTTACCTGACTGTATATTACATGTGCCACCCTTTCTTTCGCTCTTTTGTGTCCTCTACCGTTTTTGGTTCGATGCCTTCTCGGTGCCCTGCTGGTGTGGCTAAGTTATGTTAGGCGTTGCGTGTTGTGGGGTCGTCATATTTTGTCCATCTTTGTTCTTATTTTAAAGTTAAAAAACACATTTAAATATTAAATTTATTTACTTTATGTGCAAAAGGAATATGTACACTAAAACTGGATACGCATGGAAGTATGGTAAAGAATCGTTCGATAAACGTTAGAAACATTTGATTACTAGCTATTAATTGCACGCATCTTTTTGTGTTCATATACATAGTATGGCATAACCTTTACCAGCATTACATCGATATGAACCCTTTGTAGATTTATAAAAAAATTCACCTTTACAGTATATAAACGTCAGTTCATAGTTTTTAAATTTAATATTTTTACTTTTTTCTTTGCATTTCATATGATTTAGCTTTTAAATATGTTGTTTTTGCTTCAAATGCACTTTTCTCCTCGTCAGGCAAAGTTAAAGTTTTAATATTCATAATTTTGTCTTTTGTTTTCACTCTTTCCCTTTTTCAATGTGAATGCACTTGATACGTAATGTTTGTGCCAGAAATTGTAATAATAATTCGAAATGATCAATCGTAAGTAGTTCTTTGTAAATTTAGTACAAAGTAAGTTGTCAGGTCGCACAACACAGCTATTAAAGACGATTTTAGAGACCCCATACCAACGGAGTAATATTTATCGCACAAACAATCTACGTTATATAAAGCAAACAACGCAAATTTACTGATTTTTACTCGTTTCATTGTTTGAATACCCTGATGGACTATGTAATGTCAAATAAATAAGATTCCTTTAAATGCAATACTTTTCAAATTGTAAGATCCTCGTCGAATGTGCAATAGAGAAAAAAAGAATCCCAAAAGAAAATCCAAAGTGAAAATATAGCAGGCATGGTTTGATTGAGCCCGTTCATGGGCGGCACTGTCAAGTGTAAACTACCGTCCACGCCCTCTAGCACCGGAGTATGCCGAATTCAACATTTTAACATTAACACTGTGAAATTAAAATAAAATCTTTACAGCGTTAGCTGTAAAATTAGCACAATGTTGAATTGGATATATTTTTCTGTATTGTCTTGAGTCAAAATTGATTGTGAATCGAATTCCTTTGATTTTTGTTGAGGTAACAATTGGATTAAACAAGGAAACCCCTTAATCACCTTGTTGTTTATCTTATTCTTAAATGATATTGAACGTTGTAGAGATCTCGTTAATGACTTAGAAAATCTCTGACAGCACAGCTGAATTAAAACTAGACAAAAGTAAATGTAAAATTTAAATTGGAACAAAAACTTAATGCTAAATTTGATGATAAAAGAGGGAACAAATTATTTTTCATTTTTGACACCACTAAAAACACATATTTACAATGGTTTCAATACAGAATTGTACATAGAATACTTGGCACAAGATAATTTTTGTATAAGATGCACTACAAAAATAATCCAAACTGCAGTTTTTGCAACAAATTTTCTGAAAGCTTACAACACCTTTTTTGGGACTGTGAAGTTGTTTTCGACATGATTCATGGTCTTTTTTAAAATACTCATTTGCATTTGACAGGAAAACAATTTCTTTTAAATATGCAAAATGCTGATTATTGAACCAATCTTTTGCTTTTATTGGTAAATAAGTAATACATGTAATTGTAAAATGAATTTTAAAAAACCGTCTATAGAGGTTGCTAAGCATTATATTAAGTACCAATACCAAATCGAGAAATAATAACAAGGTAGATATTTTTGACAAACATTGGGAAAGTTTGAAATATATTTTCATTTCATGATTAGTATGTGAGTGTGGACATTGTATTATTGATTATGTATTATTATTTTTAAATACAATATGACTAGAAACAGTTTTCATTTATTAGTCTACATGCTACTAAAACTATATATTGAAAAGTTTAGTGAGAATTTACATTAATCATAGGCATCTATTAATTTTTATGTACCTTGTGTGCTTGTTCGATTTATATAAAGATGTGTGTCTTTGTATGTATGTTTGTATGTATGTATTTATCTATGTTCAAAATAAACGGGGTCACCCTTAAAGGGCCTCAAAAAATGCAAATCTTCTATCGATCTGCAATCCGACATATAACGTTATATATAACGATCTGAGGCGGGTTTCCTAGTTCTTCTGGTGGAATTTTTGACTTCTTCCTGAGCGGGCCGATCATGGTTTGCAGATTTGTGTTCGCGCCGACGCGCACGCTCGAGTGTTTAAGGGATTCAATTAAGATTTGTTTTGACATGGGGGTCTAAGATATGTGTACTATTCGATAATATGTACCAATACTTCGTTTGCAAAACTTCAGGCCATTATATCGCCCCTTTTTTCACAGAATAATTATTTATTGAGTAAAATGACCCCAAAATGAAAAGTGTTGCCAAGCGAGAATCGATATTCAATTTAATTCTGAGCATATTTCCTTGTCATCTTTTGCAGATTTAATTTTCATTTCAAGTGCTTCCCTTGATCTTTGTAACAATTTCAATTTTTATTTTTTACTCCTTTTGTCCTCAGTTGAAATTTTCATGGCAAACAAATAAAGTATGGGGATTTTAAAGGTAGAATTTAATGGTGCTAACACTTCTGATTATAACTCGTTTGACACTGAATTTATTTTTTTTTCGTTTTATCGAGGTTAATAAATAGTAATGTGTATTGCAGTTGGTATATTCAAAATTACAAATTTAATTTTTAAAGAGGAAAAATTGGCTTGCAATTTTTTATGTGAGGGAAAATTGGTTTTGCATATGTGTTTATTATTACAGCATTACAGCTCGTGACGTTCGAGACATGAAATATAACCTTTTTCCTATGTTGATCTTCTGAAGCAGCAAAATCGCGTTCTTTTTGTCATTTCTTTTTATATGCATTTTTTTGAGTGCGCACTATTCACCATGGCCTTTGATTAGCTATTATCAGTTTGGCTGCCAAACGGTCGAAAATTGAGTCTTTTGTTAAACATTTAATAGTTTTGAAGATATACTCTTCACAGTTTAGATTAAAGATATACTATGCTCATCTTTGAGTAAAATATTTTAATCAAAGAAATTTGTTAAAAGATATGAAATCCTTACTGAATATGTCTAATTTGAATAAAAACGACTTAACTATGTTTTGGAAGTCGCGTTCCTTTTTACAGGACAAGTAAAGTTGGTATTTTCTTAAAAAACTGCCAGTTTTTTTTAACGACACTATATATTCATATTGTGACCACCTATAGTGTGAAGAGTTTTAAACATAACATATCTACTTTGTGTGAAGTCAAAACATGTTTATTTTATATTTACAAAGAGACTGTGTAGCAATAACCAATAATTCCTGATATCAAATTTGAGCATAGTATATCTTTAAGAACTGGTTGATATGTTATGAGCCTGATATCTACGGGTATGACTTTAAGAGCGTACACACCGGTAAATCGGTATATTGAACATTTTTAAAAATCATATTCCCCTTCTATATCTGTACACTTTAGCCATCTATTTTGAAGGACCTGAGTGTAACATTTAACGAGGTCATTTTCTAGATTGTTCAGAAATTCCTTAACTACATGTATGATTTCGTCATCTGACCGAAGTTGGCATCTGAAATAGCTTATTTCAGTGTTGGAAATACGAGGTAGGGTCGATATGTAATGCAATATGAAGTGTTTTTGAGTCTTGTGTTTGTGTAATCTTTTCTTTTTGCTTAAAGAAACATCTCCCGTTCAAATATATCAAAAATCTTTATGTTAGTCTAGGTAAAAACTTTTTTTACAGTACTTTTTAAAAATTTATATAACATGAGAAAATTTGGCGTAAACGCTCAGTTTAAAAAGGGAGGAAAATATGGTTAATAAAAAAAAGCCCCGACGAGCTTTAACAACCTTTTAAAAAGGAACAATCTGCTTTAAAAAATTTATGTTTTAATAATGAAAATTTTTTAATATTAAAAGTATTTTTAATAAAACTTTATCGAGAGGGGTTTTGCTTTAAATTTTTCAAACCCCGGGCAAAAAGGGAAGCTTGTGGTCTGATAAACCCCAAAAACTTTTCTTTAAAGTCAAGATTTTCATATTTAAAGATGCCAGACTTTCACTTACCCAGATAGCCAGTACCGGGGTATCAAAAGGGCCAATTCACACAATTCTGAAGAATCATTGTAAAGAGTTGGTTAACGTGATTTAGTTAGTTGAATATAAGTTTACTTCCTTTAAGTAATCGATCGGGGTTTTGCACGGAACAGAGGCAACATGTATTGAATTGGCTCGATAAAATCTATCACGAACAAGTGCCAGTTCACGGTATTCAAGTAAGGAAATGATTGAGTGTAAAATATTCATTGCAAGCTATACAAAATGGAGCATTGCGCTCCGCTTAAAAGGTTAGAATGTTTTACTCATAAGTATGTCCAATTCTATATTAAAGCTAAGAGGAAATAATTAACCATGACGATTTAGGAGAGATAGAGATTATCCAGACTGGTTGATATCAAAAAGTTTGTTAAATACTTTCTATCGTTCCGAAATGGCCGCTTCGTGAGCTGCGAGGTAGTTAAAATGAATGGTTACCGATTTCTATCCGCCTGGCGCCTGGCATAGTGGTAGGAATTGGGAGGTACATGGTATGCAACCAAAAGGTGTCTCATAAGTCAAAATGGCTGGCCCTTTCAGTAGGGGTGACACTATAATAAACAACACCTTTTACAGCTTAGCCCCAATTTGATTTCCATTGAGATGAAATACGCTTACTTTTTAAGGGCTTTAAATGTATAGAAGTTGCTTTAAACCGGCTCATGCTATATTTTTGTTGCTATCTTAATGGGGTCCTCTATTTCATCAATTATATTGTGTTTGTTGATAAATGGAAATGTTCTATACCCTTATCACTATAAATAGTTTATGTTTATAATATGATAATGGAATTAAAACTATATGTTATCAAACAATACAAGTTTAATTTTTCAAAAGAAAAACAAGGGGCTAAAAAAGTGCTTGAATTTAACTCTAAAAGAATATCCAGGGAACATGATACATGTATGGTTATATGATACATATATATATTAACAAATTTCAATGATTACAAAGAGCCTGGCAAATTATGTGTTTCTTGTCCCTGGCTTTATTGTATAGTGAATTATTTGCATAACAAATCATGTTTTGCAGTAAGCCTCACAATCTAGACACAAATCATAACATGATAATTGACATAATGATACTCATATGACACAATTTACTAGAAATGCATAGTGATTAATGGAAAGTAACATTATGCCTATCAATGTGTAAATGTAAACATGAAAATAGCTCGCACTTTGCCGTAATTGTATTCAACTTAACTGTCAAAAGATAATTAATTATATCATATGTTTCAGAATGTGTGGGTGAAAATCAATCTGAAAAAGAGTGGGGCAGTCTTTTTATATTGTATCTTAAACATTTTTCATTTTCAATTTTTGGACAATAAACATTAAAATATGTTAAATCTTTTGATTTTAAAAATTTTATTTTTAACGTGCTTGCTAAAATTTTAAATAGGGTTTAATAAAAATTTCCTTTTGTTCTGTTTTTAAAATGATCATTTTTTGAAAAAAATCAGTTCAATATTGAAAAAAAATGACTCTAATAATCATACACGGTGAAATCTAATTTCTGATTTAAATTGTTTTATAATTGTTATAAAATTGATTGGAATGGAATATTGTCGTGCAAGTTCGAATGAGTATTGTAATGGAAGAGAAATAACTGTTTTATGCAATTAATAACCAAAGGCCTAAAGAATGAGTTTGTGGAATTACAATAGCACTAAGGTGTTTACAATATGTAAAGAATAATTTTCTTGTAAAAAGTAATAAGTTAATTTGAATATTTCAGTTTGAAAATAAATTTGATTGTTAAAATATAGAAATTAATTTGAATATAATAATACAGAAAAAATTGAATGCTAGTATATGTAAATTAATTAGATTTTAAGTTGGAAAATTTAAATTTTGTTGTTTGAAATTTAAATTTTAGTTTAAAAATTGAAATTAGTTTTTTCAAATTTAATAATAAAATGTTAAAACTTAAAGTTCTTTTTTACTTTCTTTGAAGTTTCTGAATGTTTAAATATAAAAGTTAAAATTTTTTTAATGTACTTTTGTTTTTCGTTTAGCGGTTTTTAAAATATTCCCAAATAGCTTTTTTAAAATGCACGTTAGTTATTAATGTGAATGCACAACATCAAATTAATTTTAAAACCATTTATTTTAAAAATGCTTGGGGCTTGGCGTCGGTAACACTTCAATCCTTTTTAAGCTATCAAAACTTTTTTGTGTTTTTAAACATGATTTTCCGTCCGTCTGATCATCAAAGTAATTTTATTTTAGAATGATGAATTTCTAACTAATTTTGGGTCCCATTATAAAACTAACTACCAATTATGCTGTAGTTTTGTTGGGTCAACTTAAAGACTTCAACCTGTCATTGTGTTGGCTCAATTCAAAACTTGCACGTCATTGTTTTGGGGATCAACTTCTGACCTGTCATTGTGTTCAAACCTAAACTTTCTGGGCTGTTATTGTGTTACAAACCTAAACTTTCTGGACTGTTATTGTGCTGCTCATTTTAACTTACTAGTACCATGCCTACATTGTGTTGACGCAGCTTCATTTTAATTACTCACCAACTTATAAATAACTTGACAAAATCCTTTTCAAGGCAAGTTCCAACAATCGTAGTTAAATAGTCACATAAATTCCACACAAGTTCCTGACGTGAAAATTTGTATGTCACTGGATTTAGACTTGAAACTTTGGCGTGGATTTTAATGAGTTACACACATTTGTGAATTAAAAAAAACATCTGTTAAAGCTTTTGATGCAAATTGTATATCCCCTAAAGCATTGGCAGTTTTCCTTCTGCACATAATGTTTGTTGCCTAGAATCAAAACTTGAGCACTAATTTTGTTGAATGTCTGTAAACTTACCTGATTTTTTGTTTGTTATTATTCATAAAGAATTCATAATTGTTCTTTTTTGTAGCTCGACTATTTGAGAGCACAACTTGAGGTTACTATTCAAGGTCCATAACTCTTAAATTATAGTCCTTTCTATATTTAAGAAATTCTACACTATCAAGGCTCTTGTTTTACAAGCACCGTTTTAATGGAGCATGCTGTCCTACTGACAGCTCTTGTTTCTTTTCTTTTTTAGTATTCATGTCGTGTATACAGTCTTCAACAAATTTATATAATGTAATGAACAAAAATTACTGCCAATTATTATGACTAAACAATTAATACAATTTTGTTTCTTTTAATTTTTTAAAAGGGCAAACGTATGTTTTATAATATTGTAATTATGAATTTAGATTTTGGGAAATGCTTATCATCTGAAGAAAATAGAGTTGAATGTTAAATTATTCGTAATAAATGTAGCAAAATGTAAACAAAGTGGTATTTTGACTTCCATACAAAATACTTATTCACAATAACTGTATTAATAACCAAAACGCAGAGAAGCAAAATATGGCTCAGTTATATGGCCAATAAGTACCTTATTGGAAACTGTTTTAAGTCACTAAAATAAATTGTCTTTGAAAAAAGTATGTTAAGGCTTAACGTGTCCTTAAACTGAAACTGTTAATCAAGACATATTTTGTTCAGTCCTGCTTTTCTACTGTTTCAAACATTTTTTAATAAAATTATCTAAGGTGCGATATTTTTTTCCTTTTTATATAAATTTTATATTTCATCTGTATTATTAACTCATTGTTGTTGTAAATTGACGTATATCAATTAATAAAAATTTGATTTGTTTAAATTGAAGCACTTTTTTTACTTTCTTATTTAAGTACCGTGCTACTGTATATATGACATTTCTGAAGCCACAAGATAAGATTTAATGAAACTGCAGAAATGTTCCTTGCATAGTTTGTTCAAGTCGGTATCACTGTTTACAACTATTTACTACCTGTGATCGCAGGATTATGATACAGGATGAATTATTCCCTGCGGTCTGGAGACCGCAGGGTATTGGTACGCGTTTAACTTTTGAGGCATGGAGGAGCACGTGACCTGTTTTCGGTACATGGAGGAGCATGTGATCTGTAAACCGTACATGATTGGTTAATTGACCTTTTCGAAAACCTGGCTAACCGTGCTACTGTATATATGACATTTCTGAAGCCACAAGATAAGATTTAATGAAACTGCAGAAATGTTCCTTGCATAGTTTGTTCAAGTCGGTATCACTGTTTACAACTATTTACTACCTGTGATCGCAGGATTATGATACAGGATGAATTATTCCCTGCGGTCTGGAGACCGCAGGGTATTGGTACGCGTTTAACTTTTGAGGCATGGAGGAGCACGTGACCTGTTTTCGGTACATGGAGGAGCATGTGATCTGTAAACCGTACATGATTGGTTAATTGACCTTTTCGAAAACCTGGCTAAATACCGTTTGCCGGTACGTTACGGATTTACCTCTAGGGAATTAGTCAGAGTGACACCTAATTAAGAACAAAAAACTATTACGTGATATTTCTAATTTTCTATAATTATTTTACCGTTTAAGGTGGAAAAACTTGAATGATGTGTTTGAAAATTATCAATGTTTCTTTAATATGTATCTCAAATTTTACAAACAATGAATTGTTTATACTGAAAATCTACAAAATTAAAATATTCGTAGTGGCATCTGCAAGAATAAATAGAGATATTTTCTGCGTTAACTTGTGTATTTACTTTTTTTGCTCGGAATTATTCATAAAATGGTAGGCCTATTTAATCATTTTCTTAAAAAGAAATAATTGATTTATGTTCGACCTTCTCCGGTCATCAACGGTCACCATTTTCCAAAGACCTTCTTCTATATTGATCGATTATTGTCAACTAAATTCCTGATAAAACCGCGCGTATATTTATTCCCCCCAAACAATGTTGAAAATAGTTAAATGGAATATCTTTATATCATTAAAAATGTTCCCCGCAGGAAACCATTTTACTTGTATAACTGTTAGAGTGATCGGAAGTAAAAGGTGCTTGGAATGACAATAGCCTATAGATACGTACTGAATCGTATATGATTTTTTTTAACCATGACAAGGTACAGAAATCTCAATGGCTTTTTCAAAGATTAACAATTTCAAGTTTTGCAACTTCTTTCCTGGGAGAAACATGCATATGGTTTAGTTGAAAGTCAAATAGCAAGATGGTGACCGTGATTAGGAAGGAATATCTATATCATTTAAGATCATCTTTATATCATCTTTTCACTGCAGTGAAACATATTTTCCGTATTCCAGATGAGCATATGTGTTCGTCAGAGTCAAACATGCACATCGAGACATCCAAAAAGGAAGTATCTTTTCAAACTAAGTTTATTTATCCCATGATAATCTAGTATAATCAACTGTTGAAATTCATTAGAATATCTGTAGCTAACCATGTTTTTAAGAAATATTCTCTTAACTTTGTTTTACGAACGATTTCATACTCCATATGGTGTGTATGAATAAAATGATCTACTATATACCCATAAATAAATAAATATCTTCCCAAACTTTAAAATCGACAGTTTTACATTGCCGCAATATTGACGCAGTTGAAGTATGCATTAGATAATTAAAGTTGCGCACTTTATTTCATGACTTGTTTTCCTATCCTACTCAACATTTCTATTTAACCATGAATGCCAGTAAATATTTTCCATGCTACGCCAACCTTCTCGCATCTTCGGGTATTGATCAGGGGTAAAAACCATTGCTGTCGCAACGGTTACTTCCCCTGATCAGTACAGAAAAGTTGATGATTCCACGGCCCAAATTTATGATACATTGAAATAAAAAAGTGCTGTTGCAAAACCTTATGTTAATGTCAATTCTAAAAGGGGTAAATGGGAATTAACTTTAACTTGCGTGATATCTTAAACATTAATACCAGTAGAAAGCAGTCACTTTAATAACAATGACTCACTTTGATAGCGGAAAACATAACTTTACATTATTTTGCAGTGTCACGACAAGTTCAATACGTAAGTGCCATATTGCTGCCCGTTATCAGTTATTGGCAAATTGTTTTTAGCTCCTGGTCCACTGGATTATAATGAATGAATATTTACCACTTAAAAATCTGAAAGACATACAGAAATATTACTCTTTCTTGTGTACGACCATATTTGGCATTTTTATTTTGGTCTATAGTTTATCAGTTTTCGTTCGGGGTCATTTTCTCACGCGTGGGTGGGTCATCAAATAACGATCAGTGGTCAAGTTTCAACATTGAATATGGATCAAAATCCGTAAAACATTGACCAATGGGGTCAATTGTTAGCATGTGTTATCACACATGTATGATATGTGATATGATATACATCTAAATATTAATTTTCCCATTAGAATAAATAAAAAAAAAAGAAAAAAAAGAGACAAAAACTTGTTGCGGGGGAAAATACTTCCTGCTGGATTTAAAAAAAGGCAATCAATAATTAAAAAGATATATCCCAATAGCCGAAACATTAAAAGCGTTAATACGCTTTAAACACAAAGCGTAGAATCACACTTACTATTGATTTTCAATCTCTTTTTAAGTAAATTTTTCCACTATCTTTTGAATGTTTTTATTCGTTTTAAGTGCCCTAGCTGATGTGTGAAATAATTTTTTTTTATACTGATTAACATCAGTTGTGTTCCTTTAATACAATAATTGACATATTTTGATAGCGTTTATATGAAAATAGTAAGTAAAATGATACCTATACAGCAAACGAAAAAAAAAAGGAATGACATTTTAATATACATTGCAAATCTATTCATGTTTTTTAAAAAAAGATTTTTTAAGGTAAAACACCCCTATTGTGCAATGTAGGGAACTGTAAAATAGACACCATAGGGCAGTTCTATGCCTTAAAGGACACCTGTAAAAATTTGAACAAAGTTTACCATATGGCATTGTATGGTTCATGAAACTTTGATATTAACGGGGCTCTTATTCAGAAATGAGGAAACTCATAAATTATCTATAAATAAACTATAATATCATCATTATGAAGAAAAGTATTCCTATTGATCATTGTTAAGAAAAAATAATAGCATTCAGTTAACTAATCAAACGAGCAAAAGGATCGTTTCTACAACAAATGTTTGAAATATGTATAAAAAATGTTACCCTACCCCACCCTCTTTAACCCATTACTTCATGAGCATTTTGTGAAAAATGGCGGCCTCATGTTACAAGTTCAAATTGCTATGGGACTATAAAAAAGGCTTCAATACTGTTCAGACTTGGCACAAAATTTTATGTTGACTGGACAACGACATACTCAATCTTAAATTTTCTGTTACCATGGCAACGAAGGGACATTTTAAAATTGCAAAAAAAATCACTTTTTTATGCATTGAATTTTTTATCAAAACTGATTTAAAAGAATGAGATAGAGTAAAAAGATTTTCAGCGTTGGTTACACGTTACCTTAAGGTCGACCTGAGGCCCTTTTTAGCCTCTCACAAGTCAAAAATCAATACTATGCATATTGTCGTATAAAACAGCTACTTATAAAATGCCATCAAAGACAAAACACATTAATGTCCAGTAAAAATCGAATTGTGATTAAAACAAAATGAACATAGACAATATATATCTAATGACTGCAAGATAGTTTATTAAAGATTGAAGCATGAGATTATCATGAGTTATATATATTATAAATGACTCCGTACAACTTAATTAATTTTGTGAGTTTCTTCATTTTTTATTAGTTTCGGCAATTAACCTGATCATAAATTTCGTTAGTGAGTTCTGTGCTTGAGTAAGTGATTCGAAATTTTAGAACGGCCAGGAAATGGAGTAAGGCGTTTGCTTTAAAAAAGCCACTAACGGCATTAGGAAGAAAATTTACTAAAGAAGGCTATCAGTGAAAAGGTCGTTTGTCTGTGGTGACAGTGTCGATTTTAGCGAAAGTGAAATTAAGAATCTACAGAGACAGGTGACACACTAAATGTTTCTACTTTAACCTTACTTTTTGTATGGAATGCCGGTAGGGACATGCCAATTTGCTTATTTGCCACTTGCTGAATTGCTTATTTGCTAATTGCCGATTTGCTTATTTGCCAATGGCTGATAGGCTTAATGACAAATTTGCTTATTTGCCAATTGCTGAATTGCTAATTTGCTTATTTGTTAACCGCTGGTTTACGTATTTGCTTATTTGCCAATTGCTAATTTGCTTTTTTGCAATAGAAATAGTTTACACTGTGCCGGAAGTATATGAAAAACAACCAGTTGAGTCATATCTGTTCACTTTTACCAACAGTATTCTTGTAAATTCAGTGTTTTTCCAAGAATACTGTTGGTCAATGAATTTAATTGCTGTGATACCTACGCAGATATATGTCTACAACTGATGGCTGACATGTCCTTGAGAACTATAGACGCTTGGGGTCAGATCCCGAACCCCAACGTGATACGTGACCCTGTAAACACTCTATTAAAAATATTTTAATATTTAAACAAGAATTGGACATCGTTAAAACTGGTTTTCAAACAATTTTTAATATACCAGTATGAAAAAATACCATATACCACCAAGTCTCAATAAAGTACTTAATGGTTTTATCGTTGTAACGGATGTCAAATTCGTATTAAAATAAATAATAGAATAGTTTTGATATAGTCTTTACAGAGGCGTATCACGTTGGGGACAGGATCTGACCCCCAGCGTCTGTGCTTGAGAATGCCTTATAATGTGTTGTAGCTATAGATCTGTTTGTGCAGCCTAAGTCAGAGATTGATGGCATAATAAACACTTGATATAGTCATATATAAGTGAAAATTATTGGGTAAAGATTGAAAATAAAAGAACTTGAAAACAAAAATATTTCTTATTTTATGGCATATAAAATGTCGTTATTCTCAGCAGATTTGTCATGTAGGGCCTCATTTTAGTGGTACGAACACATGGTATGACGAATGATCCAATTGGTGCATGCCAAATATGGGTGTTTATCTTTGCATTTAAGCAATAGGCTTCGTTTTTAGCTCTGTAAAATTTGGTCACACTTTTCCGTTTCTTCATGTTAAACATTTTACATGCCATCAGGTGACCATGACCATGATCATGACCTAGGGTATAATGGACAAAGCCTCTTTGAATATTGTGTATTCGTGATGCCTATTTAATGCTTATGTGAAGTTACAGTTAGATGTAAGCAATAGTAACAGAGATATGACAAAAAAAACAAAGGCTTTGTAGTACAATACTTTGAACAACAAGAGCAACCGCAGGGCAGGATAGTGAGGTATTATCTTTTTTTGGAGATAACAAAAATGAAATGCGGACTGATTTAGCGGCCATTAATTCAAAAATTGACGATATAACTTCTGCTGTAAATGCTTTAAAATCAGAAAATCAGGCACTTAGGCAAGAAAATCAAGATACGAAAAAACAAATGCAGAACTATTTATAAAAGTTGACAATTTAGAAGGACAATCCCGTCGAAATAATCTTAGATTCCATGGAATACATGGCAAACTAGGTGAAAAATGGGAGGACACCGAGGTAAAGGTTCGGGAATTTATCAAAAATGACTTGGGTCTACCAGAAATAGAAAATGTGCATATCGAAAGAGCCCATCGTGTTGGCAGTAGGTTTACAGAAACATGCCCGATTGTAGCTAAATTCGCCAACTTTAAGGATCGCGAAAATATTATCCAAAAGCGAGACAAGTTTTGAATAGAGGGTCTCCTTTTTCAGTAAGGGAAGATTTCACAGAACGTGTTCAGTTACAAATGTGTGAATTGGGTCAAAAATTAATACAGGCTAGAAATAGTGGACAATACGCGTCACTACGCTATGATAAACTTATTGTTGACGATAGTGTTTACAAATATGACGATCTAACCAATCAGATTACCAGAATCGGATCTACACCGTGTTACAGGACCACGTGATCGAAATTTTAGGCGGGAAACAGTGTCACATGATTCATTTGTTAGCGATGGCGACCAATCAGGAAACGAAGGAGGAATCGAAAGTGAGGTTTTAGGCGGAGACTAGGAAACAGGTCAAAGCCCAAGTGTAAATATAAACATTGTCACGTGGAACATTTGCGGTTTAAAGAAACATGTACATGACTACAATTTCTTAAATTATTTACAAAGGTTTGATATTATTGGTTTGATAGAAACTTGGAATGATGTTGAAAATGAATTTGCAAATATTTTGTATGGTTATACGTGTTTTGATAACATACGTTTAAAATCTTATGGCTCTTTACGTAACAGTGGTGGTGTTTCCGTGTATATTAAATCGCACCTGATAAAAAACAATTTTATTTCACGTATATGCACTGACTTTAACGATTGTATAGTTTTATATATTAAAAGTGCTTTTTATAGATCCATGCAAGATATTATTTTATACATTGTTTATGTTTCTCCTGAAGGGTCAAATATTTATGACAAAAAATCCGAAAAAAATGGAATTAAAACCATTCAAAGTAATATTGAAATATTAAATAATATGTATCCAAATGTATATCTATACTTAGGTGGCGATTCCAATGCACGTACGAAGGATTTGTTAGATTATATTCCACATGACAATTTAGATGTTATATTTAATACAGAAATTGATTATGATTCGGATTATTTCAAAATTTCTAGAAATAACAAAGATATTGAGAGATATAATTTATTTGGGAGATCTCTTGTAGAATTATGTTGTATTCATAGTATCCATATTTTAAATGGTCGTTTGTACAATGATGTTGCAGGTAATTTTACTTGTTTTAATTACAATGGAGCAAGTGTTGTTTACTATCACATTGTCTCGTCTGATATTTTTTCTCATATAAGTTATTTTAACGTTGAAGAGCGTCACGAATCAGATCATTTACCAATTTGTGCAAGATTGACTTTAGAGCGAGGGCAACCATTTGTTAGATATAATAAGAAAAATGAAACCTTAAATGAAGTACATGTCGACAAATATAGATGGAATGATAGGTATATGGCGGATTTCTTACAATTATTTACCGCGGAGTATAATTCTATACGAGAGAATTTACTTAATGAAATAGATCTAAGTGTTAACAATGCAGTTAATCATATCATTAATATTTATAAAAAATCATCAGCAAATATGCGCGTTAGATATTTAGCGCAAAATAGTGTGAATAATAATCAACCCTGGTGGGACCGAGAATGTGAAACAACTAAGCAGCTTAAATACGCAGCTCTACGACGTTTTCGCTGGACTAATAACACATTAGACTTTCAACAATTTGTAGCGCTCCGAAAACGTTTCAAAAAAACTTGTTATATAAAAAAGTATCTTTACCAAATATCTAAGCGCGATCAACTAATTACGTTACGATCAAATCCCAAAGCCTTTTGGAAACTGTTAAAATCTAGAAATGGTAATATAAATGAAAAATCTTCATTGATAGATGCAGGAGCTTGGTTTGATTATTTTCATGAGTTATTATTTAAAAGTAACCAACCTAATATATGTGAAAGTAATTGGGACTTTAGAGTTAATACTGATGAGGAAAATCAGTATTTAAATTCTGAAATTTCCTCCGATGAAGTCATCAAAAGTATAAACACATTGAAATGTGGAAAATCACAGGGAAGTGATGGCATCGGAGCAGATTTCTATAAAAAATACTTCGTCATTAATCTCACCTGTCCTTTGTAAATTGTTTAATAAGATATTTATTACTGGGGTTTCCCAGACATTTGGAGGGATAGTATTATAGTACCTGTGTACAAGTCGGGGCCTCAGGATGACCCTTCTAATTATAGAGGAATTTCCTTAATCAATGTTAGGTATAAGATATTTTCAAATATTATATATGATATAAATAGGCTGAGAAATTTGATAAGATAGATGAAACACAAGCCGAATTCCGAGCTCGTTACTCGACAATTGATTATATTTTATATTACAAAGTATGGTACAGAAATATATTAGTAAACCGGGTGGACGATTTTATGTTCTTTCTGTAAATTTTAAAAAAGCATTCGATGGACTAAAACATTTTAACTTATTCAATACTATAAACAGATGTGTCGTTAAGGGGAATTTATTTCGTATTCTTTTATCAATGTACTCAAAACTGCGTGGATGTGTACAAGTTAGTACTACCAAAACTACAGACTATTTTAAATGTAACATAGGTACAAGACAAGGGGACGTAACAAGTACGATTATGTTTAATCTGTATATAAATGAGTTATCTCCCTTTCTGCGTAATAAGGGACATCGCGGTATATTCATTACGGATCAAATTCCCGATATTATATGCATTCTTTTCGCTGATGATGTTGCAAATTGCGCCGATACTGCGATCGAACTTCAGTCTCAATTAAATTCAATTTCAGATTTTTGTAATAATACCGGTATGTCTATAAATGAGAATAAAACTGAAATTATTGTATTTAGAAATGGTGGACCGCTCAGATCATATGAAAAATGGTTTTACAACGGCAGTTCAGTAAATGTCACACCAATGTACAAATATATGGGTCTTTTATTTACAGCTAAATTATCTTGGACAAAAGCAAAAACTAAACTTGCTGCACAAGCTAGGAAATCTATTTATGCTATTAAATCATATCAAAGAAATTTTGGAAAGTTTTTACACTCTGATTATTTTAAATTAATTGGTCTCTATGGTAAAACCTATACTTACCTATGGTGCCGAAATTTATGGAAGTGAAATCTCCGAAATTCTTGAACAAGTTCAAATACAATATTGTAAAGATTTTCTATGTGTAAATTATTCTGTTAATGATAATGTTGCACTGGGAGAATGTGGAAGGATGCCTTTATGTATTGATCATCATGTAAAAATTATCAAATATTGGTGTAAACTTCTTTGTCTGCCAGAACACAGATATCCTAGAAATTGTTATTTGATGTTAACTAGACAAGATAATGTTGGAAAGAAAAATTGGGCTACTTCAGTAAAAAACTGATATACTTATGGGTTTGGCTTTGTATTGCTAAGTCAAGAAATTGGGGATATCAATCTATTTATTTGTCAATTTAAACAAAGAATTATTGATTGTAAGACACAAAATTGGATGGAAGAAATTCAGAATTCACCCCGATGTGACACCTATAAATTTTTCAAATCTATGTTAAATCCTGAAAAGTATTTATCTATTGATATGCCATTTTATGTAAAAAGATCATTATCGAGATTTAGATGTTCTAGTCATAAATTATATAAAGAAACTGGACGACATTTGGGTATACCAAGATATGAGCGAATTTGCCAACACTGTTTGCAAAACTATAACAATTCGTTCATCGAAGACGAATTTCATGTATTTTTTTATTTGTAATAGATTTTCCCAACAAAGGCAACGTTATATATCTCCATGGTACAGTCATGATTATACATTCCATAATTTTTGTAATTTGATTAAAACTAAAAATGAAGAAAACATAAAGAATATTGCTTTTTTTTGTTCATGAAATTATGAAAATTGTTGATAATTAATATCAATAGGAAAGCATGTCGTATATAACAATGTATATTGTAGACAAAGCTAAATATGTATTTCTGTTTTGATTATATTGTGTATTTTGGGCCGGAGGCCTTTATTTACAAAATAAAATGTTGATTTTGATGTTGATGTTGATTCATTCAAATTATTTATAGTGTTGTGTTTTTATCAATTTACATACTTTGAAATATGCATCAACTTTAAATAACATTAGATTGTTTTCACGTCCCTGTAGTTTCATTTTCAACAATAATCTATGAGGTTTCAAATCATATCTCGTATTTTATTCAAAATAAGGCAAAGTCATGTGGCTAATGTTGTGACCTATCATCTTCATGAAAGATAAAAACAATTACCCAGAAACTTATCCAACGAAAGTAAGCGCAGGTCAAATCTAATGCCTAATGTGACAAATGTGGATTAATATGATATTATGAATGATTTTGCTGTCTTTCGTCCTGCCTTTTCATCAACATGGAATACATGAAATGTGTTTAGAGATTTGTTTTTAAATGAACAAATATAGATACACCGTGTCCTTATAAAATATGATATTTTTTTCATTTTTGGCCTTATCAGTATTTACTTCCTGATCGACTTCTAGGAAAAAATAAAGTCAATATACATTAATACTTGAATTATCTATATTGAAGATTGCAAAACGTTATATTGATCTGAAGGGTTATAATTTATGCTTACCTGTACGTTCAAAAGTTTGAAGTATCATACAGAAGCATAAATTAAACAAGAAATATCTCTTAAAAGATAAGCGGCGTTAATACCGTACATATAAAGGATATTTGTTTGTTTTGCAAGATAAAGATATATTCACAGAAAGAGCATGTATGTATTTTTGTAAATTGCGTAGACATGACTGAAATTTAATTTGATCTTACATACAAACGAATTTTCTATTCATATCATGTGTTTCTCGTAACCAAGCACATATTACTTAAGAAAGAACGTATTTCTGACGATATTTCCTCTTGCTTAATTTTTTTTCATGAGCATTCAGGTATAGTCCGGCTACTGTGTGTGATTTCACTGTGGAATTATCAATATATCTTCTCAAAAGCATGAAATAGTATAAATGTCTTTTAGATTCAGAATGTTATGAAAACCCCTGTAATGAAATAAATAATAATCTATAGATGGTAATAATTAACGATCTGAATATTTTAGGCAAAGTATACTTTCAGATCATCAAAAATATATACTTTTTCATTTTACAAGCCCTCTGTTAAAGCCAGCTTGTTTGAAAAAAAAGGTGTAAATGTAGCTCGATGATAATCAAGAGTGTGCACAAGGGTAAAATAGCAAAATTTTTGTTATTCTCCTGCACATTGGTCGATATTTTCACAACCACCGTCAGTCTAATTAGCTACTAAGTATAATGGCTACTTTATGTCGCGTTTTCGCTCCGCTGGGAGCCATACGAAAACACGGAAATACGACAGAGTCAACACTTTGTTAGACTTTATTTCCATATAGGGCGTTAGACAAAACTATACATGTCACCACTTTCTTGTACTCTTTCTCATCGGGACGCAAAGCGAAAATACGACAAAGTAAACATTTTGTTGTATTTTCGCTTTTCGTTTGGCGCTCCGCGGATCGAAAATAAGACAATGTAGTCACTTTGTCGTATTTGTATATTTTCGACTGCACGCAAAGCAAAATACGATATGGCACTTATCAGCTACTATAGCTAAAAGAGTGTCACGCACTATGTAAACAAGAAAATCAATGTGCACTTAACATATCTCTGTGACATGTCAAACATACCACAAATACCATAATTGGCAAAATAATTTATATTTAAAACAATATGCAAATTGTTTTGCAAATAGTTCCAAAACAATTTTAAATCACATAGGTCACGTTGGTGCCCACTATTTCTATAACCATTTTCATTTTTTTAGTCGATGTACTGGCCACACATGCAACCCAAGTCAAGAATAGATCAAGTAAAAAATATTTTTATCCAAATCCTCGGCTTGGAAATTTCTGTGAAAAATATTCTCGTATAAGTACCTATATATGAATACCTTTACGACAGACAGTGCGGCAACTTGAGTACAACAAACACGCGTTAAATCACTGTGCATTGATTGGCTAATAATTTATCTCGAACTTTCAAATGTATATTCGTCGATGTCGCATCTAAAACTTTTAACTTAAATCTAAAAAAGTTGATTTTTATGTCAAGTTTTTGTCGGGATATACATAATTAATATATGGCACATAATTAATATATGGCAATAAATAATAAATACAAATAACAGCTCTTAGATACCAAAATGACAAGTGCTAAAACGCTTTTAACTCAGATTGCTCTTAAAATGTGTGTTCAATTAATTTTAATTATATTTCTCAAAAATATATATAATGTTTCCTTTTCGTTTTGAAAGTCATAGCTGATCTTTGGTACAATTTCATTTTTTCAATAGTTTTATTTTACTGCTTTTGGATTTTTGACTTTCCTTAAATAAACCAAATATTATATTTTGATACTGTTGATTAATATAATATGTACATAGTAAATTAATAAATAAAAGATAAAATGTTTACTTCTTTTACAATCAAATAAATAGTTAAAAGACTAATATTTTAATTTTCATTGGTTATGTTATTTGCAAGAGGTTGATTAAAATCATTGGTGCGAAAACAGTTTATCAAAAATCACCAATAGATGTTCCTTTTTTTTGGTCTTTGTTAAATGTCTTCCGTATAATTTGAAGACAAACTGATCTTCTTTCTTAAACTATTTGCCCAGTATAAGAATTTTGACGACAACAATTGAACATTGCATTAGAATTCCTGCATATGCTGTTTTGCCCGAGTTAATGGATTCTGACTCACCATCAAGTGTGTAAATTGTATATTTTTCTGTCTGTTGAGGTTCTTTCGTAACTTTGAAGACATAGTTAGACTTTATCAAAACTTCTTTTTCATTTGGAAAGTATGAGTAGTCTTCAGCCAATAATCCATTCACATTTGAAATCATAAAAAGCATTCCCCATTTGCATTTATCATAATTGTAAGCAAACTTCTCAGCCTTTTCTCGAACTAAAGTTGTACTTGTGATCTGGTTGAATTTGAATGTATGTCCTTTTTCGGGGGGACTATCCAGTGCTGTACATCCCCTGTATACGATTGTATGCTCCGTAGGTCCAAGAATGTCAATACCCCTGTTAATTAGATCACCAGATCGTTTCCAGATATCAGTGTTTGTTGGGTAGTTGTTGCGCATTTCTTCGTTCAATGTTAAGTAGAACCTACTGTCTTGAGTATACAAGTTAATTAGTCCTATTGCATACTTTCTATCCATGGTTTCAGAAGAAAAATACGACGACGACATTTTTTGTTCTGCTATTTCGACGTTTGATCTAAAATCTTTGAGATCTTGAAACAATTCTTTCACCTCACCAGAATATCCGTCATCTTCTGTATGTATCAATTTAATAGCAAGACAGGTTTAATCTTTATACCTTTAATGAAAGTAGGTCCCTAAAACAGCATTGATGTCACAGGAATTGTAGCATTGGGGACTTCTTTTTAACTGTCTCCAATAAGATAGTTATGAAAGATTTTGAGCTTTTGGTAAGACATTTACATTTACCCGGAACAAAAAAATACAACCAAATATTAAAACAATAACAAAAATAAATAAATAAATAAATAGATAAATAAGTAAACAAATAAATAAAAAGATTAAATAAAGAAAAAAGGGGGAAATCAATTTCCCGCAAATACATACCACTTTTTACGAGTTTTACAAAACAGAAAACGATGAAGAAGGAAAAACGTTTTGCTTTCAACATTTTTAAACCTTCCTTGGAAAACTACTGTCAGTGAAATATGTATAAGACTGCCGTTATCACTTTCTTTGTGCTATTAAATAAAGTATAATATTGTCCCAGTATTTAAACTACGATATCTGATAAAGCTAAGTGGAAAAACACAACAACAAATATTACACAATTGCATACCTCCTCTTATGTTTGCGACACTCTTACCTTATCGGATAGACTTGTTTAAAAATAAGTACATTTAAGTTTTTTTTGCAAGTACATATGTTTTGTCTTATCAGTCTGACCTGGTCATTTAAAACACGTGAAAAAAAACCCTTAAAAAAAAGAACAAACAAAAAAAACCCGGAAAGAAAAAAAAATAAAAAATTAAAAAATTTTAAAAAAATTTAAAAATACCCCCATTAAATTCCTGTTAAAAAATTGGGACAAGTTTTAAACGACATTTTGTTCATTATTGCACTTAGTAATTTTCCAGCCCCCCTTTATAAATATTTAAATAAAAATTTAAATATAATTTTGTAGATTTTTAAGACCCCTTTTCAATTCTATAAATGGCGTCTTTTTTAAAATTTTTAACCCGGTTTTTAGAAAAACGTTAAAATTATGACAACGTGAATGTTTTAAGAGTAATTCTGCAGACATATTTATGCAGAATGATTTTTTAAAAAACAATTATCTTAACTGTTCATTATCTTAGAAACATTGTAAGCGAAAGTAAGATAATCCCTGTGCTACCTTTCTAGTGGTCTGTCCTTTATTTTGATATTTTTGTTATTTCAGAACAAGAACATAGGTATAAAATAGAGAAAACGGAATCAGTATAAAATTGACCAAAAACGACAAAATTGAAATTATTGCAGACTCGGGATTCGTTCATTGACGGTAATGGAAAATACAAGTCTGACAATCCTTACACTTAATAATTGGTTGATGGTTTCATTTTATCGTTGGTTAAAATAAAGAGTTCACTGAATTCAGTTAAATATTTATGTAAGTTTTAAGTAAGTAAATAGTAAGTAAAGTTTATTTATGTAACATAGGCCTCCGGCCCAAAATACAGCATAATACAACAAACATGAAATAGCAATGGTAAAATACAATGAGATGATCATAGATATACATAGTATATTGTAATATAAACATTGGTAGACATCATATCAATTTTTCTTAAAGATATATAAAGATATTAAGAGAATTTCGTAGATCATTTGTAGAATACACTATATAATTACCTTTATAATGTTTTATGTATGTATTTTTTAAGTACTGAATTGGCGTCTATATTTAATTTAAGTGCATGATCGAGAAAACGTGCGATAGTCTTATATAATGTCACGTCTGCGTTTCTTAGAACAGATATAAATTTTTCACGTGAAGGATTTTTCACCAATATATCTGGTAGAATATTTTTACGTATAGTATTAAAGCGAATACAAATCAAGAGAATATGATATTCGTCGTCTAAGCCCGTAAAACAGAGAGGACATATCCTTTGATCAATTGGTATATTATTGAAGAATCCAGTGTTATAACCCAAGAGCAGTAAACCGCCTCTTAATTTTACAATGAGCGACTTGTAATATGAATTTTCAATTTGATCTAGATACGATTCTCTTATAAAGTCAATTTTAATACTTTTATAAAACAACAAATCTGCTAGATGAATCAAGAGCCTCCCGCCATGTTTGAACATCAATATCGCGCAATCTTTGAGATGATTCGCGACAGAACAAGTCAATATTTCCTACTCCCTGGTTAATCCATACCTGACCAAATCCATTTATGAAAAGAACCCGCCTAATTTGAAATGCCCAGCAATCAATGTCATTTTCTGCCCACCGGTATTGGACTTTATAGCATAATAAAGGTAATCTATTTTCATTCATTTTTAGAATCCTAAACCAGTATTTGATAGTTTTAAGAACTCTGTTATGATATAGTGAAAAACGGCCCAACTCTCCATATACATACTTATTAGGAGTTGACCAGTTTAATTTCAATGCATATTTACAAAACTTGTTATGTACGATGTCAATATCTTTAGCTGTATAAGAGAACCAAATTTTAGAGCCATATGTCAATATAGGCTGTATTTTTGAGTCAAAAATTTTAAACAATAGAGATACAGGAAGTTGTCCGAATCTGTATAAATTAGTTTTAAGTGAAAAAAAAGCTTTATTTGCTTGTTTAGATAATGTTTTTTGACACCATGATAATCTATTATATATATATATATAATCAGTATTCCTAAATATTTATAGTAAGACGTTACTTGGCTATTTTCTACGCCATAGAACCATTCTTCATAAGCACGCAGGTAACCACCATTTTTGAAGACAATGATCTTTGTTTTATCGAGATTAATTTTTAGATTTCAATTATCACAGTACGACTTTAACCGATTAATCATTTTCTGAAGCTCTATTTTTGTTTCGGCAATTAGAACTAAATCGAGGGCGTAAGGTAAAGTGAATATTTGTTTAAGTTCTAATGAGACACCATGGCAACCATCACTAACATAATTATTAAGGTCATTTAAGAATAGAACGGTGATAACGTACACCCCTGCCTAACACCAAACAGGCATTCAAAACTTTCTGTTAGTCCAGATGGGGATTTAACTCTTGCTTTAATATCATGATATAACGATTTGATCATTTTTAAAAACTTTGAACTAATATTATTTGAGCATAGTTTATTGTATAGAGCCTGTCTATTAATTCGGTCAAATGCTTTTTCAAAATCAACGAATAAAGTATAAAAACGGCCTTGAGGTTTTTGTAGATACTTGGTTATAAAAGTGCACCGGCAAAATATATTATATATATATTATTTAAGTCATACATAAAAGACAGAAAATAATAATAAGGCCATGCTAACATTGATTGTGAATTTTTGTGCATTTGAGAAAAGTATCCTTTTCAAATTTAAGGACAGATAACTCGAACTGGGGCAAGAAACCAAAAATGTGTTCGCTTAAAATGATTTTTGTTTTGTTATCATATTTTAAGCTCATGCAAACTGAAATAATCCTTTTATACAGTTTTCATGCTGCCTTTGAATTCATTTGTAATTTTTCTCTAAAGGAGCGAGTTTTAAATGCGTAGTATAGAAAAGGCATAGAAAAGGCTTTTTATTGACACTCAGTATTCAAGCGAGACCTACAAATTCAATCCGATTGTACATTGTAAATAAAAAATGTAAAAGTTATGAATATACATGCATATATATTCAAGTGAAATTTCTAAATGCTTTTTGGCGATCTTACCTCATAAATAACATTTATGGCCAGCTGGATTGGTTTAAGATTTTGCGTATCTCATAAAGTAATAAACAAGCCAAGACTCAAGAGTGTGCGTGGCTTGTAAAACAATAAACATGTCAGGATAGGTGTGTATTGTAAATCGACTTTTTTTAAAGCCAAAAACAAAATAATCTACAAACATTTAATATTGACTAGAATAAAGGAACATTTTAATGTAAACAATTTGTTATTTATTTGGGGATTTTTTCACAGTTTTTAACTTGGTAGGGCCATAATTGGAATTACAAGGACTGAAAATACGTAAATTGGGCAGATTGAGCTCAAATGCTTTTCATTTAAATCTACGATCAATTACAAAAGTGACGAAATGTCCCACTGCGAAAAATGTATGGATATACGGAGGTGAACAGATTTCCGTATATCATTAATATACGGGAAACTTGAAATACAGAGATGTACGGGACCGCGTATAATGCAAGTCCGTATATGACTTATATACGGTGATCTATACACTCGAAATTTTCTACGGGAACTTGTTGTACGAAGTCTGTTTTTTACTAAAATATTTTAATAACAAGTCTGTATATTACTAAAATACGAAAATCGGTATTCTTGCAAATATGGATTCTGCATAAAAATAGAAAATTGAGATAATTCTGAAATTCCCATTTCCTATAATAGGAAATCTAACATTTGTCATAATTGAACCCCTAGCACAGATAGACGACTTGTAAGTCAGGCTCTTTGCTTGACACCAACAGCCCCTTTAAAGGTAACCTCATTTAATATTGTCTCAAGTTACTGCACATTTAGGTTCTCATTGACCGCCGTACAGTGACCTACTTTTGGCTCAAAATTCATATATTTGGCTTATACTCGATAAAAATTGCATGGAGGTTATTTATCACCACTCTGTGCTTCAAAATTAAACATTAAAGTGCATGGCTGATGACATGTCCTGGGTCCGTACTTGATAGCGAAAGCTATTTTTTGTGCCTGAAAGGGCGGGCGGATGGACCCTCATTAAACATATACTACATACATACATTAATTTTGAGGAGTTGCTGCTGAGATATCGACTGGGAAGGTCAGACAAATACATATTAAGTAATAGTTATCAGCTAAGTAATACAATACTGAGGACTTTGTGCCGTAAATACAACATAATAATATTGGCCATTTCGTTTAGATATCTTACCATAAAAGCATTGTGCTTTCTGTTAAGGGTTAAATCTTAGTTATATTTTAGTTGTACGGGTGACGTATAGAGCTGAAATAAGATTTCTAACCCATAAAGAATATAACATAGTTCAAATAGGTTGTTGTTTAAATGTATAAAGAAACGTTGAAAATAACCTAACCATTAAGTTATATTCAACTTCCTGTTGGTTGAGTTTTTGATATGAGACGTTGACTAATTAAGCTATCTTGAAAACGTCGTAATTTCATTAATTATCATTAATTCTTATTGTTATTTAAACTATTTTTGAATCATTTATTACCAATCATGTGGTAAAAATTACATGCATTATATAATAGCCAAAGATATTAATTGATATAGTTCAAACGCTATTTTGATTATTAGACAGAAGTACTGACACGCAACATTACAATATTATTACAATCCATTGAATGATTGAGGCAGCAATGGTGTGATAAATTTTAGAAAACAAACATTTTTATATTTTATTGGAAGTTATTCTTTGTATTGTATACCATGATATTATTGCTCACTATATTCTTTCATAATATATACTAAGAGGAGCGTTAAAAGGTTTCATTGATGTTATATTTTGTATATATTAAAAAAACACTATTTGCATGTCCAATTGCGCAAATTCTTTGGAGAAAGCTTTTACGATAAGAGTACTTGGACAAGATAGCCAACTAAGTTATCGGAAAATGAAATCGTCGATATGTTTAATAACATCGTTTTGAAAAAATTATACTAATTTAGACTACAAATTGTCTTTTGATCAGGGTGCTATGTAAGTATTACCTAAAACTGTGCTTACTTACTATTGTAGCTGATGAACTTTTAAACTGAGGTTCCAAACTATGTTTAAACTGACTGAGACGACAGAGGCTAACAAATTTACTTCTAGGTACTTAATATATGTCGTTATTTCAATTACAGTTTCATTAACTGTTGTTAATATCATGTACTACTCATATATTTGTTAAGTTTGTCATTATGCATAATATTATGTGTATCTTCTTTAGTTCACTGGTAGTGTCAATATACATGTATAAAGTCTTCCTTAGTTGAGATTGTTTGTGCATACAGGTATTGACTATTTAAAAATCATTCAGTTAACTTTAACCACATATATTTTAATTATTATCTTAAAATTATAAATTAACATCACTTGTACTATGACTGCTATGACTGGCGAAAGGAGCATATACATGTATAGGTCGCTCCTTTTTAATCCGATAAAGGTAAATGCAATAACACAAACATTCAGGGTAAAGGGTCGCAGGACTGTGCTTGTCTGGTCAGTCTTGAAGACCAGAACCTGCAGGATCTCGCTAATTCATGCTCATGGCGGAAGGTCTTCTTTTCCCAAGATAATCAAACATTTTCATTAATTAGTTTCTGTATTCTTATCAAGATTTCAAGATTGTAGTTTTTTTGTTCATGGCCATAATAAAAGCCCATTTTCAACACAAACCATCTTGACTTGTTCCTTGTTTTACGTGAAATGCAAACTCCTGAATCTTGTCCTGTTTATTGTTTTACGAGCTACGCCAACTCCTCAACCTATCCAGCTGAACCACTCGATAGCCATAGTACATGTATTTCATTATCATAACATGTTTTCTGGGCAAGATGGTTACTATTTATCGTTAAAGCTATGACGTCTACTTCACCGTTCTCTACTGCCTTTAAAATGTTTACAGTAATCCAGCAGTAAACTTTATGATTAACAAGGTCGCACGTGCGCACTTCCTATCTGCCTGAACAAAAAAACAAAGTTTATGATTTTTAGATGTGCTCAAAGTTTTACAACAAAAATGGCTTTCCACCACATCCCTTTCCTCCATCGCTTTTACATATTGAGTCTTAAATTAGTATTGTAAAACAAACAATCCAGTTATATCATTGTTACATCAATATATCATGATCATATCTTGCATTCTAGTCTTCCTTTGATTTACAAGTTTCTTTTATTCTAGTCAATATTACATATTTGTAGTTTGTAATGTTGGAAATCAGTTTTCTTGGGAAACAACAAATACTTCACATGAATGTATTGTTTACATTAATATGTTTCTTTTATTCTAGTCAATATATCATGTTCTTATCTTAATTTGTTACGGATTTATGGCAGAATTTCTATTTTTCCCCAGAGGAAACAAATTGTTAACATTGATATGCTTCTTTATTCTAGTCAATATTACAGGTTAAATTGCTAATTGTTATATGTCTGGCATTTTGTTCAAGTTATATCCAAACATGTTATAGTTACCAGTTTTTGAATATTTTTGCATATTTTTTACAGATCCGGGTGGCGATTTGAAGACCGAGACAACGCAGCGATCATGATTATTAAATCGCAACCCGGGTCTATTACAACTATGATGACCTATGCCGAATGCGGTAACTATCTTAACTATATGATCTTGTGTTTTTAACATTAATATGTAAGGCAGGAAACTTATGAAGATAAGTTACCAAGTTTTTCTGAATAAATTGAAAACATTCATATTAAGTTTTACAAATTTCAAATTTCATGATGTTGCCGATTTATAGATATCTGGTGGCAAATATCAGAGCTGCGTCGTATCTTACAATACGTAAACAAACGCCGCCGTCATTGAATGACAAATGTATGTTTTTATTTATTACCTTTTTTGTGGGAAATGACTGAAAACCAGATATATGTATCAACACGCTAAACAATGTCTGCTTTATTTGGTTTCATATAATTATGTTGCCAGCATACCTGTTTTGTAGAACAAAAATGATCGCAAGCTTGCACCTCAAAGCGGGCCAGACTTTTTATGAAGTTTTGTGGACACCAAGCAGTTCATATTGCTGTAGACATCGTTTTCACCTTCACATCAATTATATTCCGAATTCAGGGTTAACCATTAGCTTTAAAATATGATATTGCATCATTTACTCAATTTTTGTTAAAGATAGTTATTCATTTTCCAAGAAAATAATAATTTGCATGAAATGATTTGACACAGTTGAAAAAAAAAGATACGACGCAGTTGTACTTTTTCCGCTACCTTTCCAACAGGAATTATTTTGGCAATTTACAAACTTTACCGAATGACCACTTGTCCTTGATAAAAATCTGAACATGCGCAGGTTATAGCAATGTTCTGTTGCTTTTGAATATCTAGAATACGTTAATTCATTTTCAATATAAAATTTTCTATTAAAGTTTACATTGCGGATATACTCGTACATGAACATGTTACTTAATTTATCATAATGTCTGCAGAAATTAAAGACTTTATTTAGAATATTTAGCTAAGTTTCTATTGTATGATTTTCAGGACATAAAACTCTGGCTTGGTAAAACGACAAAGAAGAACAAAAATAAGAATCTTCTTTTTTTATCAAAACGTTTCAGATATCTATACTTTTTGCAAAGCTATGCCTTCTGTTTTATTTATTTGTTTTTCTTCATTCTTAAAGGTAAATTTCCCAATAAATTTTTAAGTTAATCACTTAATTTGGATGCTTGTTACATTTTAAAATTGGAATGTATTTCTATAAAGAAGCAAATTTTACTGAGTAATTTCCGTTTCTGACTTAGAATATTTGCTTTTTATTCTGTAAATAAAACAACAAAAAGAAGAAATAAAAAACAACCCCCCCCCCCTCAACCCCCCCCCCCAAAACCAACAACGATATCACGTCAAACTTGAAATATTTGGTAAGGATATCCAGCATCACTGAAGTTTGTGGAGCATGCTGTCGACAGACAGGTCTTGTTTTTATACTTTTACCGCGTTTTTGTTTAAAACGAGGGGCAGATAATTATGAGCATTTGAGTTAAATATTAAGTACCAAATTTTAGTGAATCTAAGAATGTAAAGAAAAAAGTAATTTCAAATATAGTTTTAGCAAAATTTAACTAAACAGTACTTTTCACAAATTGATTAAAAACTATACAGTGAAAGAATCGATTGTCGGATTGATTAGATATTTTCATGAAGTGAGTAGTGCCGGGTGACATTGCAGCATGTGATTACCATAAGTGAAAGATGGTTTGATCTTCAATGTAAAAGAATTGTTTCATGCTGTAATCTAATGCCATTTTAAAGTTCAAAATTTGTTGTTTCTGTAACGTCTTCCTTTGCATAGAATAACATATTTTTTTTTATCTATATCTGTATTTGACAGTAAAGATACCTAATAAAATGACAAAGACAAAGTAAGTTGTTGGTGCTTTAGACTTCGGGACAACATATTCAGGAAATGGATTCTCCTTTGCACCGAACTATGAAAAAGACACAATGAAAAAACAAGAATAGAGGACACATGCCACTTAAGGTAATCATCTCATGACTACGATAATTAAGGTAAGATGTTATGCTGTGTGTTTTTTATTTGATTCTTTCGAAATACTTTTCTTAAAAATATCATATTTTCTTCATTATATTAGGAAACAATTGTAAAATTATTGAAATTCAGAAATATATGTATGTAAATTATTAATTAGCCACACCGCTGACATGTTTATTGCAATTAACGGGTCTGACACGTTTATGCTAATTTACGTCACATGTATGACAACATGATCATTATCATTAATTTGATCTAAGACATTTATTAGAAATTGTTTATCTAAATATCTATTTGACTTAAAAAAAGGAATTAACAGGCTTTTGACATCTGGCATGTTAATCAGTCTTAATCGAACCATTTTGATTGGCCAAATCTATAATTTAATAATTGATAGAATGCATTTTCATTGTTAAAGGGTCATGTTTTTATTGGTTTATTACTGAAACTTTTGTTAGAATTATTTTTTATTATTAAAGGAGACATAAGTATTGAAGGAAACTATTCAGACAGTCATACAGGCCTCAAACCACAATTAATTTCACTATATGTTCTATATAAACATTTAACCCGTGGCAATTTTACTAGCACTCCAATCAAATCAAATTCCATGCATACAGTATCATCCAAGATAAATAATTGAGTAAAATGTCACATCCATTTTTAAATAGGAAATCATTCCCAAGAATTGCTTCATTCTTAAAGATCCTGTAACACAATTTTTTCATGGTTATATTTCATAAATATGATGCTCAAATTAAGATTTGTCAATATTGTAAGTTCCAATAAGCATTATTTATAAAGATATTACCCAATTTAACATTTCATGTAAATAAAGGGAGGTAATTAGAAATTTATTTTCTATAAATTCTAAGTCAAATTTTCCAAAAAGAAATGAATGCCTGTAATTTATTGATTAAATATAATGTGCACAAATATTTGCAGTACACATTTTACATATTCTTCGATGGCGTTCATATAAAAATAGTAAGTAAAATGATACCTTTACAGCAAACGAAGAAATGGGAATGACATTTTAATATATATTGTAAATATAATTTGCAAAAAACGGATAACGATTTTAAAATGAATTCATGTTTAGAAATAAGTTAAGTAAAGACAGTCCTAATGTGCACTGTAGGAAACTGTAAAAATGACAACATAGGGCAGTTCTATGTCTTAAAGGACACCTGTAAAAAATTTGAACAAAGTTTACCATATGGTTATTAACATTTTTTTGAACTAAGACTTTGATATTAAAAGGGCTCTTTTTCAGAAACGAGGAAACTCATAAATAATCTATAAATAATCTATAACATCATCATTATGAAAGAAATGTTTTTCTATTGATCATAAGTAAGAAAAAAATAATAGCATTCAGGTAACAAATCAAACGATCAAAAGGACCGTTTCTACAAAATGTGCTTGAAATATGTATAAAAATGTTACCGTACCCCACCCTTTTTAACCCATTACTTTAACCCATTACTTCATGAGCATTTTGTGAAAAATGGCTCTTTTCATTGAAAGGCATCATGTTACAAATTCAAATTGCTATGAAACTATAAAAAATTCTTCAATACTGTTCAGACTTGGCACAAATGTTGACTGGACAACGGCATACTCAATCTTAAATAAACTGTTACCATGGCAACGAGGGGACATCTCAAAATTGCAGAAAATAACTATTATTTATTGAATTTTTCATCAAAACTGATTTCAAAGTGCTGCAACTTTTAAATGGATTGAGATACAGTAAAAAGATTTTCAGCGTTGGTTACACATTACCTTAAGGTCGACCTGAAAATCAATTTCATGCATATTGTCGTATAAAACAGCTACTTTTAAAACGCCACCAAAGACAAAAACACATTAATACCAGTAATAATCGAATTGTATTTAATACAAAATGAACATAGACAATATATATCTAATAACTACGAGAAAGTTTGTTAAAGATTGAAGCATGAGATTATCATGGGTTATATCTATTATGAATGACTCCGTACAACGACATTTGTGAGTTTCTTCATTTTTTTATTAGTTTTGGCAACTATCCTGATCATAAATTTTGTTAGTGAGTTCTGTGTTTGATTTAAAGTGATTCGAAATATTAGAACAGCCAATAAATGAAGTAAGGCGTTTGCTTTAAAAAGCCACAAAAGGTATGAGGAAGAAAAATTTCTAAAGAAGGCTATCAGAGACAAGGTCGTTAGTCTTTGTTGACAGTGTCGATTTTAGCGAAAGTGAAATCTAGAATCTAGAGAGACAGGTGACACACTAGATGTTTCCACTTTAACCTTACTTTTTGTACTAGCATGGTATAGTATGCATTGTTGTGTTATCGTTCTTTGCTGTACTTGTTAATTAAAAGAATTTGTGTTTTTATCAATTTACATACTGTTGAAATATGCATTCAACTTTAAAATAACATTAGAATGTTTTCAAGTCCATGTAGTTTTATTTTCAACAATAATCTATGAGGTTTCAAATCATTCCTCGTATTTCATTCAAAATAAGCGAAGTCATGTGGCTAATGTTGACCTATCATCTACATTGAAAAATAAAAAACAATTTCCAATAATTACCAATAAAAGATGTTTCCACTTTAACCTTACTTTTTGTACTAGCATGGTATAGTATGCATTGTTGTGTTATCGTTCTTTGCTGTACTTGTTAATTAAAAGAATTTGTGTTTTTATCAATTTACATACGTTGAAATATGCATCAACTTTAAATAACATTAGATTGTTTTCACGTCCATGTAATTTCATTTTCAACAATAATCTATGAGGTTTCAAATCATTCCTCGTATTTCATTCAAAATAAGGCGAAGTCATGTGGCTAATGTTGTGACCTATCATCTTCATGAAAGATAAAAACAATTACCCAGAAACTTATCCAACGAAAGTAAGCGCAGCGTCAAATCTAATGCCTAATGTGACAAATGTGGATTAATATGATATTATGAATGATTTTGCTGTCTTTCGTCCTGCCTTTTTCATCAAACATATGGAATACATGAAATGTGTTTAGAGATTTGTTTTAAATGAACAAATATAGATACACCGTGTCCTTATAAAATATGATATATTTTTTCATTTTTGGCCTTATCAGTATTTACTTCCTGATCGACTTCTAGGAAAAAAATAAAGTAAATATACATTAATACTTGAATTATCTATATTGAAGATTGCGAAACGTTATATTGTTCTGAAGGGTTATAATTTATGCTTACCTGTACGTTCAAAAGTTTGAAGTATCATACAGAAGCATAAATTAAACAAGAAATATCTCTTAAAAGATAAGCGGGGTTAATACCGTACATATAAAGGATATTTGTTTGTTTTGCAAGATCAATATATATTCACAGAAAGAGCATGACTGTATGTATTTTTGTAAATTGCGTAGACATGACTGTAATATAATTTGATCTTACATACAAACGAATTTGCTATTCATATCATGTGTTTCTCGTAACCAAGCACATATTACATATGAAAAAACGTCTTTCTGACGAGATTTCCTCTTTTATTGTTCATGAGCATTCACGTATAGTCCGGCTACTGTGTGTGATTTCACTGTGAAAGAATCAATATATCTTCTCAAAAGCATGTAATAGTATAAATGTCTTTTAGATTCAGAATGTTATGACAGCCCCTGTAATGAAATAAATAATAATCTATAGATGGTAATAATTAACGATCTTAATGTTTTAGGCAAAGTTTACTTTCAGATCATCAAAAATATATACTTTTCCATTTTACAAGCCCTCTGTTAAATCCAGCTTGTTTGAAAAACGATGATAATCAAGAGTGTGCACAAATGGAGGCTATTCGTTGCCAAAAATCCAGCCTTTGAAACTTGACAATGCATACTTCGGTTCTACTAAACAGATTAGTAAATCTAATTGTCGATTCGAGAGTTACACACTGCACTGGTATTAAGCATTTTGATTATCACGATTTGATAAAATGGAAGCTGTTAACATGCAACTTAGATAAATTGCAAACTATATTTTAAATGTATAACATGTAGAAATGTTAACGATATAACGTACACTATACGTTTAATGCTGTACATCATGACGTTGAGAATGAACTGCATCAACTTGACACACTCTGGTTTACAACACCACACTTTCATTTTACATTCTAACGCGATTAACATTTGTAAACGATTTTGCAACTTTCATATGTGGAATTATCACGGAAATAGACGAAAGGTAATAAGCGGAGCTAATTTTCACGAAAGCAAAATATAAAGAGAGGTACCTCTTCAAAGTATATAGAAAAGTATTTCGAAGTATATAGAAACTGTTATAAATTTCACATACATCAACTGCATTACAGTTGACTTTAAACATCCTCTGATTTTGTTAAAACGTATTCTAGTACAGGATAGTAATGCAAGTAATGCAAAATTGGTTAAGATATAATGTAACAATGTAACAACGTTTATACTGATAATGAGCATTATAATATGCAAAAATAAAGTTGGTGAATTAACATAAGGGAATATAATGACACACACAACTACTTGTTGATATGAACGATAAGGATTATGTGCCTTCAAACGTAACACGGTAATACTCGTACGCATATCTTTTACAGTCAGCAAATAGTACTAGAATGCGATACATGGAAGTCACTTTTGGCAACACGAATAAAGAGAACTGAACAGTAAGCCTGTGCCCTCTTTCTTTAAAGGACTTTGTTTGGTTGTAGAAAAACCCATATTTTGACCAAGTGTATAACCACGAAACAATTCAAAGATTACTATCGATAATTCCGTTGTATAACCAAAAACTTGTGAATATGTCCCATTCTTATGTTGAAATAAATATTCAGTGTATCCTAGCATCTCTGTTTACCTCCATTGGGAGGTTTTTTGAGTCATAGGATGTGATTTAGCCTTTTAGTTTTTAATATATGTAAGCTGACGTAGGTTAAGGTCTTTCTATGCATTGTACTGAATCAATAGCAACTCTAAAATCTGAGTATATGTGCTGTCAATAGCTGTTACATAGACTTGCTGTCTATCTGATCAAAAGCAGAGAACTATTTTTATGTACATGACATACTACACAAAATATTTATTAAGGTTTTGTAAGTGATTACTTTCTAAGAGATAAAATAAACATGGTATATATAAATTGATAATCAACATACATACCTTTGGACTCATTTAAATATTATTATTGAAAAATAATATGGTAAAATTGGGAAAATATATCTATACAGTATGGTTATTAAAAGTATGTACGAAAGGGTTACATACAACTTGGTTATAAATTTTACTTTTGTTAAAAGTTTTTTCTTGTCAAGACATACCTAGAATTAAGTACTAATGTATCATAGTAAATAATACTACTAGGAAAGACAACAGCCATAATTGGTCTGTATTATAATTAACTATCAAAAATCTCTGTCAGATGTACTTTAAAATTTGAAATTAAGATAGCATATAACTGAAATGTACTCGATTCTATGCAAATGAATACCCTCAGTAAAATTTATTTGTCGTGAATATAGTCTTATCAATATTTTTACTTCATGAAAAATATTAACCCAGCAGAAGTAGCCTGGTTAGTTTTTTTAAATTATTTTTTTAGTTCTTTTTACTAGGAATGTCGGAGTTATCTACAACGTTTTAAAACTTATAGCATAATCCTTTAAAGTCCGCTGATGTTGATTTCATAGAATGTTCAACCATGCAAGGAATTAGTTGGTGAAATAACTAAAATCACATGATGTTCGACAATGTTAAAGCTAAGAAGTTAACTATTTGTTTTGTCGGCGTATACACAACAATGAGTATTCGAACACTTGGATGCTAGACATCAGCAAACAGTTATATGTTTGTCGTTTGTCGTTAACAAAATGTATTCTTGTGAAATGTATATTAACAATTTTAATCTGCCAACTGAAAATCCAAGACATCAACATTGGAGTTACATACAAGAAATCAGATTGTATTTTGCGGAAACAAACTGTTCAACTCAGATCAACAAGACTGGATTTTTGGCAACGAATAGCCTCCATATGCACAAGGGTAAAATAGATTTTTGTAATTCTCCTGCACATCGGTCGATATTTTCACTACCACCATCAGTTTTATTAGCTGCTAAGTATGATGGCTACCTTATGTCGTTTTTTCGCTCCGCGGGGAGCCATCCCAAAAACCCCGGAAATCGAAAAGAGTCAAAAATTCCCTATAACCCTAACGTAGGGTTAAATTAAAATTTATGTAAAAAAGGGTACATACAACTTTGGTTAAAATTTTCTTTGTAAAAAGTTTTTCTTTAAAAGACTCCCTTTAAATTAAGGTTACTATGTAAAGTATAGTAAATAATACTACTAGGAAGAAAAACACCCAGAATTTGGTCTTATTGTAATTAGACGTATAAAATCTTTTTCCCCGATTTTTGACTTAAAATTGTATTGGTTCTTGAAAAGGGAAATTTAACCCCGCTTTTTGTCCCGACGGTAATCCCAAAAATGGGGCGAATAAAACTTTTATTTCGTAATGTGTGGGGGGAAAAAAGGGGCGGAGCTTTTTTTTATCTCCTATTGAAAAGTGTAAATAAATTTGCTATCCGAATCATGATGGTTCGCAATGTAAAGAAAAAATTGAAACTTTTTTTTGTGGGCGTTACACGAAAAATTTGAGTTTTAAAACCCTTTGGTATTCCCTATTTATCGGGAAAAACATTAATTTTTTGTCGTTTAAAAAAATGTATTTTTTTGAAATGTTTTTAAAAATTTTAAATCCCCCAAATAAACCCAAAAAAGAAACCCTTTTGGGGTTTTTATTTTAAACCCAAAAAATACAATTTTTTATTTTGTGGGAAAAAAAAAACGTTCAACCAATAAAAAAGGGTTTTTTGGGAAACAAATTTAGCCTCCATATGCACAAGGGAAAAATATTTTTGAAATTTCCCGGGAAAATTGGTCATTTTTTCCCACTCCACCATCATTTTTTTATTCCCCAAATTTTGATGCTACCTTATGTCTTTGTTTTCCTCCCGGGGGAGCCATCCCGAAAACCCAGGAAATACGCCAGTCAAACCTTTTTTCAGATTTTTTTCTCAAAATAGGCGTTAGCGAACACATCAAAGACCCCAAACTTTTTTTGTATTTTCGTTTTCCCTTATGGGGGCCAAGCGAAAATACGACAACGAAACCCCTTTTGTTGTATTTTCTTTTTCGTTTGCGCCTGAAAAGGACCCCCAAAATTCACTTCTTTTGCCCGATTTTATGCCGGGCCCAAAAACGAAAATACTCCCAATTTCTCCCTTAATTATCCGGGGAGTCTTTGCGCCTCGTTCCCGCAAAACAAAAAAAACATTGTTTTAAATTTGTTTTGCCTTACACCCCCAAAAATTTTAACAATGGAAACTAACCAGCCACCAAGCAAAAAGGGTTTCCCCCTTTTTAAAAACAGGAAAAATTTTCAGAAAAAAAATCTGTGTCCACTAAAACATGTCCCCTTTACAGGGGTTTTTAAATTTTTACAACAACATATCAAAAGCAATAATTTTGGCCCCCAAAAAAAATTTATTTTTAAAAAAATTTAACCGGAACTTTCTTTCCCCTTTTTTTTGCAAATATTACCAAAAAAAAATAAAAATGACATAAGTCACTTTTTAACCCCGACTTTTACTTTATTTTTTTTTTACTAAAAAAAAAGGCAAAATAATAAAAGAAATAGAAAAGCTTTGAAATATTTATCTTTTTAAAAGTGGATGTACTAGCCCCCTTTCTAAGTATCTGCAACACCACAAGAATAAAATCATGAAAAAAAAAATACCCAAACTTCTCGGTTTTGGGAAATTTTGTGTTTTTAATCCTCTTATATCCCTTTTAGGGAAACCTTTCTTCAGACAGTCCCGGTAACTTGAGAAAAGGGACACCCCCCGGCGACTACGCCGCCCCAAACCCCACACACGAAACGCACACCCACAAAACATCCAGAAAAATCATTTGTGCTTTAAATTTGGTTACAAAAATTGATCTAAATTTTCCCAGTCCCTTTCGTCTATCGCATCTTAAACATAAAACTTTAAAACGTTGATTTTAACGTCACATTTTCGTCGGGATATTCATGTGTATATATACATGTAACATTTCTTTTTTAAATTTCTATTCAAATAACTAATGAAGTTTGGCTTGAAAACACCTTTCTGATGACCAAAAATAACAAACGTTTTATTGACTTTTAATAAATTATAAAAAAAAACAGCTTTTTGGACACCACAATGACAAGTGAATTAAAACTTTTTAAAAACTCATCTTTCATTTTTTCAAATCTTTATTTAAATGCTTTTGGACTTCAGCGGAGTTCCTTTAATACAACAAATTATAATAAATTGATACTGTTGATTTATATAATGTACATTGAAAATATAAAAAAATGATTAAAAATGTCTACCCTCCATTACAATAAAATGAAGTCATTGAAAAGACTAAAATGTTTTATTTTCCCATTGTTTAGAATTTGCAAGAGAATTGATTAAAATAATAGTGTGATGAAAAAATTAGTTTATGAAAAATGAAAAAAAAATGTCTTTTTTTGTTTTGTTGTCATTCCTTCATAATGTAAAGACAATCTTTCTTCTTTCGTAAAACTATTTGGCCCAGTGTTAAAATTGCGAATGACAAACAATTGAGGCATTGTCAAAGGGAATTTCCTCCATATGCTCTATTGCCCGAGTTTAGATTCTTGACCGACCAAAGATCTGACTGACCATCAAGTTTTGTAAAATTATATAGCCTTCTTGTTTTTTGATGTTCTTTTCAATTACTTTGAAACATAGTAGGACTTAATCATAATTCTTCTTCGAATTCCCATACTGAAATAGTCATCAACCAATACCCCAAACCGATACACATTTGAAATCTCAAAAATATCTTATCTTTGCAATCAGTAAAATCTTTATCTGTTCACGAAATCTAAACTGGTACTTATGATCTGGGTTGAATTTGAACGTACTTCTTCAACAGGGAGATTCATTTAATTCTCTGACACCCCCTGTATACAATTGTATGCCCCGTTAGGTATCCAAAGAATATCCCCGATACCCTTTTTATAAGATCCCAGAATCGTTTCCAGATATTAGGTCTGCTGGTATGTTAGTTTTCACGTCCATTTCTTTGTTCAAAGATTTTGGCTAGAATTTGTTCTCTTCTTGAGTTACAAGTGGAAAATTCCTATTTGCATACTTTCTATTCCATGGTTTCATCAAGACTCCATTCCTTTCTTCTGCCTTTTCACATTTGATCTAAATCCAAAGTCTTCCGAGATCTTGAAACAATTTTTCAAACCCTCACCAAAATAACCTTCAATTTAATCAATACCAGTTTTAATTTTTATTTCTTTAATTGAAAACTGTTCCCAGAACAAGCGTTAATGCAAAAATGTTAATTGTAGTTTTGGGAATTTGTTTTGCTTAGAAGTAATAAATGAAAAATGAGCGATATCAAAAATTAGCAATAATTAATCATCAACAGCCTTCATGAAGAAAATTACCAGCTGTAAGTAAAAATTTACCGCAAAATAATTTTTTTTAATATCCAATTAAAACATACCACATTGTACTAGTCCTGCAAAACAGCAAGCGATGACGAAAGAAATTGCCTTCACTTTCCACATTTTTGAACTTATTTGACACAAACAAACTGTCCGTTAAATCTGTTTTAAGACTGACGTTATCGCAATCTTTGGACTATTAAATAAAGAAATATTCTATCAAGAATAATCTTGTCCCCGTATTTTATCTACGGTATCCGATAAAGCTTAGTTCAATTTTAAAACGAAAATTTAAACAATCAACTTAACGACTACACACCCTCTCGACTTGATTTAAGATAAGAATATCCATTATCAATTCTTTTGCAATATACAGGTCTGGTCTTGTCATTCAGGCCTTGTCATGTAAAACACTGAACAGAAAGACATGCCTTCATGCAGAAGAAGAAAAAATGAAAAGCATTGTTGGATATATTTAACATTTTCTGTGCAGGTAAAACGTCTGGAAGGAACTATTTTCAACTTTTAATCCATTTTTAGAAAAGTCACCCCCGTCATTAATTAATTTTTATTCTGTGCCGATTTTTAATACAAAATTTACATGAAAAGAGTCATTGTTATATTTTCTCCAGACAGAAATGTTATTTTATGCGGTAGCTTTATTGAAAGACATTTAGAAACCTAACCTCCTACGTATATTGCTATCTACCTGATATGTCTTGTCAATCTCTTTATATTTCTTGTTTAATGTAAAATCTGATTTAAATGATTTACTTCGCCATGTTTTCCTGAGAGTCAATATTCACCTGGCGCTTCCATAACTTTTCAAGGCAAAATGAAAACCCTACAACGTTTGCATGACCTGAAAATATGATAGCAAAACAGTTTAATGGAACAAGTCTTGGGTGTTCGGCCTCGTTTTTTTTTTTAGTTCTTCCCTTAAGTTTGAAATTTGTTGTTGTTGCTTTTTTACATTCTACTTTTAATGTAGTTTCGAGTGATAGTGCAAAATACTTTTTCATAAACCTATAAACTTGTATTTTCTTTGAAAAGGAATAACACTTAAAAATGGTAAAACAGAAATGTTTGATCAATGGCAGTGAAATTGTGTGTGTAATTTTACGAAGAATAAATTAAAGCAGGGACAAATTTATGATTAGGTTTTGTCATAGTTATATATCTGTTTGTTTTTAATATGAAAATGACAAAAAGGAACAGATTCACTAGAAAGAGAGCACGATGATCCCTATTATGGTCGCTTTTTATCATGTTATAAGATCATGCAAAGTTGATTTAATTAAAAAAACAAAATATTTGTTCTGCATACATGTTTGTTGAAGTACACTTTACCATGTTCACTTTTGTCATAATTTAATGTATTGTTATGTCGGTTATAAATTTCGAAAAATGACACGATTCAGTAAATCTGAATAGTGTTTACATTGAAAAGTATCCATTATTTTCAATTTTATTGTATTTTATATTGACATCGGAATAATAACTTAAGTGCAAAGTGTGAACAATATTTCGTTCAAATTTTTCTCCAAATTTTTCATTACAAGGAACTTTATTATAAACATTTATGATTTATAAACATAATTATAAAACATAACTTTTCATTTGACGTAGACGTAACACAATTGTTAACAAATTATACCGAAATAGATTATAACTTTTTACAGAGATAATACATAAACCCATCGCTACAATGTGAAGGAAAAAAATCAGTAAAACTTGAATACTTCATCTTTATCTCGTAAAGGCAATCACCGGGGCCCATTATCTTTTATGTTTTATTCCTCTTATGTGGTCACGTGACTAACAACGAAACATTATCAATGGAAGGAGCCATTATTCCTTCGCAAATATCTAAAAAATGAAACCACGAAGGATGTGTTCGTTATTATGGGACACTAAATATTTCTCTGACTCACTAACTGTTGTTAAGATAGACATACAATTGATGAAAACAAGTCATGATTTTTATAAAAGTAACTACAGACTACTTTTAGCAAATTTACATAGAAGTTAAATGTCGCAATAACTTATTTTCAATTTATGGCTATTTTGGACCGCCATCTTAAGACTTAAAAAAGAAATGACACGAGTTAAATTTAATAAAAACTTAATTTACATCACGATACATTTAATAACCCGAATCAATGAAATTTTACAAGTTATCTATTAATTATTGTAAGGTTTTACAAAATATTTCTGATGTATGTACCACTGGAAATGTTGCCATATTAAAATGACTCAATATCAGAAAAGAGATAAATTTCGTATTTTCCGAAATTATCTAATACTTGTTTAAAAATAATTCCTACCATAAATTGATATGCTTTTATAATCTTGATCAGTATGAAGAATTCTTTTATTCGGAATCCATCTGGGAAGACATTAAATGTTTCTTTTTCCCAGTGGTGGCAGTATGACACCCTGAATTATTTGCAATGCAAGTATTTATGCAACTTTCTAAAGAGAAAATTAATAAAGAAATATATTTCCCTTTTATTAAACAAGAAATAGGTAAAACTTGTTTTTTGTTGGTCGTCAACCAGATATGGTAGTAATCTGATTGTGTTACGCATCCTCCACAATCATCGGCGCACAACGCTAGTCCATGGACAAAGCTCAAATACTATGTACTCTGATGTATAATTATAATACACATCAAACATACTTATATATATATTACATTGAGACCTCTATTCATGGAAATATATACATCGTCTGCTATTGTTATCGTACTGATACTTGTCGCCTTCTTCACTAATCACTGGCATTAATTACAATATATTACTTTAAGATATTACTAAAATTCATATCTATTGATTCAAGTTTATTACCCCTAAGTGCTGTCGTTTGTCTAATGTTTACAGTTGCATATGTACCTGGGTAACGCACTTAGGGTGCAGTGTTACAGGGCCTTTCCATGCTCAGTCAACACGTTTTCTATATTTAAATAAAAGTGATTTTTTTTCTTTTGGTTGAATTCAACTTAGTACCATAACAGTATAGGTCACATGGCGACTTTCAAGCTGAACTGAAGGAGAAAAGCTCTCAGGTGCCCATCTGATCATTATTTCAGGCACAAACGGGAAACCTGAGCAGAACCATCAACGTGCCGTTAGCTAGCTGGATAGCTATCTCACAATTTAGCTACAGTGTGAACTAATACGGGTATGGAGAATTATATTTAAGTGGAAATATTGTGATTCTCTCTTCAAATCGCTATTTTAGCTGCCTTTCTTAGATGCTACCGATCTATGTCCCCGCCCGCGTATAACTCAGAGAGCCAATATATGTAAATGACGATTATTTTGATAAATTAATCTTGGTTGTGAAAATAAACATGCATTTTCATAATAAATGCCTTTAAACTTAAAGCTGTTTGTTACTTGAGTACATGTAATTGATACATGCACATGAATTTGAAATTACGTCCTTGTACAGGGCGATCAGTCAGTGATGTTCATCCCCTGTATAAAACTTTTTATGCTCTGTTTTTGAAGTTCGTGAGATGAAATGAAATTACATTATTTTCTCAATATCAACTTGAATATCAAAATCAGTTTTCCCCACCTGTAGCCTCAATTTCAAACCAATTTCTCATAAATATAGGATAAAAAGTAAGTCGAAAAATGAACGTTGAATTTTGATGATATTATTTTTTTAAAGAAATATATGAATAATCACTTGTTTTAGTTAAATAAAACAAACAATTCTAGAAAATTAAAATGTAACACCATGCCGAACTTCTCCGCGAAACGGCAAAAGTACATATGAGGCTAGCCTTAGCTATGTAATCGACCATCTTTTTTTAAAGTTGTGTATTTTACGGGAGGAAAGAATAAAATGTGTTTGATCAAGCTTAATAAAAATGATTATTATGAAAAGTTTGAGACAATTTTTAAACGACATACTGTTAATTGATTTCAGCATCCCTATAAATGATGTTCCAATAAAGAAAATAAATACTTATCAATGTTAAGACACAGTTTAGATTTACTTAATAGCGTCATTTCCGACATTAGATACGTTCAAATTATGACAAAGTGTACTTTTACAGAGATATATGCAGAACGAAAATTTGTTGTAAATTTTACCTTAGTTTGCATGATACAAGCAAACATAATAGGGAAAGTCGTGTTTGTTTGCTGTTGATATGTGCTTAAATTCGTCTTTTTGTTCTTTCAGATAAAAAACAGATATATAAACCGTATTACTTAATTAGTTTCTGCTTTCTATTTCTCCTTGGTAAAATACCATAACAAAAGTTTATATCATTTTTAAAGCAAATCATGGTAAGTTAATGAACAGAAGTTTTGCACCATTACTTAAATGAAAGTAAACTACATGAAAAATCTGAAAGTTTAAGGCTTATTTGAAAGAAGCCATTGTTTCAAACTGAAGGGAAGGTAACTCGAAAATGGAACTGATAACCCGAACTTTGTTTGCTAAAATGTTTTTCTCATGCATACATTGTACAGTTTTAATTCTGCTTGCGAATCGTAAAATTATGAATAAGTCTAATGTATATTAACTCTCAGTAAATGTGGAGAAGGATATCAATCCAATCAGACTTTACATTAAATAAAAAATGCACCCCCCCCCCCCCAAAAAAAAAAGAAAAAAAAAAAAAAAAAAGAAAAAAGCAACCAAAAAAAAAAAAAAATAAAAAAAAAAAATAATAAATAAATAAAATAAAGCAACAACAACAACAACAACAACAAAAACAACAACAGAAAACAAAGACACTTTGTTATAAACTTAGTGATTTGACACAACATAATTATCATGTATATATATATTACCACCGTCAGTTTAATTAGCTGCTAATTATGATGGTTACTTTATGTCGTGTTTTCGCTCCGCTGGGAGCTACGCCAACACGGAAATACGGCAGAGTCAAACTTTGTCAGTTTTTCTTTCCATAAAAGGCGTTAGACGAAAACATACAAGACACCATTTTCTTGTACTTCGCTCCTCTTGGCGCACAGCGAAAATACGTAACCATTTTGTTGTGTTTTCTTTTGGCGCCCTGCAAAGCGACACACGACAGTCACTTTTTTGTCGTATGTATGCCAGGCCATAAACGAAAATACTACAATTTCTACATTTGAATGTATCCGTGAGTCTTTGCGCCTCGTCCCACAGATCAAAATGAGACATTGTCTAACTTTGTCGTATTTGGATTTTTGGTCTTATCACCGCAAAGCATAAATACGACATTGCACTAACCAGCCACCTTAGCTAAAAGAGTGTCACGCACTGTGTAAACAGGATAAATTCAGAAAGAAAATCTGTGTGCACTCAAACTTGTCTCTGTTACATGTTTTTGATAACCCGACATTTCATTGTCCATTGTTTTGCGAATATTACCAAAAACAAATCAAAATTGACATAAGTCACGTTGAAGCCGACTATATCTATTATATTTTTTTACTTAAAGTAAAGGCATTAAGTAATATCAAGCAATAGAAAGAGCATTGGTTGAAATAATTATCTCTTTAAAGTGGATGTATTAGCCGCATTTCTAAGTATCATGCAACAAATGACAAGAATAGATAAAGTAAAAAAAATATCCAAACTTCTCGGCTTGGAAATTTCTATGAAATATATTCTCTTATAGATACCTATATATAAATACCTTTACGTCTGACAGTGCGGTAACTTGAGAACATGACACACACGCGCACGTACACATGCGCACACACGCGCGCGCGCACACACACACCAACACACACACGCACGCACCAACGCACACACACACGCAAACACGCACACACACCAGTAAAATCACTGTGCATTTATTGGCTTAGGAAATGTATCTCGAATTTTCAAGTGCATATTCGTCGATATCGCATCTAAAACAAAAAACTTAAAACGTTGATTTTAACCGTTACGTTTTTGCCGAGAAATTCATAATTTATATATGATATACATGTACATTTTTAATTTTTTTTTATTCAAATTACTAATGAAGTTTGGTATGAAAACACCTTTCCTGATGACATTGAATAAATAATAAAAACTACAGCTTTTGGACACCAGAATGACAAGTATTTAAACTTTTTTAACTCATCTTCCATTTTTTAAATGCTTTTGGACTTCAGCGGAGTTCCTTTAATACAACAATTATAATTTTTGATACTGTTGATTTATATGATGTACATTGAAAATAAAAAAAATGATAAAAATGTCTACCTCCTATACAATCAATGAGATCCTTAAAAGACTAAAATTGTTATTTTCATTGTTTATATTATTTGCAAGAGATTGATTAAAATAATTAGTGTGATGAAAAATTAGTTTATGAAAAATAAAAAATGAATGTCTTTTTTGTTGTTGTTGTTGTTGTTTTAAATGTCTTCCTTATAATTTAAAGAAAATCTTGTCTTCTTTCGTAAACTATTTGCCCAGTGTTAAAATTGTGATGACAACAATTAAGCATTGCATAAGAATTCCTGAATATGCTCTATTGCCCGAGTTAGATTCTGACCGACCATAAGAGTCTGACTGACCATCAAGTTTGTAAACTATATAGCCTTCTGTTGTTTGATGTTCTTCAAATACTTTGAAGACATAGTAGGACTTAATCATAACTTCTTCTTCATAACCATATTGTGAGTAGTCATCAACCAATACACCATACACATTTGAAATCTCAAAAAAATATCCATCTTTGCAATCAGTAAAATCTTTAGCTGTTTCACGATCTAAAGTGGTACTTATGATCTGGTTGAATGTGAACGTACGTCCTTTAACAGGGAGATCATTCAATTCTGTACATCCCCTGTATACAATTGTATGCTCCGTAGGTCCAAGAATATCGATACCCCTGTTTATAAGATCGCCAGATCGTTTCCAGATATTAGTGTCTGCTGGGTAGTTTTCACGCATTTCTTTGTTCAAAGTTTTGTAGAATTTGTTCTCTTCTTGAGTATACAAGTGGACAATTCCTATTGCATACTTTCTATCCATGGTTTCATCAAGACTCCATCCTTTCTTCTGCCTTTTCGACATTTGATCTAAATCCAAAGTCTTCGAGATCTTGAAACAATTTTTCAACCTCACCAGAATAACCTTCAATTTAATTAATACAGTTTTAATTTTTATATCTTTAATTAGAAACTGTTCCCCAGAACAAAGCGTTAATGCAAAAATGTTAATTGTAGTTTTGGGAATTTGTTTTGCTTAGAAGTAATAAATGAAAAATGAGCGATATCAAAAATTAGCAATAATTAATCATCAACAGCCTTCATGAAGAAAATTACCAGCTGTAAGTAAAAATTTACCGCAAAATAATTTTTTTTATATCCAATTAAAACATACCACATTGTACTAGTCCTGCAAAACAGCAAGCGATGACGAAAGAAATTGCCTTCACTTTCCACATTTTTGAACTTATTTTGACACAAACAACTGTCCGTTAAATCTGTTTTAAGGCTGACGTTATCGCAATCTTTGGACTATTAAATAAAGAAATATTCTATCAAGAATAATCTTGTCCCCGTATTTATCTACGGTATCCGATAAAGCTAGTTCAATTTAAAACGAAAATTTAAACAATCAACTTAACGACTACACACCCTCTCGACTTGATTTAAGATAAGAATATCCATTATCAATTCTTTTGCAATATACAGGTCTGGTCTTGTCATTCAGGCCTTGTCATGTAAAACACTGAACAGAAAGACATGCCTTCATGCAGAAGAAGAAAAAAATGAAAAGCATTTGTTGGATATATTTAACATTTTCTGTGCAGGTAAAACGTCTGGAAGGAACTATTTTCAACTTTTAATCCATTTTTAGAAAAGTCACCCCGTCATTAATTAATTTATTCTGTGCCGATTTTAATACAAAATTTACATGATAAAGAGTCATTGTTATATTTTCTCCAGACAGAAATGTTATTTATGCGGTAGCTTTATTGAAAGACATTTAGAAACCTAACCTCCTACGTATATTGCTATCTACCTGATATGTCTTGTCAATCTCTTTATATTCTTGTTTAATGTAAAATCTGATTTAAATGATTTACTTCGCCATGTTTCCTGAGAGTCAATATTCACCTGGCGCTTCCATAACTTTTCAAGGCAAAATGAAAACCCTACAACGTTTGCATGACCTGAAAATATGATAGCAAAACAGTTTAATGGAACAAGTCTTGGGTGTTCGGCCTCGTTTTTTTTTAGTTTCTTCCCTTAAGTTTGAAATTTGTGTTGTTGCTTTTTTACATTCTACTTTTAATGTAGTTTCGAGTGATAGTGCAAAATACTTTTTTCATAAACCTATAAACTTGTATTTTCTTTGAAAAGGAATAACACTTAAAAATGGTAACAGAAATGTTTGATCAATGGCAGTGAAATTGTGTGTGTAATTTTACGAAGAATGAATTAAAAGCAGGGACAAATTTTATCATAAGGTTTGTCATACTTGTATATCTGTTGTTTTTCTATATGAAATGACAAAAGGACAGATCACTAGAAAGGGAGCACGATGATCCCTATTATGGTCGCTTGTTATCATGTTATAAGATCATGCAAAGTTGATTTAATTAAAAACAAAATATTTGTTCTGCATACATGTTTGTTGAAGTACACTTTACATGTTCACTTTTGTCATAATTTAATGTATTGTTATGTCGGTTATAATTTCGAAAAATGACACGATTCAGTAAATCTGAATAGTGTTTACATTGAAAAGTATCCATTATTTTCAATTTTATTGTATTTATATTGACATCGGAATAATAACTTAGTGCAAAGTGAACAATATTTCGTTCAAAATTTTTCTCCAATTTTTCATACAAGGAACTTTATTATAAACATTTATGATTTATAAACATAATTATAAAACATAACTTTTCATTTGACGTAGACGTAACACAATTGTTAACAAATTATACCGAAATAGATTTTAACTTTTAACAGAGATAATACATAAACCCATCGCTACAATGTGAAGGAAAAAAATCAGTAAAACTTGAATACTTCATCTTTATCTCGTAAAGGCAATCACCGGGGCCCATTATCTTTTATGTTTTATTCCTCTTATGTGGTCACGTGACTAACAACGAAACATTATCAATGGAAGGAGCCATTATTCCTTCGCAAATATCTAAAAAAAAAACAAAAACGAAGGATGTGTTCGAGACATACAATTGATGAAAACAAGTCATGACTTTTATAAAAGTAACTACAGACTACTTTTAGCAAATTTACATAGAAGTTAAATGTCGCAATAACTTATTTTCAATTTATGGCTATTTTGGACCGCCATCTTAAGACTTAAAAAAGAAATGACACGAGTTAAATGTATGTACTCTGATGTATAATTACAATACACATCAAACATACTTATATATATATTACATTGAGACCTCTATTCATGGAAATATATACATCGTCTGCTATTGTTATCGTACTGATACTTGTCGCCTTCTTCACTAATCACTGGCATTAATTACAATATATTACTTTAAGATATTACTAAAATTCATATCTATTGATTCAAGTTTATTACCCCTAAGTGCTGTCGTTTGTCTAATGTTTACAGTTGCATATGTACCTGGGTAACGCACTTAGGGTGCAGTGTTACAGGGCCTTTCCATGCTCAGTCAACACGTTTTTTATATTTAAATAAAAGTGATTTTTTTTCTTTTGGTTGAATTCAACTTAGTACCATAACAGTATAGGTCACATGGCGACTTTCAAGCTGAACTGAAGGAGAAAAGCTCTCAGGTGCCCATCTGATCATTATTTCAGGCACAAACGGGAAACCTGAGCAGAACCATCAACGTGCCGTTAGCTAGCTGGATAGCTATCTCACAATTTAGCTACAGTGTGAACTAATACGGGTATGGAGAATTATATTTAAGTGGAAATATTGTGATTCTCTCTTCAAATCGATATTTTAGCCGCCTTTCTTAGATGCTACCGATCTATGTCCCCGCCCGCGTATAACTCAGAGAGCCAATATATGTAAATGACGATTATTTTGATAAATTAATCTTGGTTGTGAAAATAAACATGCATTTTCATTATAAATGCCTTTAAACTTAAAGCTGTTTGTTACTTGAGTACATGTAATTGATACATGCACATGAATTTGAAATTACGTCCTTGTACAGGGCGATCAGTCAGTGATGTTCATCCCCTGTATAAAACTTTTTATGCTCTGTTTTTGAAGTTCATGAGATGAAATGAAATTACATTATTTTCTCAATATCAACTTGAATATCAAAATCAGTTTTCCCCACCTGTAGCCTCAATTTCAGACCAATTTCTCATAAATATAGGATAAAAAGTAAGTCGAAAAATGAACGTTGAATTTTGATGATATTATTTTTTTAAAGAAATATATGAATAATCACTTGTTTTAGTTAAATAAAACAAACAATTCTAGAAAATTAAAATGTAACACCATGCCGAACTTCTCCGCGAAACGGCAAAAGTACATATGAGGCTAGCCTTAGCTATGTAACCGACCATCTTTTTTTAAAGTTGTGTATTTCACGGGAGAAAAGAATAAAATGTGTTTGATCAAGCTTAATAAAAATGATTATTATGAAAAGTTTGAGACAATTTTTAAACGACATACTGTTAATTGATTTCAGCATCCCTATAAATGATGTTCCAATAAAGAAAATAAATACTTATCAATGTTAAGACACAGTTTAGATTTACTTAATAGCGTCATTTCCGATATTAGATACGTTCAAATTATGACAAAGTGTACTTTTACAGAGATATATACAGAACGAAAATTTGTTGTAAAATTTACCTTAGTTTGCATGATACAAGCAAACATAATAGGGAAAGTCGTGTTTGTTTGCTGTTGATATGTGCTTAAATTCGTCTTTTTGTTCTTTCAGATAAAAAACAGATATATAAACCGTATTACTTAATTAGTTTCTGCTTTCTTTTTCTCCTTGGTAAAATACCATAATAAAGTTTATATCATTTTTAAAGCAAATTATGGTAAGTTTATGAACAGAAGTTTTTGCACCATTACTTAAATGAAAGTAAACTACATGAAAAATCTGAAAGTTTAAGGCTTATTTGAAAGAAGCCATTGTTTCAAACTGAAGGAAAGGTAACTCGAAAATGGAACTGATAACCCGAACTTTGTTTGCTAAAATGTTTTTCTCATGCATACATTATACAATTTTAATTCTGCTTGCGAATCGTAAAATTATGAATAAGTCTAATGTATATTAACTCTCAGTAAATGTGGGAGAAGGATATCAATCCAATCAGATTTTACATTAAATAAAAAATGCCCCCCCCCAAAAAAAAAAAAAAAGAAAAAAAAAAAAAAAAAAAAAAGAAAAAAGCAACCAAAAAAAAAAAAAATAAAAAAAAAAAAAAATAATATAAAACAACAACAACAACAACAAAAACAACAACAAAAAACAAAGACACTTCGTTATAAACTTAGTGATTTGACACAACATAATTATCATGTATATAGGAGTTTAAATTTCTAAATGACTTTCGGTAAATTAAACATACCGCATAAAAACATTATTGTCTTTTCAAATCGTATTATATCATGAGTGTCGGCCTGAAAATGGCACAATTGTCAGTTTTTCAATATTTTATCAAAGGGATGGATTGGACGTTCCTCAGTGGTAGCGTAAAGGTTATTAATGTTTTTCTTTAAAAGTTAGCAAGAACTTAATTATTTTTGCAGTTAGAATGATAAAATAGTTCTTTCAAGAAGTTTAACCGGTTCGGAAGATGTATAATATTCCAACCAAAATCATTGTTTTATCTATATTTATAATCATATAATTAGTACTATTCATTGGAAGTAACTGCGGTAAGACAATAGTGTACATATTGTACCGAAATTGATTATGATTTTAAAGAGGGATAATCTATAAGTGCACCGCTACAATGTGATGGTGTACATCGGTATTTAAGATCAGTGTATCGTTAACTAAACCGTCGGGTCAATTATCTTTTATTTTTCATTCCTTTTATCTCACGGTTCAGTTAACATGGAGCATAGACGTAATATTGCTTTCAGTGTCAAATCGAAACTAAGTTGTTGCGCATCAAACACATGATTCTAAACTTTTATCCAAAAATTTTCGTTCGTTCAAAAGACTTTGCATGCATCTAACTGCAAATCATCTCTAAAACATTTACAACTTTCTACTATACAAACCTACCTGAATACTATTTTTTTTTTATTTTGTCTTGTCGCGGGGACTCCCAGATAGAACTACATGTAAAAGCCGATTTTCCTTTCTTTATTTGAAATTTGACAACATATATAAAGCGATCATACTATTTTTTTTTTCTTATTAACTAAACACATACATGAACATGATGTACTAACATCTGAATATCGAATTGTAGTAACTACATATTTATATGTAATGTTCACTTCAATTTAAAGCCTCCAGTTGAGCGAAAATATTTCAACTAATCATACTTGAGAAAAATGTACTAAGATTTTAGGAAAAGTAGAAAGATTCAAGATTCAAGTAATAATTTACATGTTATGAGCGATTAATAGTGAGTTTTTAATTGTGTGTAACTATATTTCTACTGCGTTACTTACGCAGTAAGGACATACTTTGCATATTTTGACCTCTTTGTTTTAGTTAACGTGGGTTGTAAATGTGATTAATAATGTGTAAAGTTCTTTCTTTAGTTTACTATTCAATATTATACATTTTATTTTATTTCATTAAACTGGAGGCGTGCTGCTTTAAAAAGCATGCCTGATTCGTATAAACGCTTTCAAATTTTAAATTACCCACTAAAGGAAAAATCTCGTAACTATGTTCATTTATTAATTTTACATTACTTTTTTACACTTTTAAAGTCTGTAAAACTATATGTCTGATGTTTGCAGTTTTCAAAATAATTGGTTAAAATTCACAAACAATGCTTCAAAAATACCTATCTGAACGAAATATTTGTATGTAACTTAACGAGCGAATGGCGCATGCTTTACGGCTATCATTTTGATCCGGTTATGTGCAATATTCATGTGTGTGAGCCTTTAATTTCATAGATTCAAGATTCAAGATTCAAAATATTTTATTTGGTAACGTAAACATGACGTTTCTTGCTACACAACACATATACAATGATACAATATAACATGTCAACATGACACAAATTTATAGACAATTATATTTTTAGCGGAAAATATGATACATATAGTCAAAACAAGAAAGAAAATGGAAACAAGGAGGTTGAACTAATGGAGATTTTGCATATTTAATGACTTACAGCTAAATAACAATCAAAATCAGTCAAATGTTTCATGAAATTATTGAATTATAACACGGACAATTTGTATATTTTTGGTATATACAGTAATAAGCTTATTCAGATATCATATTAACAATACCTTGACGTATTTCAAACGCTTCATATATATATTTACATAATTTAAGTTGCATGTTTCTGTTTCATACATGTTATTCTATAATTACTTCCTGCTTGACTTTTAAGACGAACGATTATTAGGCAAGGCTTTATACTTCTTGGTTTACTTCTAGGAAAACGGTAGGGAGAAACCAGATATACATGTACACATATGCAAACAAATCATTTTAAAGTAAGCGTATTGTAATTGGTCATGAACATTTACTATTTAACGTATCATATATTTTTTATAATACTGCACGTTTGTAACGTCGCTTTTCATTGGATAATCGTGACGTTTATATAATTTTATATACAAGGCTGCTGTCGATTCATGAAGAAATCCTACTTTTTCTATAAAAATGATGCCTGCTGTATTATAAATTCGTTATAAAGATTGTTGACAGGTTATATGGCCGTATATAAACGGCTGTTTGCAATATAACCATAGCCTAACTAATAATATTTGTATAGCAAGTGTTGTATAGAACTTTAAAACGTTAATGTTCTGTTGCATTTATCCTTGTTATATTTATTATGACGTAATATAAACCGTATGTTTCTTCTATATGATTTACAGGACATAAAACTATGGCTTGATAAAACATCAAAGAAGAAAAAAAGGAATAAATGAACTCGCTTTTAATCAATACGATTTGGATATTTATCATTATGTTATAGTTATACCCTTTTTACATTTTTTTCTTATGTCAATGTATCAAAAAAATATGTATCAAAAAACTGTTTCAGGTAATCATTTTAAACTTGGAATACTTGTTCATTTAAAATTTAAATGCAATTCTAAAGAGCAGGTAACTTTTGTTTTCTTAGTAATCCCCCATTTGACGTTTAACTTATTTTTTTGCTCAAAATGTATCGATGTTATTTACTTAAAATACTTGTTCGTTTTGAAAGAATTTGAAATACATTTCGAAGAGACAATCGTGAAAGTCAATTTTGCTTCATTATTGCCATTGTTTTACTTTTATCTAATAAAAAGTATTCACTTCAAACTTGAAATATTTGTTCACAATCTAGGGCAGGTAAGTATGCTCGGCATAATTGCAGAATTATACCCCACTTTCTATGTCTAAGACACTAAGACAAGTGGAGCATGCTGTCTTGTTTTACTGAGTTTAATACTAATTATCCAATTGATGTGAATCTAAAAATATAAACTATATAGTCTAATAAAGTTATAAAAGACAGTTAAAGCAGAAAGTTTACTGGACAATACTTTTCAACAATTGATTAAAAACAATACAGTTAAGAAGTCGTTTGACGATTGATTCGTTTTTTCATAAGGTGAGACAATGCATTATGTGATTGCCATAAGTGACAGATGGTTTGATCTTCAATGTAAAACAATTGTTTCGTGCTTCAGTGTAATGTCACTGCTTAATCTTAAAGTTTTGTTGTTTCTGTGACGTCTTCTTTATCATATAACAACACATTTAATCTCTATGAGTATTTGACAGGAAACAAACCTAATAAAATGACATTGTTAAAGTTAGTTGTTGGTGCTATAGACTTTGGGACAACATTTTCAGGATATGCATTTTCCTTTGTACACGACTATGATAATAAACAATGAACAAGCAAACCATTGGATTGTTGGAAGACACATCTCACTTAAGTTAATCATCTGATAACTACATGTACAAAAATTAAGGTTAAAAAACACAAAATGAATTAATACGAATATATTGAAACACCCTTGATTTTGTTGGAGTTATAAAATGTGCAGCAATTCAGACCATCAAACAATAAAGATACATGTCAATATTAGGAAATATGACCGAAACGATATTCTTCTAAAATATCAATTTACGAATGTCTATCGTCTTACAATTTCACGTAGTGGCAGAGAATCCTTGTGTAACTATATAAAGTTATTACTTTAATATAAAATATATTTTAGATAAATCTTCATATGATAAGTGAATGTAAACAACATTGTATTGATATTTCAATGACAGTCTTCAGATTTGAAATCTATTAACCTTTATTAAATGATGATCTCAATCTTGAATATATTTTTCTTTATTTGATCTTGACGGAACTATTCTCCCATCTTTGATATAATCACGAATCATGTCATTGAAACAGCTTTAAAATGACATTAATAATTATACAAGGAAATTGGTTGTACTTAACAACCCGATGTTAAAGATTATAAGTTGAGACTTGATGTGGGACAGGGAAGGTTTTGAAAGTCACAAACACCGAAGCTTTATACTTTTAGAATGTGAGAACATTTTTTCTTAAGATCAAATCAGCAGTTACACAAAACAAAATAGTTTCGGTTATATAACTCACATCAATTGTGTATAAATTAAAACAAACAGAATTTACTTTTGGCAAGTCTGTCAATACCTATACAATCAGTCCAATGTAAGCGTATATATACATTGCCATATTATTAACATATAAATAATGATAATTCCATAAAGTAAACAGCTGTGGACGAGTACGTATACGATTTCTAAACAAATGTTTTTAGTTATACAGCTACACGAATAAAATATCATTTTTATCATTTACTCAAATTACTGTTTATAGTCAGTGGAATAAGTTTATCATTGACGAACCTACACTGTTACGCCAAAGCAAGCAATCTTTGTATAAAATAAATGATGGAACGTTAAACCAGTGGATATATGACTTGCTCTAAAGATATAACTGGTGTTTGATGTCTATGAAACTTATGATCAAGCTGCTTTGCCAAACACACTGATAATGAATTTTAAAGACATTTATTTAATGAAATAAAACTGTCACGAAATAAATGTCATGTCAAAAGCTCGGTCAGAAGGAAATGTATTAAAATTTTAAAGTTTTTGTAAATAGTGGTTGTATTTATAGCAGAGCAACAGAAAAACATAAATAAAAGTCCTTAACCAATAATAAAAAACATGTCTTAGCTATTTCACGTTCATGATGTTTTATCTAAAATTAAGGAAATGCTGCCGATGTTTTATATGGTTTTCAACGTTATATGTTCGTGTCATTAGATATTGTGTGTTCTTCCTAAAAGAAGAAATATAAATAAATAAAAAATGTGTAACTAATTAAAATGGATATAGGAGCCTGTTTGTCAAACGGGACCTGCAACTGTCCAATGTTTGCAAGTTGTGTGACATTCCAGATTTTCACTAATATATTTTCAGGCCCCAACAACCATTCTCAATTCACCTGAAAAGGTTTGCGATTCATTTGAATATCAAGCAGAAGATAATTACGCTGATCTTGCTGAAGAAACAATCATAAAACTTTGTATACTTTAGGAGGTTTAAAATGATTCTATATCTGACATCAGAAAACGGTAATATTTAAAAACTTAAATCACTAAGCTACTAGTACGATACAGCTTTTTAGCAAGTTTGAATAAACAAATAAATGTATGTAATGTTTAATTCTTACCGTTATTGTTTTCAGTTACAAATCTTAAAATAATCTTTAAAAACCGATTTATAGCACATGACATTTAACCCATTACTTTATATAGACGTCTTTTCACGTCTTATCAACCCCTTTGAGGCCTCAAATGGTGAAAACACCCTATTTAGACCCAAAACACTTGTTTAGGTTTGAAAAATGTTTATGAAAATGATCACTTTTTCGGCGCCGTTTCATTTTGGAATAGATTTATCAATTGGAACTTGTGACAGGATGTTTTTTTAATGAAAATGGCCATTATCCACAAAATGCTCCATAAAATGCCCATGCAGTAATGGGTTAAATTAACGCAATTTTGTGATAAATAGAATCAGATTGTTAAACACGAGATTGTACTATTCGTTTGTAATTTTATAAATATTAGACATTGTCAGGCTCGGTTTGGTCGGAATTGTACAGTGCAAACATACGTCCACGCACACTAACATCGGCTTGAGCAGAATTCAACATTTAAACATGAAATGGTAAGCTTTTGAATTTAAAAACATCCGCAGACGTTTTCAATGTCCTTTAAAATGGTCTGCATTTTACCTGAGTGTGATGATTACAAGTTTGTGGATTTGGCGACACTTAATTTTTCGTTTGGTGTTGAATGATTTAAACAGTACCTGTAATACAGGCACGAATGCGGTTTTAGAATTTTAACACGCTTTTAAAAAAATAAAATAAAGCACACTGTTGGGTTTAGAACAAAGAGTTATTTTAAACAGATTATACTGCCTTTGAGAATTATACATTGGATAACTTCTGTAATTGTAGGATAAATCTTTTTATACACCTAAGAAAATTGACTAAATAGACCTTTATCTCTTCTCCTTGCTTTTTTTCTATTATATACAATTAAGCTTGTTTATTGAATTTTTAATTGTATATCAACCATAAAGTTTTTTTCAACTGCTAATTTTCTATTTACAAATTTACTTATTTTTCTTTTATTATAGTCTGGTCTTTACATACATACACAATTAAAACAATATACATCCAGTAAATTGCATAGCCATTCTTTTAAGAATTATAACAGGCTTTTATAATTTATAAGAGGGGCAACTCCACAGTCCATATTACAGATACTGTAGATTTACCTCCCTTATTTACATAATTATACACATTTACATGTCAATATAAACACATCATAATTAATATCTCTAAAACATTTACAAGTAAAACAGCATATTCCAAGCATTGAATGTTATACTTAAAATAATTAAATTGTACTAATATTTATACCTACAACATAACTGTATGAGTAATTACATTAGGGTTGTTAATATTAAAATGAAAGAATGAAATCTCATTATTGTACTAAACTCTAAATGGATGTCTCCTCATAAATGTACTAAAATCATCTATATGGTTTGGTTTTATTAACCTGTCAATTACATACTGATTACACGGTCGATGCACACATTATATACGCTGTACGGTTAAATTTAATTTAATTTGTATCTATAAACTAAGTGTCCTCAGAGTAATAGCGCAATGGGGTAAAGCACGAGTTTATAATCTATGTGCCACACGTGTTTTAAGTTCGAGGCCGCGTTGGTCCATGTTTTAAAATATTTTTTTTGTTTATTTTTTTTGTTGTTGTTTTCTTATTAATAGTTTTAACATTATTGAAGCTATATAAGATTTTTTTGCTGTTCGTTTTGTTTTATTATGTTTTACTTAATTTTGTTAAGTCTATCTAACATGATTGAATAATTCATGTTTAAAATTAAAACGGATTAAAATCAATAAATGCATTTCAATGCCGTAAAACACACTACAAATCTGTTCCCTTAAAATCTACTGCAAAAATAAAGAAAGAGTGCTAGTAGGCTTAAAACAATGGCAACAGTAAGGATCGAACCACAGACCTCTCAATTTTCAGGCATTGTCTTAACCGACTGTGCTATTGTGAATTGACGAAAACCTTCACATTAAGTTGGCGTGACTTTCTATTCATGACTAATATACTCCACATTAATTCTCGTAAACTACACGGACTAAACCGAAGTGGGATCGAATATTTAAATGAGTGCTATAATGTATTCATAATTGACAGGTCAATAAAATCAGACTATACATACTTATTATATTTTGTCTCTATACATTCTAAAAGTTTGATAACAACCACTGACCTCAACTTAAAATCTGCCATACGAAATTTGTTAATAAAATACTGGATTTTGTAAATGTGGCACTATTGCGCATAAAAAAATGTCTTTCAAAATCATATATCACTCATGGTCAGACCATTGACCTATACATGTTTACTTTAAAAGTAATGATTAAAAGAGCAGTTTAAGGAAATAAACACTAAGAATAGAAAAGGTCTAAATAAAATAAGTGCTGTAAATAAATAATTGACGATTACATTTTATCTTCTTCCAACATCTAATAATTGTAAATATCTGGCTTTAAATATATAAATGTTAAATAACAAACATGTATTTGATTATATGTCAGTTGAACTTCTTTATACGCAGATTGTAAAAAGGATATTCAGAGATTTTCTTTAAATTCTGATGCTGACGCTGCATATCTTTATGATTATTGATAAACATGTGTGTAGCCTTATAATGGATATATTCTAAGAAATAAGAATGACCCTGAATGATATTAATGAAAATGAAAACACGTTTTCAGGTGGCACTGTTGATTTAACTGTTATCATTATGAGTACGTTGGAAGACCTAAGTGAAATCGTCCGTTTTAGTGGCATGGGATGGAACTCATATTGATAAAGTATATTCAATATTCCTTTGAGAATTGTTTGGTAGATGCGTTTTTCAAGCTTTAAGAGAAAACAACAGTGGTGGTTTTCTTGATATAATGAAGGAATTTGAAATAAAAAGAGACCTATAAATATAAAAGAAGACAAAACTACATTTAGGTTAGCAGCTTCACTTTCGAAAACATGAAAAGAAAAAAAAAGAGAAAAAATCGAGAACCTCTTGCATCAGTACGTTTGTAATCATTTGTAAAATAAGCAGGATGTTGATGTAAACACTGTGAAAATATTATTTCTGGATTCGATCACAAATTCAGCAAACATGTTATAAAATGTTTGGAAGAGAACGAATTCAGGGAAATTGATACGTTAATACATGTTGGGGGATTTGCTAAATTGGAAATAGTTCAGGAGAGCGTGAAAGAAAAATTACCAAATAAACGAATCATTGTACTTAGCGAACTGGCTTAGATGTTTCAAAAGAGGACAGCTTTGGATATGAAATCAAGAATAAGTTAACACATTTATGGATGAGTATATCGACGGAAGAAGCCCAGAGAAGTACAAAGTAGCATCAAATGTAGATTTAATATTTTGTTTATTTTTATTTTGTTTATCTTGTTCGAGTTGATGATTTAGATCCTGTTGATAAGGTCTTTAGAGAACACTTTAATTCAAATACTTTTGATGAGAAAGAAGGGCTTGGAAAATATGCATCAACAGATGAATATCTATATTGCTGTTGGAACTGTATAGTCCGATAAATCTCTCCAACAAAACATGATTGAAATGCATTTTGGAGAGGCAGAAATTTCTTTAAATGTATTTTTTCAATGAGTGGTTAATTTGCACGACAAATTATCATATTGACCATGTTCTACACCCACATACTTGGCAAGGTCGTAGTAAGAATACACAATGTGGTACAAATGACTTGTATGAATATATATATATTTTTTTATTGTTGCACATATTTCATCTGATTTGTTGCTGCTTTTAAAAAAACATCTTTATATCTTATTTCTTTGGCAACATGTTTTGAAAATTTCGACAATTAGTTTTGATTATTTAAGATGCTTAATTATATTACAACAATTGAAATAATAATTGGGTACATGTACATCTTCATCACACTAAGATGATTATATATATTAAAGTTTGTGTATTTGTTTTTACCATTTTCACGCTATAATGTCAGTCATCTTCTGTAATTTATTTTAAACTGTGTTACTTTATATGCATTTTATACTAGAACATGTTAAACTTTATATTTTTATTGAATAGTAAATATAATAGTATTTTTCTGTAGATTTTTTATATGATTTAATCATTACTATATTCTCTTCTGCTTCATAAACCTGTATATATGCACAGTATAATGTTACAGATCAATAGTAGTTTCTCGTTGATATAGACTTTTATTTATCTCGTTTTGTTGCTGTTTCAGTATTTCTTTTGGAATTCTGTATACTGCTACTCCTCATGATACTTTGTTGCTTTTTTAATTTTATATATATCCTTTTATCCCTTTTGCTGCTGTCATTCTTACTATAATTCAAATAATTATATTTATATTTTCAGTGTGAAAAATACCTCAAACCCTAGTCGGTTTTTTAAATTATTTTTATTATTTTCAAGCGATGCAGCAAAAAAATGAATCCTAAGATTCGCTGAGTTTCACTAAATCTGTCTCCAATAAAGAGGCATTTTGACAGTTTGACAATATCGCCTATTTGTGTTGTCATGAAATTCGCACGTCGTTTAAACAGTCTGTATAACAATTATGGACTGAATAGCGGGCCCTAGTGCGATTTAAGGACTGGATGACGTCATATTAAATATAGAAGGGCGTATGCTAATGAGGTATAATACGTTCGTCTAAAATATGCATGACATTTCATTGGGAGCATAATATTTCTGGTTTATATTTTATTTTGCGTGTGCTTCATGTGTTGTTTCTGCATTTGCTTTTGCGGGAGAACAAATTTTGAACATAGTTTGCATATTCATATGTCTCGATTAACTCGACCCGTATGCCTTCTTCAGTTGAGTGGAACAAATGCCAATGAAAGGTTGAATTATAAAAAGTTTATATAAATATTAGATTTCAAAACAATTATTGAAGTGCACAACATTATTACCAAAAGTGAAATGAAACATGTGAATATACAAAATCTTTATGAGATATCAGGGTAACGTTAATATGACATTTCTTAAGTAAACAATATCAACTCCTGTATCACAACGAATAAAGTAAAGTTCGTCTATTCTTATGAAAATGGTGTCCTCCGCTGCACATTATTGTGTTATCGTTAGTGGCTATATTTGTTTATTTGAACGATGAATTCAGTTTATTCAAAGATCATCAATAAATTGAATTAACTAAAAAAGGATAAACAATAATTCGGTGAGTTCGTTAATATTTTGACTTATCTTCGTTCAAAGTATCATTTACATGTAATAAACAAAATTACCGTACAAGTGGCCCAAAGTATGGTATGTGAATTCTATAGCCAAATTGAATGACAGAAATGTAGAAGGAATCTACTGATATCATGAAGGACATCTCGAAATAACAACGTACAATATAAATACTGCCAAGTGCTTGCTGTGAATAAAAGAGAGGAATTTGATTTTTGGGGCAGATTGGTGGCATATTTCTAGAAATATTCCATCTTTTTCAAAAAAAAAATTAAAACCCCCGTTGTGGAATTTTATAAACCCCTTAAAAATTAAAGAAACCTATAATTTTTCTTATTAAAAAAAATATCTCCCCCTTAACCTTTGTTTTTTCTTTTTAATACGGAAGAAGGGGCAGTAACCGGGGCGGTAACAGAGGAAATAGAGGTGGACAAAGACAGAATCGTGATCAGATAGGCCATCGTTGATGAAAAATGGGATTTTGGAACGTTAATTCTTTTAAAAATGATTTTAACTCTGATAATTTTAAATTGAGAGAAGCATGTATTAGACATTATGGGTATTGCAGAACCCATTTGAGGAGTAACGATATTATTGACATGAATGGTTATAAATGGTACGGTAATAATAGAACTGATATTCACATACATGCTTGGTCAGGTTCTGGGGCTGTGGGAATATTTGTCAAATAAGAACTACTTATAGACTATTATGTTTCAATAGTTGATAATTCTTTTGAAGGTATATTATGGATTTGTCTTGATCACAAAAGTACAAATGATAGTTTTTACTGTTGTGTGTGTTATTTACCACCTAAATCGTCGACTAGACACATTGATGCTAATTGTTTCTTTGATAAATTACTTACTAGTATTTATGAATATCAAAATAAAGGTGAAATCTGTATTGTTGGTGATTTTAATGGTCGATGTGGAAATTTGTCTGATTTTATTGAAGGTATAGATTATTTACCAGAACGAAATGTAGTAGACTATACTTGTAATAACTATGGTGAAATGCTTGTTGATTTTTTAGTTGATGTGAATTTTGCTATTATGAATGGTAGAAATTGTGTGAAAATGATTTTACTTGTATTCGACCACAGGGACTTTCTGTTGTAGACTACTGTCTGGTGGGCCATGATTCTTTACATATGTACAGTGATTTAACAGTTATACGGTCCCGTGAATTGGTACAAATAGCAGGTGTACAAGATTATTTAGGTGTTCCAGACCACCCACTCGGTACTAACCTGGGTGTATAATTTTGAAAATGGTCTTTGTAACAATCTGACTCCTTTGAGTCCGGTCCGTTCGAGTGCAAGTTATGTCAGTTTTCAAGTAAAAAACATTCCATCAGATCTTTTTTTCTGGTGAAGTATGTAATAGCCTTTTAAAAACAGTAAGCTCACTGGAACAAGGGTTCCGAACACAAGAAAATATTAATGATGCTTACACATCATTAGGTTCTTTGATTAAAGATGAAATGTATAATAAAATACCTCACAAAAAGCCAGTGTCTGTAAGTTGCTCGAATAATAAACGTAGAAGGGTATATAAACCTTGGTGGAATGATAGCCTTACAGATTTGTGGAATGATGTTTGTTATTATGAGAAACAATGGGTAACGGCATGTGGTAGAGCAAATAAATCAGCTTTTAAAACTTTATACTGAAATAACCGTAACACATTTGATAAAGCTGTTCAAAAATGCAAACGTCAATATTGGGTAACATTACAACATGATTTACTTCAATCAGTTGAAACTGATCCCAATAAGTTTTGGAAAAGCATAGGTAAAAATGGGGTAGCTAGTAAGAAAATTAACAAGATACCCATGGAGTATGTAAAAGATGATGGGTCTATGGAAAATGATACTTATAAAGTTTTAAATCATTGGAAATGTACCTTTAGTAACCTTTTAAATGATGATTCATGTACAAATTTTTGTTACACTCCAAGTAATGATACATCAGAGAGTACTTTTGAAAATAACATTTCTGTTTTAGAAGTAATTAAAGCAGTTGAAAAAAGTAAAAGAAACAAAGCTCCAGGTTTTGACAATATTCCATATGAAGTGTTCAAGAATGATATTGCCATCTCGTTTTTGAATATACTTTTTAATGCATGTTATCAATCTGGAAGGACACCGTCAGATTGTGGTAAAGGTGTGTTAAACCCAATACCTAAGCCTGGTGTGGCATGTCTACGACAACCATTGAATTATAGAGGGATAAATAAATCTATCATCAACCATGTATAAATTGTATTGTTCTCTACTTAATGAAAGGCTGTAAATGTGGCTTGATGAAAATGAGAAAATTGTAGACGAACAAAATGACTTTCGAAAGAAGGGTAGTACGGTTGATCATATATCATCTCTTTCTTCTTTAATTGAATCACGTATAAAGATAAAACAATCCACATTTGCAGCCTTTATAGATTTTAGGAAGGCTTACGATTGTGTCAATCGAACTATATTATTTGAAAAACTTAACAATATTGGTGTTAAAGGAAAGATGTACAATGCTATACAGTCAATTTATAGTAATGTTTCTTGTTGTGTAAAAGTAAATGAAAACTTTTCTGATTGGTTCAATGTGAATCTTGGTTTAAGACAGGGGTGTATTTTATCTCCAATATTGTTTAATTGTTTTATCAATGATTTAGCTATCAAAATCAAGGCTTTGGGAATGGGTATTGACCCAGAAGATGGTGAAAAATTGTCAATTTTACTTTTTGCTGATGATATTGTATATTAGCCTCTAATGAACGTGACCTCTAAGAAATGTTAAATTGCCTATCAAATTGGTGTACTGAAAATAAGATGACTATAAATGATAAGAAAAGTAATATTGTGCATTTTAGAAACGTATCTACTAGTAAGACAGATTTTCAATTTTCATGTGATAATGCTAGATCGGATATTGTAGATAAATATGTCTATCTTGGCTTGGTTCTTACTGAACATTTGAATTATAATATTACTGCCAAATTTGTATCACAGGCTGCTAGAAGAGCGTTGGGTGTATTAATAGCAAAATTTTAGCTTTTAGGTGGCATGCCTCATCATTTATATAAAAAGCTTTATGACTCAATGGTGTGGCCATTTATAGCATATGGTGCTGCCATTTGGGGGACTATGAAATTCTCTTCTATAGAAGCTGTGTAAAATCGCGCTATGAGATTTTTCTTAGGTACAGGAAAATATACTCTGCTGTAGCCGGTGATATGGGTCGGGATCCAGTTTATGTTAAACAATTGAAATGTGTTGGTAGCTTTTGGTGTAAATTGTCAAATATGGATCAAAACAGAGTAAATTTCAAGATATCAAAATACTGTTATAGCCTTGCAAGTTGAAATTGTAGCAACTGGCATTTTAGGATTAAAAACCTCTTTATAAAATTTGGTTGTGTAGATTTTAGTGACTGTACATTACCACAGAATAAAGATCTAGTTGTTGATACAATTGTGAAGAATGCAATGGATGTATTGATAGATGAATGGACAAGATCAGTTCATTGTATATTTAGTAAATCTGGTGATGGTAGAAACAAGTTAAGGTTATATCAGTTTGATTTTGAACAGGAGCATTATGTTAATAAAATTATGTCTTATCGCCATAGATCAGCATTGGCTAAATTTAGATGTGGTGTTGCACCAATCAGATTGGAGATTGGCAGATACGAAAGATTAAATGTTAACGATAGAGTATGTCCTATTTGTAATAATGGCATCGAAGATGAGATGCACATATTATTGCATTGCCCCCAGTACACTGATATTCGCAATAAATTATTTAAAAATGCTGCTGAAAATTGTACTTTGTTTAATTCTTATAAAGATATTGCCAAGCTTTGCTTCCTCTTGTCAAATGATGATATTGTCAAATATACTGCAAAATCCTGCTACGAAATACTTTATGTTAGAGAGATTTTTTGTACCAATAAATATATATTTTAATTGCTTCATTTTAGGTGGAGGATGACGATACACATTATTAACTTTAAAAAACTTGAAGTTGATGATGTATGTGTCTCATCCCCTGCCTAAAATGAACATTTTAATAACAAAAGAACTTTTATTGTATAAATGTTATAAATGTATTTTTAAACTAACTAGAACATTTTATCTTCCTGTTTTGTTTATCACCACTGACCAGTCCATCCATGGTCTGACCATGAGTGATATATGATTTTGTAAGACATTGTTTTATTATGCGCAATAGTGCCACATTTACAAAATTCAGTGTTTCATTAACAAATTTCTTATGGCAGATTTTAAGTTGAGGTCAGTGGTTGTTACCAAACTTTTAAAATGTATAAAGACAAAATATAATAAGTATGTACAGATGATTTAAGAACATTGATAAGGAGACATCCATTTAGGTTTAAGTACAGTATTGAGATTTCATTCTTCCATTTAATATTAACAACCCTTATGTAATTACTCATACAGTTATGTTGTAGGTATAAATATTAGTACATTTTAATTATTTTAAGCTTGGAATATGCTGTATTACTTATAAATGTCTTTAACTCTTAGAGATATTATGATGTGTTTATATTGACATGTAAAGGTGTAAAATTATGTAAATAAGGGAGGTAAATCTACAGTAGATATTATAGATTTCTGTAATGTGGACTGTGGAGTTGCCCCTCTTATAAACTATAACAGTCTGTTATAATTCTTAAAAGAATGGCTGTACAATTTACTGTATGTATATTGTTTTAATTATATATGTATGTATAGATCAGACTATATTAAAGAATAATAATGAAGTTTAATGTATCGAAAAAAACAACAACAAAAAAACCCCCAAAAACAAGATATCACACATATGTAAGGAAAACAAATCTATATATTACAGGGTAAAGAGGTTGTAACTCATTTGAAGCCAAAAAACGGGTCTATGCATCCAAGATTATATATGCAAACATGATTTGCTAACTGTTGATAACATAAAATGGGTGATAACAAAAATAAGTGTTCAAAAGTTTGTTGAAACAAAAAAAATGAGAAATAAAAATGAAAAAAGAGTTCAGCTTTAGAATTAAGCGATTTTTATTTAGGCCTTCCGGGCTCAGTAAAGAGGTTTCTGACATAAAGAAAATATTGTTTTAGCTTTTAAGTCGTTTTATCGTAGGACCAATATGTTTAGGTCATATGGTGACTGTCGAGGTTAACAGGTGTAGGAAAACCACTGGTTCCCTCCTTTACATTATTTCAGACACAAACAGGCACCTGGGTAAAACCACTAACGTGTCTTAAGCAAGCTATACAACGTTCTAATCTTCGCTTGCACGCTTTAAACCTACAGCGGCGGGATACAAGTGGTTTGTAGACAATGACTTTAACTACTCAGCCACGGACGCTTTAAATATACATGTACTTAATTTCAGTTTGGAATATACAATGATAAATTGATAAAGATGTATTGCCTGTAATAAAGTTTTTAAAAACACAGACAGGTGACATTTATCAATGAATGTCTGAAAATACCATTCTGTTTGCATTGCAAGAAGAAGCGAGGGACTATTTCACGACATCCAACACAGTTATTTAGTACATATTTAATTTTTGAAAAGGGGTTCACAACAATTACGCTACAGTGTATATGGGAAAGTTGATTTAAGATGAAATATTGTGGTTTATTAATTCTCTCTTAAAAGTCGATAAAGTTGCCGCCTTTCGAAGTTACATGCACCCTAGACAAGATGTCACTAACCCTTTTTCTAGCATATCAGACTGGAATTTTTGTTAGTTTTACCCATGCCGGAAATTTCATCTGGCATGAGGGGTGGGTGCCAAATGAGTCGCGTGCTATACAATGACTTCATTTGAACGCATTTTATATGTGTATCGAGTTAAAATGGCATTATTGCGACGCATTTTAAAATCGAACTATGTGCTTATGATACCCGGTAGCGTCATTTCGCCGTTGGTATTAAATTTGTAACTTCATCCGCTATTATAAGAAAATAGTTATGGATGAAATTACATTAATGTACATGAACAAATTTCTTATTGAGGTAAACCATTCTAAATATGAAAGAAGATGACAGAATATGCAAGAAAAATATCTTACATATGTTTGCTGTTCAGATCGAAATATCCGTCCCTCTGGAACCCTAAGCAGTCCTCGTTACCGCCCAATGGGCGGGGCACCCTCGGCATTTATATTCCCCTGAAAAGGTTTCCAAGCTAAAATACATGTCCCGGATAACGAAACTCGAATTTAAATGTTGATACAATGTTTATTTAACGTCAAATGTTTGGCTGGATTCACATGTAATATATGATATACATCTAAAATGTAAATTTTCGTTTTAAAAAAAAAAATTTTGATAAAAATTTTGAAAAAGGGGAAACTGTCTGGTTTTTGAAAATAACAAAAATTTTTTTAATTGTTATTCATAAAAATTTAAACCCAAAAAATACCCCAATGAACAAAACATTTTAAAGGGGGTTTGTTAGGGGGTGAAGAACCACTTCACATATAAACCCGTGACATGACACTTCCTACATAGTGGTCAAATTTGACATTTTACTTTTTTCAAAGAATCTCAAAATGCAATCTTTTCTAAATCATTCAAGACAATTTTTTTATCTTGGACAACGAAAACTTGATTTATAACGCTTTTGACGATTATAAGTGACGTCTTTTATTTGACGGATGTGGTGACGTCATTAAAATGCCACGTGAATAAACTGAATCATTGTTTTAATTGACATATACTCCTATTTACTTGTATCTTAGTACGTAAAATTATTAACGACGAAGCTAACATTTTTATTGTTCAAGAGTACCGTGTCAATTGTTAGCCATCTTAAGTACATGTAACGACTTGTCGCAAGAATAGACATATACAAGTACGTGTGTCTTTGTCAATTATGACACTTAAGAAATGGTAGCAAATTTAGAGCACGCAGTATCCGGGTACGAAATATAAGCGTTAGGAGTTTTCCTAAATTACCACACCTGGTCTGCTTTGCTCAATCCTGATAACGTTGATTGAAGATATATAGAAATAATGACATAATGTTTTGAAGAAAAAAGCATATACATGTATATACATTTATCTCATTCAGTTCATTTTATACTGTAGACGTAAATATGGAATAAATCAAAGTAACAAATCTGTACAATGTATATCAAAATATTGAATCCTGAACTGTTGATATGATGCAAAACATTGCAACAGTTTGTAATTATTGTCAGTCAAACCATGTTAATTCTGGTTATTTCATCCCCTCATACATCTGCAGAAGAAGACATGTTGGGGGTGATTTGCAAGATCAAGCAAGGAATCTACATCAAATCGATTGCATGTAAGATATAAAGTTCAATAAACATACAATTTAAACACTGCCTAACTATGACATCATTTCCTTAAAGCAGCACACTCCAGGTTTTTGCGCTAATTTTCAAGAAAATTTTGAAAAAATGCTGGTCAAGCTTCGGAAAATATTCGTTTTCTTTACGAAAGTTTGTTCTGGAATAATGGTCGAAACGAGTGTCATCTGATTGGTTTTAGGACGGCGTTATTAACATACATAGTCAAAATCGTTTTACCCAAAAATGTGCGTACATGTAGAGGACATTTAGTTGTTTTGGGTAGATATGCTATGTTATATCACACCAAAAATAAGAGAATTATTTTTCACGAGCGCGTATCACACCTGGACATTTTGATATTTTATCACGTCGTTGTGTGTATGTAAACAAACAGCAAAAAGAAAAACAAAACCAGACAAAATTATAATACAGTAGGGACTACTTTACATGGATTGTACGTGCCGTATGAAATGTGTAAATTGTTTCCTTTTTTCACTTCACACTATTTTTCTCTCAAAAACATATTCATTTTAATATCATCCATTTCCCGCTTCTTTTAACAACTTAAGATGTCATATACTCAGAGCCACTTGTGACCAAAACTGGCATTTTATCAATAAACGAGTTTAACAGCAATAATATTATAATAAAACAGGCAAAATTATTACAGTTTATTTTTTTTCCTTTAATTTTATATATAACAGGACGTGATTTATACAATTTCAAGTGTCCTTACACTCATCCTCTAAACAGAACAGTTGTCTCTTACTATTTAGTTTCCGTTAAATAAAGCAAAGATACACACGTAATGTAATATCCTCCTTATTCTATTTTCATTAAAGTGTTTATTCTGATTTATATAATGTATATCAGCCCCTAGATGTTACTACATGTATATATATGGATACAGAGACATACTTGGAAAACATCTTGACACTGGAAATAAAATAACAATCGAAAGAATAAATGTGATTATCGTTCAGTAAGCCCTGAAAGTGTTCCCTGCTGCAAGGACAATATATCAAGTGTCGTAAGAACAGATGAAATTAGATTTGTCAACTCATAAATTATCTTGTAATTATCTTTCTTATAGTCTTAAAATACGTTTGAGCGAGTGTCTGACAGGGGTTGAAGCATAGCCGAAAAGGTTTATCAGCGCAGTTGTTACTTTAAAAATGAGTTTAACTGCGGAATAACGTCATAATTGAAGTGGAAAAATATTGGTGCAGTAATTGTCATTGAATCGAGAAACATACTTAAAGAACAAGATACACAATACATTTATAAGGAAATTTACGGAATCATAAATTAATACGTAGGCCACAAAAAATCGGCACAGCTATGTTCAACACTATGAGTGATCTACTCTGAGTAATATGTGTTTTATATCACTAAATAGAAACCCAGACTTTCATTTATAAGCATCAACTATTACTATGATTTGACAGAGTATTTCCTGCATATCAGACTGGTGTTTCCATAAATTTTACCCATGCCGGAAATTTCATCTGTCATGGGGGTACCAGATGAGTCGCGTGCTATACAATGACATGCTTAGGATAAAGCTTTTTCGCCGTTGTGAATGAATGTGTAATTTCATACGCTGCTGTACGAAAAACGTCATGGGTTTAATGACATACATTTGCATGGCAAATTGGTTTATTCAGGTCAAGAATCTAAAAATAGAATAGAATATCGTAGAATATGCATATCAAACATATATTACGGTTCGGATCGGAATATCAATCCCTCGGGAACCTGACGATTGACTGGTCCCCTGAGGACGGATATTTCGATCTGAACCGCAAAATATGACAGATTTTTTTTTTATCTCAAATAACAACCCAAACTGTTGACAAAAGAAAATATACGCTTAATACCGTAACGTTAAGCAACAATTGTTTCTGAAACGGTAGCTTAGTAGGCGTTCGATTAGAGATTTAATACGTTCGATTCTTAATTTACTAAACATATTTTATACAATATCTCTGTTTTTGTGTATCATTTTAAAATATCAATACGATAAAGTTAACAAAAGATAAAACCAACGTTAAATCAAAATTAACAGGTTTCACCATAAAAGCAAAATACAAAATCTTTTTCTGATTAAATCGTTCATCGCAATTGTTAATTATTCGCTGTATAGCCAAATGAATGGTAGAACAGTAAAATTCAAAATATGTGTACTTCAGAGATGAAATATGCTCAAATTGTGTAAACTTGGCATGTTGTTAGAATATGATAACAGAAACATTTTAAACGAAAGAAAATTGGAGTCACCGTCCTCATTTTCGAGTTATCTGCCCTTGAATTGGACTTTTTTGTTAAATTCAAGGGCAGATAATTTACAATGAAGGGAAACATTACAATTTTTTTTTCTTATTTTCATGAAGCTTACCTTCGTTTTAGTCAATATGCAAAATTCAAGAACCAATTTAGAGTGTATGGTTTTTTCCACTTCTTCTTTTAACCTATGATTTTTTTCCGTAAAAAATGGCCTATTTTTTAAGAATTTAAAGTACCTTTATTTTCATTGAAAAAAAAATAAGAGAAACGATTTAAGGAATTGTCTGTTATTATGAATTGTACTCAACAATAAAAAGAAAAACATAATTCAGAGTTAAAAACAGATATTCATTTAAGTATGTGCAAGTTATCTGCCCTTGAAATGACCTCAAATAAGTATAGAATTCTGATTTAAGGGCAGATAACTCGAAAAAGAGAACAGTGACCCAATTTATTTTTCGTTTAAAATGTTTCTGTTATCATATTCTAACAACATGCCAAGTTGAAAGAAATTCTATTGAACAGTTTTAATTTTATTTGTCTATATGAAAACTCCCGAAATCGTCCTTTTTACGTCATTTCACCACTTTGTTGACGGCTCATATATTTTTCAATCCCTTCCTAAGTTCATTTCTCCTCTGTCCTTTGAATGTTTCTTTTCCGTTTTAATTGCCCTAGCTGATGTTCGTAAAAATTTCGTTTTTATTTTAATTGAACTCAGTGTTGATTGTATGAAAATAGTTAGTAAAACGTTACTTATACAACAAATGAAACTAGAATCTAGAATATTAAAGTAATAACATATTAACAAACAAAAATGTAAATTGAAAAACTTGTTTACTGCACACTGATTACAATTTTAAGTAATATTTGAAATGTTCTGAAAAATGTTAAATGATTTTAATGTTTTTTTTTATAATTCAAAGAAAACCTTATCTGCATTCGTAAATTATAAACCAAAAGTTAGAATTAAGACGGTAACTAATGAACATTGCATTAGAATTTCTGCATATGCTCTATTACTCGAGTTTATAGATTCTGACTGACCATCAAGTTTGTAAATTGTAAGTTTTTCTATTTTTTGAGGGTCTTCCTTTACTTTGAAGACATAGTAGGATTTTATCAATACCTCTTTTTCAGTTTTAAATGCTGAGTACTTTTCAACCAATAATCCATACACATTTGATATCTCAAAAAGAATTCCCTTTTGGCATCCGGCGTCACCAAACTTTTTGGCCAAATCTCGACGTAATGTGGTACTTGTGATCTGATTAAATTTGAAATCACGTCCTTTTTCAGGACGATCATCCAGTGCTCTACATCCCCTGAATACAAGTTTATGCTCCGTAGGTCCGAGAATGTCAATACCCCTGTTAATTAGATCACCAGATCGTCTCCAGATATCAGTCTCTGTGGGATAGTTTTTGCGCATTTCCTTGTTTAATGTACTGTAAAAAGAACTTTGTTGTGTGTATAAGTTGACAAGTCCTATTGCATACTTTCTATCCATGGTTTCATCAGAGAATTGCAACATTTTTTGTTCTGCTGTTTGGACGTTTGATTTATAGTCTTTGAGATCCTGAAACAATTCTTTTACCTCACCAGAGTATCCGTCATCTATCGATTTAAAAGCAATGGATAACTTTAGTTGGAAACAAGTTCCCGGAACACAACATTTAAGTAAAAAAGTAAATGTAAATAACTATTTCCTGTCGATAAAAAGACTAAAATTTATATTGAACACAATAATCTTCTTATAATTATTGTCAATTTCTTTAATTAACAGTGATTACCAAATTCAAAAAGAATACAAGCGAAAATTAACATACATAAGTGATTTCGATTCCGACAAGACATATAACAATACTTTTATTGAAAGTACAAAAAACCGTATCAATGAAATATAAAAAATTATTCCGTTGCCAAAAAAAAACATACCACTTTGTACGAGTCCTAAAAAACAGCAAATGATGAAGAAAAAAATGCACTTCATTTCCCACATATTGTAACCTTCCTTCATACACACTACTTCTGTCCGTGAAATCTGTTAACGAGTGACTGCCTTTATCACGTTATTTACGCTATTAAATAAGGATATATTCTAAAATTAATTTCCTCGTATTTAAACTGCGGTTTCTGATAAAGCTTTTTAAATGAAAAGAAAAACGCAAATTGTGCACAATGACCTTAAACTTGCACAACTGCTCAGTTGTTTGCGACACGCCAACCTTTTCTGATAGGCCTGTTTATAAGTAAGAATATAAATTATGAGTTTTTCTGTGTTTCTTTTTCACTTCTTGTCAGACAGACCCGGTCATGTTACACACGTAAAAAGATAGAATTGCCTACATGCCTAAGACCTAAAACATTAACTGTAATAAAAATGAAAACAAAAATAATTGTTCAAAAAATGATTAAATGATTATTATAAGATTCTTTTTTTGAAAAATTGGAGACACGTTATTGTTCATTGATTGCACTTAGCAATTATTCCAGTGTCCGTTTTATAATCTTTCAATGAGAAATTATGGATAATCTATTAATGTTCAAATACAGTTTAGGTAAACTAAATCGCGACATTTTTATAAGAATTATAATTGACATTAGAAAACGTTGAACATCAGTATATTACAAAATAAGACGTTTAAAGTGTACTTAATATACAGACATTTAATGCAGAACTAAAAAATTTAATTGATCGAAACTTTGCATGATCTTAAAACATGGTAACAAGCGAACATAATAACCGTGCCCGTTTCGGCTCATGCATGTCTGAAACAGTTTTCATCCTGCCTTGTTAAGTTATGAATGCGTCAGATGTAAACTGATTCTCAGTAAACGTAGCGAAGTCTATCAATTCAATCAAATTTAACATTAAATAAGATTCTAAAAAAAAGTTTGTCATGAACATAAAAATTTTACACAAAATATCAGGTAGACATGTATATACATGTATACAGGTAATGTAATGTGTCTTCTTGTTTCTTCGTAAAACTACCGCGTTTTAGACATTTCTATCTTGAGAAGTTAACATCTCAATTTTGTATTAAAATAGGCACATTACAAATAAATTAGTCAAAAAGTGATATTGACTTTTTTGTTAAAATGTTTCAGATAAGGTTTTTGAATACTTTATCAAAGAGATAAACTTGACGTCTAGTGGTAGCGACAATCACTGAAATAATGATATAAGTGAGCTTCTTAAATGTTAGTAACAACTTAATTCTTCTTGTCATTAGAATGATAAAAATAATATATCCAACCAATGACATTGTTTTATCTTTATACATAATTATATAACGGTACTATTCAATAGACTTAGATGTAAGACAATAGTGTAAAACTGTTCCGAAATGAATTATAATTTTACGCAGGGATTATACATAAGCCCACCGCTACAATGTCAAGGTTAAACTTAAAACTTGAATTTTTCATCTGTATCTCGTTGATGCAACCGTTGGGTCAATTTTCTTTTATTTCTCATGCCTCTTATCTCACGGTTCAGTTAACATCAAGCATAGGCGGAATATTACTTTCAGTGTCAAATCGAAACTAAGTTGTTGCGCATCAAATAACTGATAGTTAACTTTTGTCAAAAAGCTTTTGTTTGTTAAAAAGAACTTGTATGCATCTAACTGCAGACTATCAATTTAACATCTACAATCTTCCGTTATTTAGACCTTAATTTTTTTTGATTTCGTCGCGTCACGGGAATAGATGACAAAAACTTCTTACTTAAACATTTGATTTAACCTTTAAAGCAACCTTACTAAATTACTAAACACAATACATGAATGCATGATATACTATCAAATGAAACTCAAAAAGAAGCAACAACTTGACTGTATAAAAATTTTGTATTTAAAATTGAAACGTTTTAATACAATTCAAATGTGTCTGATTTGTGCACTCGAATCTTTCCAGTTTGAAATTACCCACAAAAGGGAAAGTCTCGTATATCTCTTTATTACTTTTAAATTTGTTTTGTTTTACAACATTAAAGCGTAAAAGGCTATATGTCTAATGTCTGTAGTTTTCAAAATAATTCGTTTAATTTGAAAAAGAAAACTTCGAAAATACCTTTCTGAAAGAAATATTTGTATGTAACTTTACCTGCGAATTGCGCATGCACGAACTCATTGCTAAATTATCATTTTTTGTTCTGTGACATTGCATTCAGTTTATATACAATATTCATGCGTGTTAGTCTAAAATTTACTTCCTGCTTTAATCTTTAGACGGAAGATTTAAGGCAAGGCTCTTTCCTCCCCGGATAAAATAAGACAGGTACCGCAAAAAATATACTATTTTTATTTTAAGTGTAATATAAGAGCACACTTTAAATCGGTATATCGCGTGAAGCTTTGTTGATATTATACTTGTTTTATTATGACGTTATACAAACTGAATACATGTAAGTTTCTACTATATGATTTACAGGACATATAAAAAACAAAGAAGAACAAAAAGAATTAAGAATTTGTTTATTTATCAGTACGTTTTAGATATCTATCATTTGTGCAAAGTTATGCCCTCTCATTACTCTAAGGTCAATTTCTTAAAAACGTCAATTTCTTAAAAACTGCTTTAGTTAAGACTTGTTCAAAATTGGAATGCATTTCTAAAGAGCTGGTTACTTCTTCTGTCAGAAATGCCCCTGTATGATTTTGAAATTTTTGGTTCAACTTAATGTTTTGTTTTGTTCAGGAACACGTCTCAAAACGAACCAAAGATATTCATTTAAACTTTGAGTACTTGTTCAGCATCAAACCTGTTTCTCTAAAGAATATGGGTAAAATAAGTAACCAGGTGTTCGTGTTAGATATCTAATACCTTGTCTTAAAGTGACTCTAAGAATATAAACTATTTAGTGTAATAAAATTATTTAAGATAGTTGAAGTAGAACGTTTTCAAATATTGATGAAAGAAAACGATAACCGGATTAATTCGGTGAGTACTGACGGTGACAATGCAACATCAGAACGCCACAAATGAAAGATGATCTCCATGTAAGAGAATTCTTTGGTGCTTCAATTATATGCCACTGTTTTATGTTTTGTTATGTTTTTAAGTTTTGTTGTTTCTGTGACGTCTTCTTTATCATATAACAATACAGTTTAATCTCTATGAATATTTGTGAGGAAACATACCTAATAAAATGACATCGACAAAGTTAGTTGTTGGTGCTATAGACTTTGGGACAACATATTCAGGATATGCATTCTCCTTTGCACACGACTATGAAAAAGACCCAATGAAAATACAAGCAAACCATTGGATTGGTGGAGGACACATGTCACTTAAGGTACTCATCTTATAACTACAACTACTTATTAAGAGAACACAAAATGAATAAATATATACAAAAACATTGCAACAGTCGTGATTTTATTGGTGTTTAACGATATGCAGCAATCCAGACCATCAAACAATAAAGATATATTTCAATATAAGGAAATACGACCGAATGATATTCTTGTACAATAACAATTTACGACTGTCTATAGTCTTACAATTTCGCGTAGTGACAGATAACCCTTGAGTAACTACATAAAGTTAATGCTTTAATATAGATGAAACTTTTTCATGAAATATTTTAGTAAGTCTCTCTGTTAATTTTCATAGAAGAACAAAAGTCGATACTATGTGAAATTCTGTTCATAATCGCCTTCTATTATTCATAGTACTTCATAGAACCGAGTTCGTACTAATGGTCTTGGGGTAATAAAGAGAATATTAATGAAGCCAAGTAAAACTTGACACTAAGTATGTTAGTATTTATACGTATCTGTTCTAAAGAACTTAGAAACATTTCCAGTCGCTATTGATCCCGTCGAGGTTTTTCATCTCTGAAGAACAGCACAGATGAAAACTAACATATACATACTCTTAAGATTTGAGAAAATACTTTTCTTAAGATCAAATCAGCAGAGTTAAGCAAAAATGGTTCCGGTTATATCACTCTTATGAAATTAAAGCAAACATAATTAACAGTTAGCAAGTCTAGCAATGCCATACAATCAGAACAAAGTGTATTCATTGCCATATACTTTATGATAATTGTCCTAAAGTAAACAACCGTGAACGAGTACGTAAACGATTTCTGAACGGAATATTTTTAAAGCAGTAAGACAGAATTCAGAATTTTTTTTCTTTCGTCTTTGATAAATATGTATACAGTAAATAATTTTCTCTCATTATGATACGATATTTTTAATATACACAAAATCATTTTGACGTATATATTATATAAAAAATATGTGATCTTGAATACATGTAGGGGCTTCGATAATATCATTTTTATTCCCCTTGTTCAATATATTTAGTATACAGCTACACGAATATAATATCATTTTATAAATTACCAAAATTACTGTTAACAGTCAACGGAAGTTTTATCATTGGGCACCTTCACTGTTACGCCAAAGTCGCAATCTTTATTTAACAAAAATGATGACACGTTAAATCAATGGATATATGACTTATTCTAAAAAGAAAAAAACTGGTGTTTGATGTGATCAAGCTTTTTTGCCAAACTAGCTAATTATGAATTTTAAAAACATTTGTCCAATGGCATAAAACTGTCACGAAATCGAAGCCACGGTCAGTAGAGAAATGTCTTATCCTTTTTTAATATTTGCAAAAAGTGGTCGTAATAATAGCAGAGCAACAGGAAAAATATAACTTAAAGTCCTTTACCAATTTAATTTATTTAAAATACATGTCTAAGTTATTTTACATTTATTATGCTTGATAATCGTTCATGCTATTTTATTCAAAATTAAGGAAATGCAGCCGATATGTTTATATGATTTTCAATGTAACATTTTCGTGTCATTCAATAAAAATGGTCTAAAATAAAATAATGTGTGTGTCCTTAACGAAAAAACAAGTGGAGCTGATCAAAGGTAGAACATAAGGGATTATAAAGCCTATCTGTCAAACCGGACCTGAAACTGGTTCAATGTTTGCAACTTGTGAGACATTCCATAATTTAATTTCACTTATATATTTTCAGGCTCCGACAACAATTCTCTTTACACCTGAAAAAGTTTTTCATTCATTTGGATATCAAGCAGAAGATAAATACGCTGATCTTGCAGAAGAAGACATTCACAAAGATTGGTATTACTTTAGAAGGTTTAAAATGATTCTACATCAGCAAACGGTATTTGTCACTCATCTTCTAGTTTGATACTGCTGTTTAGCAGATTTTCTAATGTTGTTTGAAATATACAAATCAACAAAACCTGCTAAATTGCTACATCGTTTAATTCTCCCCGTCATTATTTTAAGAATCAATCTTTAAAAGAAATCACATTTAAATAAATGTAATTTTGTGATATATGAAAATCAGAATGTTATACACGAAATTGTACTATATGTTCGTAATTTTATGAACATCAGACATTGTCAAGAAAAACATTATTGTATGACGAAAACAAGAAAGCGATGACGGCTTTACATGTCTTCTCGTCTGCGATAAAATTTCTTAAAGACGATCTTTGCGATGAAATATCAAAGAAAATGACAGGATTTGAAGAACGGGATATTTTTTGGGTGCTGACTGTACCCGCGATATGGACTGATGCAGCTAAAAAGTTTATGAGAGAGGCTGCTGTAGAGGTGAATACTTTTATTTTTGAGAACCAAATTTGTCTGTTCAGACATATTCTAAAATTCTAAAAGTTGTAAAATAAAAATGGGCGTAATTTATAGGTTTTTATATTGACATTTTAATTGTACTCGCATATGGTAAAATTATACTTACTGTTAAATGTTATTCGTTTTTTTGACAACTACTTTTAAATATATATCTTATTTTACGTCACACAAGTTAACCCTGTGAATAATAATAAAAACATTCTGGAAACAAAGTGATCCCTCGGAAGCATTAATCTCAACAAAATAACATAAGAATTGCAGACTCGGTTTGATTGAGTCTGTACATGAGGGATAATGAATAAGTGCAACATCCCTCACGCCCCCTATCACCGGCTTGGGCGGTACTCAATTCCCAACAAATTATAGTGTTGGCATCGATGATCCCGAATGACCAGAAAATATAACAACACTGAAGTGAAGTACGGGGCAACTTTTTACGGCTGCCACATGGCACTTGACACCTGCTGTTGTGATGTACAAAATTCTTGGAACAAAGTGATCCCTCGGAAGCATTAATCTCAACAAAATAACATAAGAATTGCATAAACATTTTTTGAATAACCATTTTTATTTCACAGGCTGATATTAAGTCAGAATGTCTATCCTTAGCACTAGAACCTGAAGCCGCCTCTGTGTTTTGCAAATTACTTCCGGTCAACTGTCTTAAGCTGAACAGTTCGAAATTCGTTGAGACGTTTAAGCCAGGAACAAGTTACATTGTCCTTGACCTTGGAGGTATGTTGATAAGAGATAAGATCTTTCGTGCGGTATTTATAATACACAAAGTATGTCATGCAACAAAGAAAGAAAGCGAAACATTATGTATAAAATTATCTATTAGTACTATTAAAATATAATTATTATAATGATAATGATGGTGATTGTAATAATTATACAATGTCTTTAAAAACAATAACAAATCAAGCGATGTAAAATCTCGATAAAAGATTTTCTGGTCTTTTACATTTTACCTGAGAAGGATTATCCCGGGTGTGTAGATATAACGACATTAAATCCTCCATACGGTGCGGTATTTGACAAATTAGGAAAGAATGCAATTCTCTACAAGTCCTTTAAAAGATAAATGATCAAATTTCTTTTGAAAGACCCTGTTCTATCTTAATTCTATGGAGCATTTTAATTGATAATTTATAAGAAATATATAAATACATGTGTGTGTGTGTGTGTGTGTGTGTGTGTTTGTGCGTGCGTGCGTGAGTGCGCGTTTTGATTTTTTTTCTCACTTCCACTTGTGTATCTATTCTTATGAAACTATCCGGAATATAATTATGTATTATAAAGTTTGACTTTGTGGGAAGGGCTGCTGCTAATGTTGTATTAACTTGTAGCCCAACCCATTTGCACTATACTTATATGTACATTTGTTTTTGTTTCTTTGTGTGTTATTCATATCTTACATGTATTATATAGTTGCAATAAAATATTATTAAACTAAAAGATAAATGATAATGATGTTGGTTGTTATAGTTATAATTCTTTCAAATAAGATGATCAGGAATTTTAAACAGATTATATTGCATTGCAGAATTATACATTAAACTACTTCAGTAAATGTTGAATAATTCTTTTGCACGTCTAAGAAAATTGACTAAATGGACACAAACTCTAAAAGCGCTCTATGTTTTCTTTCTTCTTATCTTCAATCTATAATATGCAATTACGTTTATATTATTTATCTTTTAATGTTCAAAACTTTACCGTAATATTTTCTGCTGTTAGTTTTCTGTGACAAAGTTTCCAAAGTAAAAATATGTGTGTATGTATACTTTAAGACTATTGATTAAGCAAAAACAAACATGCCTTAATTAGTGTATAAACAAATCAAATACCAGTTATGCAAAATAATTATTTGGTGAAAAGTATATTTTTTGTTGAAACGCTGATTGTGATAAAAGTATTGAAAGAAACTTTTTTTTAATTTCTGATGCTGGCATGAATTTTTTCTGATATAATTGGAAAAAAAAGTCTGTAGCCTTAAAGATGATATAGTTTGAAGAACTTGAAGGACCCTTTATGATAAGAATAGAAACGTCAATATTTTTTTCAGGTGGCACTGTTGATGTGACTGTTCATCACTTAGAGTATGATGGAAAGCTTAGTGAGATCGCTCGTGCAAGTGGCGGTGCATGGGGTGCTACTCAAGTTGATGAAGCATATTTAGAATTCCTTGAAGAATTGTTTGGTAGATGCGTTTTCCAAGCTTTCAGAGAAAACAACACAAGTGATTTTCTTGAGATGTTGAGAGAATTTGAAATAAAAAAGAGACTTATAAATACAAAGAAAGAAGGCAAAATTGTAATAAGATTCGCAGCCTCACTTTCGGAAACATATAAAGAAAAATGCGGGAAAACTCTTGCTTATCACATATTACCAGGACATCTAGGATCTTTTGTCCAATTAAAAAAGAATAAAATATTGGTTGATGCAAACGTAATGAGGAAGTTCTTTTCGGAATCGATCAAAAATACAAGCATTCATGTAAGAAAAATTTTGGAAGAGAACGAATTAAGAAAAATCGATACGTTATTGCTTGTTGGGGGATTTGCTGAATCGGAAATAGTTCAGGGGAGCGTGAAAGAAGCATTTCCAAACAAAAGAATCATCGTACCTAGCGAACCTGGTTTAGCCGTTTTAAAAGGGGCAGTACTGTTTGGCCATAATCCTTTGGTTATGAAATCAAGAATAAGCAAGTATACTTACGGAACGGAGATCATTCGTCCTTTTGTTGATGGCACAGACCAAGAGAAATACAAAGTTTTCGAAAATGGCATATACAAATGCAGATATAAGTTTTTTCCATTTGTTCAAGCTGGTGAAATGGTTCCCGTCGGTACGGTTGTCAGAAGGTACTGCATTTCAGATACTTTTGATGTTGAAGAAGGAGTTGGAATATATGCCTCTACAAAAGAACATCCCAAGTACGTCGTTGATGACTGCTGTTTCCGGGTTGGAACAGTATACTTTGATGAACCTCGTCAACACTTCATGGCTGAAATGCATTTTGGAGAAACAGAAATCTGCCTGAAATGCATTTTTGAATCAGGCATTAAAAAGACTGTGGAATTTGACTATTTATGTACATAAGAAATTATAAGGGTATGTGACTGTTGTTGTGTGCAAAATTTTTTACTAGTACTAGTATGTCCTAGTGAAATTTTCTTTTTATCAAACAAAGGTTTTCAAAGAAAAATATATATGTGCATACAGATGTTAAAGAAATAAAAAAGTAATATTCCATGATATTTTACGCTTGTGCTTCACAAATAATAATGACACGACATAACTTATGGAACAGAATTAGTGCATTTATTCCATCTTGCTTACTTACATTATGCTTGCTTCCATACTTCTTTATGACAATGGGAACCTACGTTTTGTCGTATACAATCTTGCATTATGATTACTTTATGCATTATTATGTAATTGCAACTCCATGTCTTCCTTTCTGAACCATCAAACTCACATATTTTAATATGCTATATGTTTATTTTCATCTTTTATTTAGGACAGCGTATTATGTTCGGTGTTTAAAAGAACATTCTTTCCTTGTTCATGATTTAAAAAGAGAATCTTTCGGTACTTTTAATTTGTTATAAATCTGCCACTTACATTGTCGACACTATTTCACAATTAATAATTGATTTTGATCAATACTTGGCGAATTTGATGTGTCTTAGCATTCATATATTTCAATATATTCACTGATTACAAATGAAATGCCATACATCATCACTGCGCATCGACAACGAAGATGACAACGATAGATATTATAGTCGCATGTTACAGCACGCACTAAGCAGTTGACAGTAAGCATACTGCGAGTTGCAATATTTTGTTTTCATATTATGACTAATGGTGTCGCTGTGTCGATACATCCCGTTACTTTCCGGATGGTCCCGCTCTTTTTGCACGTGGAGTAAACAAAGTTACGTCCCCTTTATATAGGGGCGTATACCGTACAGTGTTAGTTGGGGGTTGACATGTAAGTGGAAGATTTTGAGAAAAACAATAGAAAACGATGTGACAGGGGAAAAGTGCGTGTTTTTGAAGATTCAGCATGTAATAGATGTCTCTTATAACTCATTCTACAAGTGACAAAACACCTCTCATACAATGTTTATACACCTTTTTGAGTGTGTGCCGAAGTCCTATGTACAATAGTGAAATTGAATTTAAAGATTATTTGAAAATATTGATTGTTGCTTCACAGTCTGTTTGTAATATAAAATAAATAGCATTTGGCTTCACACAAATATGTTACTTTAAATCCTATATACACTATAAGTGGGCACTATGAATATAGTGCTATTAAAATAATATGGCAGTTTTTTAAGAAGACACAACTTACTTGACCCGTAATATAAAGGAAAGCAGATTCTTATACATTGTGTGTAGGTGTTTTTATTTAAATAAGACATATTCAGTAAGAATCTTATATATTTCAATAAATTTCTGTAATAAAAATATATTAGTGAAATATGTGCATAGTATATCTTTAAGCACAAATGGATATGAATGTGGTGGTGTGTGAGGGGTGTCTGTGACACAGTAAATTGGTGACTAATAGGCCCTTTAGGCTGTGTACTATAATCATTATATATATATATATATATATATATATATATATATATATATATATATATATATATATATATATATATATATATATATATATATATATATATATATATATATATATATATATATATATGCTCATTATTTGTAATTGGCTAAATATGCACATGTCACAATAATAAACAACTTCCTTCTTTCCTTATTATATATTGTACTGCGTAACACACCTATTCGCCACTATTAGTGACTCTGAGACATTTGGAAAGTTAATAGGCCAATAAAAATTGCCTTTTTAAGGTTCAAGTCATTAGATAAAGACCTTTGCAGCACCTAGACAGGTGCTTAACAACTGGATGACAGCATTTTATGTTTTGATAAGGGAGTACACTATGACCAATTTGGCATGAAACTGACACGTATATATTCCATCCGAGCTCATGGACGTATCTTTTGGCTGAGCTGGGGGCTATAAGCCCTTAAGCCAGGGCCTGAATCCGCCACTGTATAACTGCCCCATTAAATAACTGTTCACGAATATATTTTTCTATCAGACTGCATACATATATAAAATATATTGCATAACCTTTTCCTACTTATATTTATATTCTTTCCTGGGCAATTTATATATTTTGTGCTTGGTATGTATTTATATACACGCAAAATGGTCACTGCAGTTTGTGTACGGAAAATACCGATGATAGGCGAAATGTGGAAAAATTCCGTTGATCTCGATAACAGAGTTCTCGCCCCTTAACAGTTCACTCTCGTTACACATTGTTTAAATTGTTTATATATATTGTAAGATGATCAAACATAATCCACAAAGCATCAGACACCGAGCTTTATTTAGCATAAACACTGAATATAATGGAAATTAGCGAAAGGTAATAGTAATCACGCCATGCGAGCGATAAATCATATAAGTCACACTTTAACAAAATCCATCGTATAATTTAAGGTGTACAAAAAGAAATAGGGAAGAAGAATAGTCGATTTTAAATCACTTCTACATAAAAGTAATACAAAAAAGAACTAAACCATATATAGTTTGTAAAGAGCATGAAGAAAGGTAGCTTATACATAAAGGTATATGACGTTAACATTTTAATATTCCTAAACAGTACAATGAATGGCTTGTGCAAGTTTAATAGTTATAACTCAATGATAGAATTAGTCACTACGAAATTTTTAATGAAATAATGAAACATAGAATGCAGCTTCATGCAAAGTTTAGATATCACAAAGCAAGATGGAATCAAGCATAATGCAAGTTCTAATGTCATCAAGCAAGATGAAATCAAGCAAAATGCAAGTTCTAATGTCATCAAGCAAGATGGAATTAAGCATAATGCAAGTTTAAATATCATAAAGCAAGATGGAATCAAGCATAATTCAGGTTCCAATGTCATCAAGCAATAGAATAAATGTATTAATTCTGTTCCATTATAACTGGAATATATAATCCGGTATAGAGTTGCTAAATCTTTTACAGATACCATTACTTAATGATTGGATATATTGGTAAAATATGAGCACCTAAAAAGAAAACATTACTAAACGATATAAGTTATTTAATGTCAACTTTGCTAGGACGGATAACACTCAATACTTATGTTTGTAATGCACCTGGTAGTAAATGAACAGGTTATATTATCCAAGCCTGCAACATTTTCAATTTTACCGTGTGCTGGGCTTTCTTATTTTTATGTTTCACATATTTAAATACAAAATATACTTAATGTATTGAAATGTTTTAGAATTTTACAAGAGCATGATACAGGTGCGTGTAAGACTATTATTATTATTTTTTATTTATACCTTCTATTTCTCTATTTTATCGCCACATGATTGTACCGTAGTGAGGCCGTTTTATGTCGCCCCGTACATACACAATCAGAAACGTAATATATCCGATAATTGAAGACGTTCAACAAGACATTTTTGTTGGGTTTGTGGTACTTTTAGTTATTTCTATTTGGCTTTATCAAGTTAGATGGTTCCATTATTTTCTTACCGGAATAATATTTAATCACCCTTAGGATATGTTGCTGCTTTTTTCCAGTTTTGAAATACTGGAACCACCCAACTAAAAAGACCAAATAAAAGGTACCACACACATTCACACACAACAATAATGTCATGCTGAACGATCTTTATAGTTCGAAAATATAACATCTTTGATTATTTGTTCGGGCGATTTCTTACGGAGCTAGGAACCTTTGAAGCCGCCAAAGCTCAAAAAGAACCTCCTTATTACCTTATTTGTGAACATAAAAGTTGCCTTAATTTATAAAAGAGCAATACGTTCGTCAAATTAATAGTAAACGTCAGCTTGATAATGATCAAAATGGTTCGAATAAATTTCGCCAAGTTTTATTAGTAACTGTTTGATAATGATCAAAATGGTTCGAACAAACTTATGCGAGTCTGCAATTTCCTTGTTACTTTGAGTATGAATAAACTACAGATAATGATTAAGAAGGTCCGAATAACTTTCGGAAAAAACGGTCCCAGATGCAAATAAGTAAAGTGTAAATAAATACAGCTATTGTTATGAAGAAAACATGACACTTAAATTATATTCCACTGAAATGCACTTGATGTTTTGAAGGCCATGTAACATTTTATGTAAACATGAAATTAACACAATATTGTAAATAACTTAAACACGGGCTTATTGCCATGGTTACTCAATCAAACTATAGACTTAATATGTTCTTGTAAACATTGTATGAATATGCGGATAAGTGCGCGTTATTGCTAGAAAACAAACCTGTGGTATCTATTATAATATCTGTAGGTTTCAACCACCACCCACTCTGAGCTAGAATGCAGCAAAAGCAGAACGGACCACATATTTTATTTCGTTTCAACTAAATCAAAATGCCAATTGAGCTTTGGTAAAATGCTACCACAGGTCTGTTGAGTATCAATATTATCCCACCGACTGCTCATTTTTGGGAAAACCTCATCAAATGTCATATATGGCCGTTGTATTGTTACACCACTTGACTGCATTTTTTTTCCATTAAAACTAAGGCCTTTTTATCGCTCATTTTACCCAATATGGTACTGACGATCCTACAACCAATGTCACTGAAAGTATATGAATAAACTGAAACATAAATTGCAAATTTACTTGTAATTATATTTGGTATAGGTGTCAGGAGCACTTATAATGACGTCATGCTGGATGTCCGTTGAATCTAAATACGATGCGGCCCAATACGAAAACTGTGAGAAAGTAAAATCTTTATTGACGAGAAACCAAGCTACGGTAAACACTTTCTAAAAAACAAATAAAAATTCAAATATAGTTACGCTATGATTGTTTGCATGGCAAAACCAAAGTTGAAAAGGTCCTAATGTCCAGATATGACGATATGGCTTTAATGGGCATCGCTGTCGTTTTTATAGTTATCACCTGTAGTGGGCCGCATACGTTATTTTTCGACTTTCCAAAAGGTGCAATTTGCAATCTTGGTGTCATTAATTCATTGTAAACTTAAATCTGATTTGTATAAAGAGTATTCCAAGGAGCATCTAGTTCGTTTATGTGAAACAAGCCAAATAAGCCTACAAAAAGGTGCGCAAAAAAGACACGTTTCATACCAAGAGGAGATGACGGAATTAAGTAGCAAGCAACAGTTATCCTGCTTTTCAATAGTTATGGGAAACCTGACGTCGGCATTAATTTTTACGCTTATAGCCACCCACTATTGTTTAAACGTAAAACATACGAAATATAGTGAATATTACAAAAGTAACTAATTTTGTGTTAAGAAATATGCCATTTGAAGCTGAGAATTCTGTTATTTGCTAAAAGATATCTAGAAGATGCATACGAACGATCGCTGGTTATTTGTCTGATTTTGATTAAATGGTCATCGAGACATGTTGTCACAACGAATAAAGATTTTTGTGAACAAAATATTTGCGCACCAAAGGGCAAGCACTTACCAAAGAAATATTTGCCTTTGTGCTTCATACCTTGGTGTTCAAAATCGTAGGATTTATAAGTAATAACCAATGGGTTGACTAACTATAAATTTAAGCTAAAAGGGTGTGTCTCCCGAAATTTTACAGTATGATAACGGTCTCATCAATATGTGTTAACTGGACTGAGCTTAGTTCTAACTGTGAAGAGTTAAAAGTATGGTGAATGAATAACCTAACTTCGTTTGTCTCTTTTTTCCTACCACATCTACCAGAGAAACTCTAAAATTTAAGAATGGGGGATCATTAAACGGGCCATCCATTCTCCCTAACTCAACATTTTTATGTTTACTAAGTTCAATAGACACAAGATCAGGGTTCTTGAGGACGGACTTGAAATTTCTGGTTCGATCAAAATAGGAAACAGACAATAAGTAAGAAAAAGCGTCCGCAATCTCTATACCTATACTTTTAATTGGTAACGTTCTGACTCCTTGTTTTAAGCAAAATGTTTATTGGCTATGAGCCTGACGTGAATCTGTCACTTTAAAGTTTTGAACTGAAATGCATGTTGTGTTGCTTAACTGGTCCGATAGGTGAAACAATAAACTTTTGAAAGCAAATTAATCAAGCAGTTTGAGCAAGTGATAAAATCTTCACTTTTGTGCAAATAGGGAAATAACACTCGTTAAACCTAATACAGGGTACTTGCAGAAATGATGGTTCCTGTTTTGACCCAAACCTGTTTACTAGAAGGGATATGCGTTTTTAGAAAAGTCATGACTTTCAGCAGGGATCGAATCTAAACTATACAGCATATAGATATGTTCCTTCGAACATATGCGAATACTGCTCGGCTTAATTCCATTCGTAGAACTACTGTCTAAGTGAATACGACAATGTTGTTTAAAAAGGTTCATAAGCAGCATTTGTATTTCTAAAATGAATATCTAAAGATAATTTAAAGACATCGCATATTGTTATTTATATTTTCAATTTGCACCGTAAATTCTTGAGCAATTTTAAAGGAAATTGAAAAATATGTGCCTTCTCCCAATCGGTTAAAATTTCCCGTAGGATTTATAATAAATTTAAACCAATGCCTGACATATTTTCTTAAAACGTAGCTCCGAAATTCAGTATGTGGCTATTTTTTGGTGATTAGTTTAGTGAAGAGTAAAGTACTGCTGAAATAAAATAACTAACCTGTTGTCTTTATTCCACAGATTTTTATCACAAAAATTATTTAAAATGTGTGGAATCAATTGGAATTCTCCCTACTAACATTAGTTATAGTTCTAGACACAAGTCGGTTACTTGAGGGGATTCAAATGCGCGAGTCAATTAGTGCAAAACGATACGTTAAGGCTGCTAATTCTCGGTAAACAGACTTTTAAATTGGTAGTTTGACTTGTTTTAAGGCGAAATTTTATTGGCAAATTGAGCCTAATTGAATCAGCAAATTTGAATAAGTTGTGTTTGTATTTAAGTGAAAAAATGTAATTTTAAAAAATAATCAAGCGTTTAGCTGTAAATTTCTTTTTTGATAAAAATGATTGTAATAATAGGGGTGCAAATGATGGTTTGTTTGACAAACCTGCTTTAACTGTGCTAGACGTTGTTAAAAATCCTATTTCGAGAATGGTCGTTCAAACTTAGCCAGCGTTTATAGGATTGCTGTTCCTGACTCATCCCGTTAATGCCAGGCTAAACAGGGCGAAAGACTCCTGTTACGGAACATGTAGTTTTAAGACTCAAAAGAGGTTTGTTCGTGGACGGTGCAATTCCGTAGATGAATAACGCATCGATCTTGGTTTTATGTTGTCAATTCTGGTAAAGTCCGCCAGAGCGATTTTGGAGGCATTAACATAATATCAAAATTTATTCGAAGATTAATTTAAACATTGCATATTTTCAAGATAATTTAATTCTATTTATGTATATTCTTAGCAAATGTATTCTCAGAAATAAATTAAAAAATCCTATGCTAATTGCCACGCAGATTTTTATTATCATATTTGTCACATGTTGAAGACATAGCGTTCTCAAATAAGTAAAATCAAGGTCGCCATTGTTTACAACACACATGAAATCTACAAACGATGACTTCTTACGAGTGGCAAGTCGGCCCTTCAAAAGAATTTGTCAATCTTTGATGTTTACACACATATGTAGTCCCTGCTGTGTCAAAGGTACCGAAACTCAACTGACTTGCACTTATTTCTTTATAGATCAGAAGTTAAAAAAACTGTCAAGAAGAAATTACATTGTGTTGTTGAAAATATTTTATCGGATATTATTAGCGGGCCAATTATTGACATACCTATGTAATACAAACTATAATTAATCGTATTAGGTTTAAACGAATCTGGTACAAACGGAGGAAGAAAGCAATTTACTTATTTAATCGGCTCCAAGAAATGTTATAATAACATTGCTGTCTGCTTTTAAAAAAGCATAATGTAGACAATAAAGTTTGTAAGAAACTATTGCTATCCAAGAATTTAATGTAAATTAACATATTCTTGTTGAATTATGATAACCGGAAAAAAAAACTGTGGTCTTTTCACTTCTATATAATAGTATGTTGCTAGAATGACTTAAACATACAATATCTTAAATAACAAATTTGTATTCATAATAGCAATCATGTGTTTTTCTATTTTTCATTGATTTTCAAAAATGTTATCTAAATGTTTTGATTTATATTGATAAACAGTCTGGTATCCATCCACTTTAATGTGTTGTGCGCATGTTCCAAAATACGCATTCCATTTTCTGCCTTAACAAAATTGCCTGTGAAAAATAATGCAACCATGGCATCATTCGTTTGTTGTTCCTGTGTTCCAATAATGCCCATATGTTTACAACGTCATTAAAAACACATTTCAAAAATGTCTTGGTCATGTCTTATTTTGTGGTTTTTGATTTGTTTGAACGGTGCTCTGTCTTCTAGTGTCTACTTCATTTATTTGCTTCTGCATTCTTAGTTTTAACATGGCCATTGCCAAGGAGCGGATTTTTGTCATGGTCTGCATGTTCATATGTCTTTTATGTCTTGATCCGTATTCCTTCTCCCCTTGAACAAATTCACTGAAATAAATGAAAATACAACAAATGAGCATCGTTTCAGAAGGAAAAGTAATTGTTTGGCTGCATTTATGCGTCAGTAACACTAAAATATACTTTTAATTAGTATTTTGTTAACATATGTATGATGATAATATTTTGAAATATATTTTGTTAATTCATTTGTCAATGTACTTAGACTAATAGTATTCAATAATTTGTGAAACAAAATAAAGGGAGTAAAACGTAGTATATTGACGCTTTATAAAATGAGCCGCGTCATGACAAAACCAACATAGTGCGTTTGCGACCAGCATGGATCCAGACCAGCCTGCGCATTCGTGCAGACTTATCAGGATCCATGCTGTTCGCTATCAGTATCTCTACTTGTAATAGGGTTTGTAAGCGAACAGCATGGATCCTGATCAGACTGCGTGGGATGCGCAGGCTGGTCTGGATCCATGCTGGTCGCAAACGCATTTGGCTGGTTTTGTCGTGACGCGGCTCAAATATAGCGTATTAATATTGTGTAATTACCTATAGTCTATGCTCCCGTCTGAATTAGTATCAAGTCTTGACATTAGTTCATCTATTTGGTCGTCGTCAGCTTCAATTTCCATCTCCTGTAGATATATCAAGTACAATGCAAAAAGGGGAAAAACGATTTTAAATATAGCTAACAGATGAGCGCTTCTTTCATAAATAGAACTCCTTAAATAATTAACATATTTATTGTACGAAGAATAAGAAGTAATAATAACACTAAACCACATTCATAAAAGTAAGTAAATATTTCACTAATCTCTCGGAACTTGTGAATTGCATAATTTTATCCATTTTGTAAGTCTGTTCACATAAGTTATAAGAGTCGAAGCTTTAGAACTTAAACAATGACAGCGAAATTTGTTAAATCTACATAGACCAATTTCAGATTTTTATCAAAAGAGATTTTAATATAACGAAAGACGAGTATATAAAAAAGTCTTCTTGCTGTCTGTATGTCTGTCTGTCTTTCTTTCTTTCTTTGAACGCTTAAGATGTATGATTGCGCTATTTATGTCGTGAACACTATGAGACTTTCATTTTTCATATATTTATTTATTTTTAAAGTACCTGCAAAATAACAAATCAGCAAATTCTTTCCCGAGGATATATATTCAACACCCATTTCAGTTAATCATTTATATCCCTATTAAAATTTGTGATAACAACAATTGATGAAAATAAAAAAATGTTGATGAAATATAAAATCTTGTGATTATATCTTTGCAAGTGCATTACAATTAGAATATCCTATTCAAATTGTATTTTTATGTGAATACTGAACCATAACTTCTCTCTTTAAAAAAATATATCTTTGTTCTTCTTCACACTTCACTTGATTGTAATTATAATATATCAGAATAAAATTTAATCATAAAAACCCACCAGTAATCCATTTTTAAATTCTTCCCTATCAACGACCATGTTATTATCTTTGTCCATTCTCATTAAGAGGTCAAGTGTCCGATATCCGTGCTCATATTTGAATTCAAACATTAACTCGAGCGGATCACGTGGTGGTAATGGCGGAGGAACATAAGGTTTTTCAGGCACATTACGCACTACTTTTCCGTGATTAACATGGAAATGTTTTATTTCCCCCTCAACCGCCTTTTAAACATTTCGGCAAAATCTTTATCCCCTGAAAAACATCCCGCAAAAATTTTTCAATATAAATACATTTAAAAAATCAGAATTTAGCATTTAATTTTTTTATTTAAAAAAATTGAGTAAAAAAATCAATGAAAAGTAAAGCCCGCCCACAATAGGGCGGTCAAATTTTATTTAAAAATTTTCAAAAAGCAAAAACTTAAAAATTTTTGTACACGTTTTTTTCAAAATTCGTTTTAATGTAAAAGAGTAAATTTTAGTATTCTTACAGGTGCCAGAAACAGGTAGGGTTTTTTTTTTTGAAAAAGAAAAAAATTTGAAAAATTTTATTTCTTTTAAAAAGTATTTGTAACAGTTTTTTTAAAAAAAGTTTATGGAAAAAAATTTTTCCACGGGGGGTTTTAATGTTTTGTACAAAAATTTTATTTTGGGAACCTTTTTTGCAAGCTATTTTTTAAAAACAATTAGGGGGCGGGTAGTTATTTGTTTAGTTATAAGATATCAAAATGAAGTTAAATTGTGCACTTACTGACATTTCTAAGTGAGTTATAGCACATTTCTCATTGGCTTCAATGATCATGAGTAGATGCTTTGCTACGTCACTGCTTATTGGATTCATTCCAAGCTTTGTCAAAAATAAAGTTTCATAATGTCAATATTCAGCTCTTTTAATCATTGAAAAAATGTATACGCCCTCCCTCTAACAAAATCATCATTTTCATTCATTCATTCATTGATTCATTCATTGATTCATTCATTCATTCATGCATTTTTCATTCATTCATTCATTCATTCATTCATTCATTCATTCATTCATTCATTCATTCATTCATCTATTCTTCGTTCGTTCGTATTCTTCATACGTTCGTTCGTTCATTCGTTCGTTCGCTCGATCGTTCATTCATTCATTCATTCATTCACTCACTCACTCGTTCGTTTATTCAATCATTTCATAATTCATTAAAGTCATATAAAAACTTCTTCAATTAGCTCTTTAATCAAGCGAAAATTTGATTATGAGAATATATGTCTGAAATAAAAGAAATTCAAACTAAACAAAAATGTGTTTCATTGTTTCATTTATCTAGAATTTAAAAACAACAGTAGAATAAACACTCAATTTCAGACTAACCTTTAACGTTTGAAGAGTTTCATTGGTTCGCAGTCCGATCATGAACATAGCCATTCCGTTAGCATCGATTCTATTATTAGTAATATCTAAAACACTCAGTTTCTTGTTCTCTGGGAGAGCTTCTCCTAAAGCTTTAGCCCCCTCTTTACCAAAACCATTCCAAGCTACATTTAATGACAGTAGACTATTGTTCGTCTGAAATTAAATTGATGCATTTATAAATACAGTTTGATATATCCCGGCAGCCTGCATGTGTGCATTGTCGATTACTACGCGATACAAATAGTTCTGTAAAACAATTTGTTAAGATGACAAAATATACGTATACATTTTATTAATGTGAAATAGTGTTCGTCTGATATAAGAGTTATATGGATGGATGCAAACATCGTTTGAAATTTCGTTTAGAATCCTGATTATGTTTTTAATGAACTTTTTTTCAGCTATACAATAAACATGCTTTAAGAAGAGAATTTATTTGTTTAGAATTATATAATTGTGTTCAATATCACATACTAAATTGACACAATGTTCAACATTTTCTATGTCAACCACGTGATACTAAGTTTTTCTAGACGGATCATGTGGTTTAAAGATTCTACCTTAAAAAGCCATCGATTCCCTGCTTAATAATCATATGCTTTTACAGTACACGTTATTGGACAACATATCCTCATCAATACAATCAAATGTTTGTGACTATGAGCAATATATACATATCCTACATCATGTTGAACAGTGAGCTACTGATAAATTCTACCGGCCGTTAAACTATTAGCTAATGATACAACCGACCATTCACTATGAGCTATTGATATAATATTTATGAAGAAGAATTGCATAAAATGATGTTTGAGAAATTTGAAAAATATTTGTTTGGATGTTTTAAAGGCTTTACTTCTTTTACCTCAACAGTGTTTCCTTCGTTAAAATCACTTTATTAGGAATGTCTTAAAATAATTAAATCTAACCATATTACCATTTTTGTTATCTTTTGTAATTATGGGTGGTTAACAGGCCCATTATATAAAAGTAACTTTGAAATTTGTCCAATCAGTTATTGCTTTGATAATTGACGCAATCAACGTTAGGTGTGAAAAAAGAATATTTCATTGGTCCTTCCAAAATCTTGGGATAGGCTCTTTGTTTTTCAAATTTTGATTTTTTAAAATCAGTTAATCTGGACTTCCAGGCATAAGGGATACCTTAGGGCAAAAATTACATTCTTGTATCAAATTGGACTTCCATTGTTTATTTGTGGGTGTAAATTTAAAGTTGTTTCATAAACCCACGCAGAAGATATATTTTAATTTTTCTTCAATCCACCCATTAGACAGAAGATGGTTTTTTTTACATAAAAAGGATTTCCTAAATCACCATCATTAAATATGGTATATGTAATTGAAACTATGAGCTATTGTATATCCTAGACATTTATGGAAACAATGTAATAACCTTTATGTTGGTAAAACGAGTTTTTTCATAATAAATAATAAAAACTTTTAATTTACGAGCTTTTAATATATCAACATTAAAACAACTACGAGCTATTGATATTATCCCTTACCCTTTGAACTATGAGCTTTTGATATGTATTTTACCTTTAAACTACGAGCTATTGATAAATATTTTAATTTTGAACTATGAGCTTTTGATATGTATTTTACCTTTAAACTACGAGCTATTGATAAATATTTTAACTTTGAACTATGAGCTTTTGATATGTATTTTACCTTTAAACTACGAGCTATTGATAAATAGTTTACTTATAAACTATAAGCTATTGATATATATCTTACCTTTAAACTATGAGCTATTGATATTGCACCTTTCCCCCTGATGTGGTTCCAGCTAAGATCCAGTTTCTCTAATTGATTCATTATTTGGCTGAAATTGTAAATTTTAATCCAGTGTGTTAAAGGTACTCTAACGTTATAAATTGAAATCGACATTAATAACAAATAAAAGATACTTGGAAAGAACGGATTGTATTGGTATTTCTCATTGAAAAAGATTTTTCTTGAAAATCAATGTAATAAAAGACTTAGTGTTTGCTACTAGCTCACCTAAGTTCATATAAATTGTTGTGTAAAAAGTCCGGTAATTGGATACTTGAAAGTTAATAAGAATAAAAATCCATTAATCATGTCACTCAAATAATGTTGCCGTTAACGCTACCATCCGAAGATAATTATATTTTAACAATTAATAAACAACAGAAGTAAGAAAAAAATACGTTTTAACATAATTGTTCTTCATGTCATTCTTAAAATCCTTTTAGAGAAAAAAAAAACAACATATGACCGCCAAATGCAAATGCGACAAATTACTTCTAAACACGAACCTAATGCATTCCCTATTGCCATAGCGCCCGATTCACTAATACAATTATGGTTTGCCCGTAACCGTAACAAGCCCGTTCTTGCCTGAAATAAAAAATATTGAAATAGAAACATATTTACATTAGTCATCATGTAAGTTATAATAATTAATTCCATCCTAAACGAAATAAAAAGTGTATGCAAATTCTGTTGAATTATATAACATTTGAAGCAAACAATTGTCTTGCTATCCCCAGAACTGTGGGCAACCAACAAAACTTAGCTTAAAGTCGCCATTTGATTTAACAGTATGTATGTGCACGTGCGTATATTCTATATCAGAAATGTTTTAGTGCCATTCTGTAAAATTGTCACGCATACGGTTATAAAAACACCGAGAATTCAGTAATAAAAATATGAAATTAACGAACATGATGTTCGACGATATATGACACGAAAATAAGATATACTGAAACTGTAAATACACAAGCAACGAAATATTAATGTATGAATATACATGTTCTTACAGATTATTTACACGTGATCGACATGTGAAAAACTATAGATATAAAAATTACAGGACAAATTTATCACAAAATCAACAGCATTCTGTCCTGCCCCACACAACGAAACATACCTCTATTAGTTCAGCAAGGCACTTAGCACCCTCATCTGTGATTTCATTTCCTAAAATGAATTAATCAACACAATCAGATTGTGTATGATTAGTTAATTATGCTTGATAATAATAATAATAACAATAATAATAATAATAATAATAATAATCATAATAACAAACAAATGCTTAAGTCAGCTCAAACTCGGAGGCTTGTGCAAATTTGTTGAGAGATTGGTAGTTCCAGACAACCGCGGTTGGTACTTTATCATGAATTATATCATATTTTATGTAGGATATAGGCCTGAAGGGTTTCAAGCGCTTCGAGCGATCGGTATTCGAGCGATCCGAGGTAAAACAATAGATTTATTATATAGAAAGAAATTTTGCCGGGGCTGGACGATTAGTTCGAGAGAAGAGAGGTATTCGAACGATGCGAGTTCGAGCGAACGAAGTTTAACTGTATTTCCAACTGTGCGGCTTTTTGTACAACTACTTGACAATGACATGTTTGTGTCTGCATAAACTGTATTATTTATAAAGATGTCTGACAGAATATCTGGATTACTATATAAGCGGCTGTATACTTCAATAACCCGTTCCGCTTTATAACAAATTTATCATACAGCAGACTTAGTACTGTGTCAAGTGCTGTGTGACAGTCGATAAAAAGTTGCACCGTACTTCACTTCAGTGTTCTTATATTTCTCTGGTCCTTTTGAATCATTGAGTCCAGCACTTTTAAGTGTCGAAAATTGAGTTCCGCTCAAGCCGGTGCTAAGGGGCGTGAGGGATATTGCACTTTTACATTATCCCTCATGTACAGACTCATTCAAACCGAGTCTGCAATTTTCATGTAATTTTGCTGTCTTTAATGCTTCCGAGGGGTCACTTTTTCAAGATATTAAAGGTTATTTGAGAAAAACAAAAATTTCTTCATAAATGAAAACATCGTGTATAAAGATTATATCAACATCACGCTTATTCACTGAAAAGCACTTTTTTATATGTAAACGTGCAGTGTTGGACCGTATTTGGTACAAAAACGAATATGGTACAAATGTACCATATTCGGTCGAATATGGTACAAATGTACCATATTCGGACCGAATATGGTACAATTTTCGACCGAATATGGTACAAACATTGAACCATATGCCGGTTGGGAATTAAGTTTTTCTTATTGCTCGCCAAAACGTATTTGGTTTACATTTACCAAAAAAAAATCATAAAATGAAAATGGCCTACGTTATATGGGTAGCACATAAATTATGTATTTTATTTAATAATGAAATAGGTTCTGGGCCCGATGTGTAAACTTTTTTTCAAACTCAAATACATTGTATTAACCTAATTTGGAAAGTTGAGACAAAACGTATCATATCATCATCATCATTCGTCTTAAGCAAAATCGGTTTGGGGGGTCGAAAACAATGACTAGCCTAACTGTTTGCGTTTAGAGGAAACAAAGAAAAATTAAAAACATTCATTAAAACAGAAACCGCTTCAGAGAAAACAAACATCAACAGAAACTAAGTTTCTTAATCATGTTTCAACACACCATGAAAATCTGCAGTTGTTTGGATGGGGTGAATATTGCCATGACCCAAATCCCGGATGGAAAAATTGTCAATTTGCCTGCCTAATATCGCATCAACTTGGTAAAATTGGTAATATACAAAGACGTAGATGCCTTTTACCGTAAGGAAGCCAGTCCATCACAATTGTAGAAAACAGGATATTTCTAATGAAAACTTTTGTCTATGGATGAAACATTTGCATGAATACGTTAAGAATATGTCTAAGAATGGGACCATACGGCGATACAACCCTCACGCTTCATTGCACTTATGAGAGAATATAATTTGGGGCAGTGCCTGGTAGTTTCCCTACCCGAGGACTTAGAACACTCATCAAATTTGTGTCCAGCAGATGGAAAGTTCGATTGGTGATGTTGGAACAATTTTTGCCATTGGGGTATTTCCAGAAAGGATTTTTGGGGATGGCATTTTACGTTTAGTATCCGTATCAATCAACGCGTGTACAAGGACATAATAATCACGCCTTAGAAACAGTCGTAATGAACAACGGTGACTCTGGCGACAGCGCTGCGTCTGGCGACAACGCTGCGTCTGGCGACAACCCGCTGCGTCTGGCGACAACGGGTGACTCTGGCGACAACGGTGAGTCCGGCCCGACCACCGCTTGCGTCTGGCGACAAACACTGCATCTGGGCGACTAACGATGAACTCTGGCGACAACGATGATCTGGCTACAACGCCTGCGTCTGGGACAACGGTGACTCTTTGCGACAACGAGGTGACTTCCGGCGACAACGGTGACCTTCTTGCGACAACGGTATGACTTCCGGCGACAACGGGGGGGGGGGTGGTTACGGGGACTCCGGCGACAACGGTGACCTCTTCGGCGACAACGGTGACTCCGGGACTACGGTGACTCCGGCCCGACAAAACGGTGACTCGGGCGGACAACGGTGAAACTCCTGGCTACAACGGTTGACCTCCCGGCGACAACGGTGACTCTGGCCGACAACGGTGACGTCTCTGTGTGTTCAGCCCTGAAAGAGCTTCAAGAATATGATAAACAATAGGAGGGTAACAAGAGGCAAACGACTTTTTCCATTTCTGATGTTTACCACTTTCACATTCAAGTTGAAATTTTTAAGTTCTGCATCACCAATCAAACCCGTCAATCCAGTTTGTGTTGGCGAAGGTCGGCAACCCTTTAGAGGGATTTAATAAAGGTCAAAACACCTAGAATTTTACAATTCTCGGCCCCGGATATTGGAACTAGATACTAGTAACAGAAATCCTGTTTTCACGTTCCCGTTTCCTATTAAACAAGAAGCCCGGGCAGAAACAGCGGTCTTATTTCGGCAATAAAAGAAAATCATCAAGGGCCAAAATGGGCAAAACGCATGGCTTGCGTTTGCGTGGTAGTGGAATCGGTTGTATGATATCATAGATGTCCATGTACAGACATTACAGGTTTGGAAATAAACTGTATATTCGGTGTTTTGGAAAACCTGTTTAATGTTATTTTTGTGATTGTGGGGGAGAAAAAAAAATTTTTATGTTCTTCTACCGGAAATTTTTGTTGACATTTGCTTCATTTTTAAATGGTAACTTTTTACGAAGCACATTTGGGATATTTTGGCTGCTACTAAAATGAATGTATATATGTTATTATTGTCTGGTCCCAAAATGCTACAGTTGGAAAATTTTTAAATTTAAATTAAATGCTGTTATTAAGTTTCCCTTCAAATATTTACTTTGAAAAATCCTTGTCAGATATACCAATAAATGAAAAAAGTACAAGTTTGTTGAATCTCTTGAATGAAACAAAATTATAAAATACCAAAATTGTTAAATGAATATGTGATGATGATGAATGACAAAAAAAATTTTGATGAAAATGATGATGGTAAAAAAATTTGTGATGATGAAATGGTGAATGATGAATGGGACCAGTGGTTATTGATGATTGGGGTTTGGATGATTGCCCGGTGGATGAATGATGAATATGTATAATGATGAGATGGTAGATGATAACAAACGTTTTGGGATGATGATGGACAGCGATGTTTATCGGACGATGATGATGGTTATAATGATGATGATAAGATTTTAGATTGATGATGAACGGCTCGATGTTTATCGGCCGACGATTGAATGATAATTGATGATAAACAAAAATATTTGTGATGATGATGATGGCCGATGTTTATTGGCCGATTGATTTTATGATGATATTCTCCATCGTCGTCATCATCAAATCACAACAATCCTCATTATCGACCGAAAAACATCGCTGGTCATTTATTCATCACAAAAAAAACTTTTGTGATCACCATTACGGATCATGATAATGGATTATGATGATGTTGGTTTTGGATGGTGATGATGAATGGTGGTGTTGGTGAAATAACAACGATGATGATCATTGGGGTGTTGATAATTGATGTGATGATGATGATGATGATGATGATGAGATGATAACAAACGTATTTTGATGATTATGACAGCGATGTTTATCGGTCGATGATGATTATTATATAATGATGATTGATTATGATGACAAATGTGTTTTTGATGATGCTGACGGCGATTTTTATCGGTAGAAATTATGATGATGATGATGTGCTGAACCGTCGTTATCATCATTACAAAACTTTTGTCATCATCATCACCATCGACCGAAAAACATCGCAGTTTATCATCATCACATTTTTTGTGATCTTCAAATTACGATGATGATAATGGTGATGAATGATGATGGTGTTGATGATGATGATGACCTTGATGATTGTGGTGATAATGATGGTGATGATGATGACAATGATGATAAAAGTTTGTGATGATGATGATGACGGTTAATTTTTGATCGTTCGTCATCATCATCATCAAAATTTTGTCATAATCATGACGATAATGATGATAATGGCGTTAATGGTGACGATGATGATGATTTGGTGTTAAGGTGACGATGACGATGTAATTGATGATGATGACAATGGTGATGATGATTGGGGTTTGATGATTGTTGATGATGATAACTGCGATGTTTATCGGCCGATGATAATGATTTATAATGATGATGATGAAAAAAGTTTTTTATTATGTTGACGCCAATGATTACCGGCCGCCGATGATGATGATTATGATGATGATGATGATGCTGCTGATGATGAAGAGATGACGATGGATGATTATTTTCCATGATGGTAATTGATGACGTTGTTGATGCAAATTGTAGTAATGATGGTGATGATGATGATGATGATGAATGATGATGATGATGATTGATGATGATATGATGATGATGATGATGATGATGATAATAATGATAATGATGATGATTGGTGATTGATTGGTGAATGATGAATGAGATAACGATGATGATGATGATGATTGATGATGACGATTTATGAGTGTGTACCATATTCGGAACGGAATGTGGTACATTTTTCATTCCGAATATGGTTCAAGTTTTGTACCATATTTGGTCAGGCATTTTACCCCAAAACTGCAGATACGTATATGGTACAATTAGACAGTTGTACCATATTCGGCCGAATATGGTACAAATTTGTACCATATTCGTTTTTGTACCAAATACGGTCCCACAGTGCAGTATAATGAAAAGTACTTTATAACAATGCTCAGCACATGTTTGCAAATACAGCTCTTAACTTAGATTTTTACAATATAAAGTAAACATATAAACATAACATTAATGAATTTCATTTTTCACATATTATTACTTCATTTTGACATCATCATTTATGAGTTATAAATTTCATTGATTCTCTTACCTGAGACATCTAATCTTACTATGAGAATATTGTCCATTACAGCCTGTACTATTGCCTTTAACCCGGGGATGCCTATATTGTTCTCTGCAAAGTTCTAAAAATAATTATTTGAAATAGTTACCATATAAGTCTATTGCCCATTCCCAACATTCTTAAAACATTAATCGTTTAGCATGAACAACCAGATATTGTCACTTTGATTTTAAAATAAAATGAGCCATGTCAAGACAAAACCAACATAATGCGTTTGCGACCAGCATGGATCCAGACCAGCCTGTGCATCCGCGCAGTCTGATCAGCATCCATGCTGTTCGCTATCAGTTTCTCTACTTGTAATTGAGTTGGTAAGCGAACAGCATGGATCCTGATCAGACTGCGCGAATGCGCAGGCTGGTCTGGATCCATGCTGGTCGCAAAACGCATTACGTTGGTTTTGTCGTGACGCGACTCAAATAGGGTGCGGCTTCCAGGGGTTTACACCACTGTCAACATGCATGGGTTTGCAACTGATACAGGTTCTGTAATTAACGGGGTCCAGTCATGTATAGTCTGGGTCAAAATCAATAATTCAAAACGTCCAACAGACAGCTAATTCGAACTAGTCAATACTTTGCTAAACAAAAATGTTTACTTTATTATATCTTAATATATATATTATATTATATATATATATATATATATATATATATATATATATATATATATATATTATATTATACATGTATGTATATATATATATATATACATGTATATATATATATAATATATATATATATATATATATATATTATATATATATATATATATATATATATATATTATATATATATATATATATATATATATATATATATATATATATATATATATATTATAACACAGAATTATAAACTGCAAGGGTTTTTTAACGTTTTACTAATTTTACACAAGATTTATGAAGCCATCTGTATACATTTTTATGCATCCATTTGGTTGCAAGAGCTTGAGAATTGTGCATCCAAGAAGATTTTTTTAGGAGTTTATTAATGCAGGATCCTGCATCCGGTAAATCCCTGGGCTTTGTTGAGATACAATAACTTTACGTAATGATATCGTTTGATCACCGTGCAATTTCTTCTATATAATGGCTAAACATATTCACTACAGACGCATCTAGACCTACCCCTGTTTTATCAATAATCTCAATATCACCTTTTCCAGTTTAGACTATAATATTTTTTTTTCTATATTTAAACAGATATACATTTCGGGTGAATAAACAGAGGACTGTCATGCTCTCATGATCTGTCATAACATTGTATGTAGACGAAATTTAAAAAAAAAAATTAATATGATAATATGCTCAAATACTTACAAGTCGTGTGATGTAAATATTCTGTGTCAACATATCTGTTACATGATATATTCCCTCGTTTCCTAAACTATTATCCCGCAACTTCAATGCATTCACATATTCATTTCTCTACAAAATGTAAAATAGAAAATTAAGATTAAAAGTACTTTTTGCCTTTCAAATTTATTTTTGTAAGTATAGTTAAAAGAATTAAGCGTTACGCATGCGCAAGCGCTTTACCTCGACTTATATCATCATCATCATCATCATCATCATCATCATCATCATCATCATCATCATCATCATTTAAAATCAGTTAAACGGTTTAAGCTGAGAGACAATAATACACGTGTTTTTTCTTTATATGTTTGCTTTAAAAGATGAAGACAGCCTTTATAGATTTAAAGAATTACTTATATGTATAGTTTTTTTCTCATTTAATTATATTTATTAATTGTATTTAATTATATATTTTACTTACTAAAAGCGCTACGGCAGCAAGTTTCATATGTTCATGGCCTATTTTCTTCCCCGTAAGGTCAAAGGTTGAATTTTCAAATTGGTCAACAATACATTTTAATGGATATTTCTTTGCAACTTTGCAAGCCCTTTGATATTTGTCGTTCACCTTCTTGGCCAACGACTTTCTTGAACGACCCTCATCTACACTTTCTGAAAAAGTATGTGAGCCGTGTCACGACAAAACCAACATAGAGTGTTTGCGACCAGCATGGATCCAGACCAGCCTGCGCATCCGCGCAGTCTGATCAGAATCCATGCTGTTCGCTATCAGTTTCTCTACTTGCGATAGAGTTGGTAAGCGAACAGTATGGATCCTGATCAGACTGCGCTGATTTATAAACAATTAATTTCTTAGCAATAATATAAACATGTTTATTTTGCACATCATTTCTGTCTTCATATTTAACAGAATATCTGACGTAGTGGACAATGTTTACAATATCTGCCCTACCAAACGAAGTACATTTAATACATTAATAATATCTGCCGTAATGAACATAGTACATTTAACACGTTCACAATATCTGCCTTACACAATATCTGCCTGAATGAACATAGTACATTCAAAGGGAGACACAGGCAGATTTTCATTTCTTCTTTTTTATTTTTTTATTCATTATTCTGTAAGTATCCTTAAAATGGACAGTTACAGAAACAAAACTTTTCTCTCTTTAAAGAATAAAATGGTGATTTCCTAACTTGACCCACGTTGGTCAGGTTAGATCGTTAAGATTTAACAATAGTTGTCACAGTGAACGTTAAACAATATAAAATAAAAGACTTAGACTTGTTTCATTCATACAATATCCACAAAATATGATTTTATTAACTTCCAGGGTTTGTTCAGGTCACATTATTTGTTTTAAAATTACTCGGTGGTTCTGTCGGCGTTTATTTCGTTTTATATAGATATATTTACGATTTAAAACCAAAAATATATATGGAAGTATAAAACAATGTTACTTTAACGTGATTTGAGTACAAAAGATCATTTTATATTTTTGTGATTAATGCCTGAGTATCCCTTTAACACGTTCACAATATGTGCCTTAATAACCACAGTACATTTAACACGTTCACAATATTTGCCCTAATGAACATAGTACATTTAACAATGTCTGCCTAAATGAACATACTACAATTAACACGTTAATAATAATTGTCTCAATGAACATAGGAAATTTAACACGTTAACAATATCTGCTTTTTAATGTACGTATTATCTGGTGTTATGCTTATAGGACATAAAAAATTGCAATATCTAACTTCGTGTATAAAGAACATTTCACCTATAATCAATATAAAAAATACATTATCGATACCTGTTAATCAGTGTGTAATTTTAACACGTTACACATATAATACTACGAGTGCATTAAACATGTTAAAGCGATACTCAGGCAAATTAATCACAAATATATTAAAATGATCTTATGTACTCAAATCACGCTAGAATAACATTTTTATAGTCCCATATAAATGCTATATATTTTTGGTTTTAAATCTATATCTATATATGTTAAACGAAGCTTAGACGCCGACAGAATCACCTAGTAGTTTTAAAACAAATAATATGACTTGAACAACTCCTGGAAGTTAAATAATGGATATTGTGGATGATGTATGATTGAAACAAGTCATTCATTTGACATGTTCTTAAACGTTTCCAGAGTTCACTGTGACAACTATTGATAAATCTTAACGCTCTAACCTGATCCGCGTGTGTCAAGTTAGGAAACCACAATTTTATTCTTTATAAGGAGAAAATTTTGTTAGTGTATTCATTTTGAGGACATTTACAGAATAATGAATGACAAAATCGAAACGAAGAAATGAAAAATTTGCATGTGTCTCCCTTTAACAATATCTGTCTCCATTAAAACGCCTTTTCAATATGTACCTTCATGTATATTCATCACGTAATCAATTACAAGTACAATGCACATTAAACACGTCATCGATATGCGACTTCATGTACATTTAACATATTATCAATGTTTGTCTAATGTACATGGTGATTTCAGACTTTCAAGCCTCTCTGGTTTGTCATTCGTAACTAGATTTTCTCGAAAATTCCTCGTATATGTGTACGTGTATGTGTAAATCAGCTCAAAAATCATCGTACGAATGAACAATGCATGGATAAATGAACTGATTAATTTTTAAATTGGTTCAATTTTTAATTGATTAATTATTTTTTACATAACATTTTATTTATAAATATTTCAACTGATATTTTACTTATTTATTTATCTAACTTATTAATTTTGAATGAAGTGATTGGAATGTTATGGTCTACGATAAATTTGCCAATAAACACTCTCCTTAATTTCTTTAACAAGGGTTTTCCTTCAGTAAGTAAAAAAATAACTTGACATCAAATAGAAACTGACAGGTTTCTGTCCGCGGTTTTATATTCTGGAGAGGTCTAGGCAATTTTGAAATCGTTTGATTTAACACTTTTGTAATTCTTTTCAACCATATTCATGAAAAATACCTCACGAGTTGCATATCAACTGATATTTTTTAAGGACGAAAAAATCGCAATGTAAATATACCTTTAATTAACGAAACATCTTTAATTAAGTAAATTATGCATATCTATAATCAAATCTTTTACCTCTTACTTTTGACCAGTGTCCTTTCCCCAGTTCTGGCCGTCTAGGCTCCATTTATCTGAAAACAATTACCTCCCAAATAAGACAGTGAGATAATTTATTTCTTTATAAATATGCCCCTAAAACAAACTATTGGTGTATAAACAATTCCCTTATATTTCCACTATAGAAGAGAAATGGTCCCTAGACCAGTGTCAAAATACTTGTAATAAAACAATAGATATAAGGGTTAAATAAATCATAATAGTGTTAAAGATACGGTTTTAGGAGATTAATCGTTTAAGCCGATTAAATGGAATGGATCAAAGATTTATATCACTTTTCTAAATACGTTGTAAGTTCAAAAATGCATAAATTTACGGCACCCATTTGAATAAATCCCACGCTACATTTAACAAGTAAGGTCGATTTATTTTCACTTTATTCTCTTACATCACAGAAAAAAAAACAATTGAAAACTACATCTTGTTTGATTACCATTTTCTTTTCATTTCATGAATATGAATAAAGTTGATCAGAAAAAGAATTGCAAATCTAATTTGACACTTAACATGCAGATATCTTATCAAGTTAACATACGAAAAGAAAAAGTTAATCGTTAACAAAAATCAAAACAAAACAAACAACAACAAAAAGAAAACAAAACAAATAAACAAACAAAAAAATACACATGAATTTTAAACATAATATTATACATACAGATAATTAAACAAAACATCATACCACCTTTTTTATTTTACTTAATAAGTAGAAACTCATTATAACCTAAGCAATAAAAGAAAACAATGCCTGCTATATCGTCGTAAAAATTGACACCAGTCATTGGCAAAATGTTCAATGATGTTTATTTAAATTTATTATTTTTTTACTTGTTTTATTTCATGTTGCACCACTTGTCACAGAATAACTGTTCAAATTCGGCATATTTTTCCTTGAAAATATACGCCTGACCATAAGAAAATACAGTTCACTTTAAGATACGTTCGGTTGTTACAATAATCAGAATCCAAGATAGCATTTGAAGCAGACTTACCGTTGTTTTTGTTGTTGTTGTTTTTCCCCTTCATTAGTGAACATATCTCAGGGGCCGGCATTCCTTGATATCGAATCAGTAATTTCCATTTTTTTCTGGAACTTCACTTATCGGCAACTAATTCCACATAATTTCTATGAATCATCGGAGAGGGGGGTGGGGGGGGGGACAAATGACCGACAATTTATGACAAATATGTGTATTTCACATGTCAGAACGTTTATCAAAAATATTTAACAAACACCGCAAAGTATGAAAATGTTATTCAACGAGAGAAATATCACCATCGCACCATTTATTGTTTTCTGATGTTTATAAATATTTTTCCTGGCAAGTGAATCTGAATACTGTATTGCCAAGCTTTATTTTTGTAAAATATATTTATCCCTTATAATCAATTATTATAAATAATTACCCTTCATTGGTTTTAGACTGTTTTTATCTTTATTTAAAGAAAGCTAGGATTTTTTTTATTGGGTTTAAAGTCACGTTACGTTGAGGGTGAGGTGTTACGCCGTCACTGTTACGCCGTCACTGTTTATTTATTTATTTTATATACAAAATGTACCTACATACATTTAATTGACTTATTATGAATGGTTTTTCTAATCATTTGTCAATTTCTTTTGTTTTGTTTGCAAATAGCATGCTTGATAAAAACGTTAAATATTCGTAAGAAGGTGTTATATACTTGTTTATTATACTTAATCTACCGTATGAAAATTGTCCGTTGATCACTGTTTTACCTTAAATCTATTGTCATCTAAACAATATGTGTTCACATTTGTCTGTTAAGTGTAAAATTTGTGGATACTGTCTCTTTTTGTGTTTTACATGCATGTATTTAGAGGAAAAAGGAATGGGAAAATCTTAAAACTTTATAACTTTATTATGATGTAAATAAAACATTGCACATATTAATTATTTGCATTCGTTTATTTTATTTATTATAAAACTTAATCACAATTCGAAAAAAATTTCATAAGATTTTTTTTATAATGTATGTTATGTTATAAAATTTACGCGGCATCATGAATTCGCGACGTGGCCGATTCGCGAATATTACCGCAAATTAAAACATCGCGAAAAATACCTGATTTACAGTAATCAGCTTTCACGCACCTACGTCACACTACAAGCGGGGACCGTCCGGGATGGATGGGACACCACTGATAGTGTAGATAAATATTTTAATCACGTCATGGAAAATGTAGTGGTTATTCACCCACTGTGGTCCCTAGGTATTCCGGAGGGCATTTGCTCGGTCACCTGGTGAAAACCTGTGGCATCTTCCTTCTGGACACCGTTTGATTTTTCAAGTTAATCGGCTGACCACCGTACGATAAATGTCCCATTGTCGTCCGTTACCCAACCGATTTGTAACCATTGTACATGTACGGTGACTGCAAGGTATACGGGCTAAAAAATAATACGATAACCGGTCAGCTGCGGGATGGGCTATATTCTAATGGCATGTCTTTCCCCCCTTTCTCTTCAGACGGTCCTTCTTCCCATTTTCTGCTAGTCTTTTTCTTCATTTTTTACTTTACCCTCTGACCTCTTCCACTTCCTTTCTTTGCAGGGTGTTTTGGGCATATTGCACCTTTAAAACAAATTCGCCATAAAATTGTAAATGAAACTTAAAGTTTAAGAAGCATCTGACGTGTGTTTCAAATTAGAGAATATTATTTATACCAGATGCCCATATGGGCGACACCTTCAGAAAAGTATTAGTCATGATAAAGTTTGGAGGACAGCCTTAGATACAAAAGGTTACACAAACCACTACTGCTTCTTTTGCTGAAGAAGTTTTTAAGCATTCGTGCATGGGACCTCGATCTAAAGTCCCATCCGAAAGATTGCTTAGTTATATTAGTTCGGCTACCTGGGAATCAAACCACAATGTCAAGATTACAAGTCTCGTGATCTTACCGATTAAGTTATGCTGGCTGCCTGTGGTGGTGGTCGTCGTCGTAGTTTACCCTCTGGATCACGGTTGTAATATAGAGAACAAGAGCTGTCACTGAAAAGTGACTTATGTCCCCCGACAGGAAACTTTGACAAAAAATCCGCAATGTATCCAAAAATATTGAAAATATACGCCCGTCGGCCTTTATATCACACCTAAATTTTATTTATTCCATAAGAAGTGTAAGAGAAAAGGGCTACATAAATGTTACTAAAACAAGATATTACTATTCATAGCTCAGGCGCCCATCTTGTGCAGGGGAACGGAACACGCCGGTGATATGCACATAAAGGGATGGTTTTGATCACTTCTGTGAAGTTTCATTGAAAACTTACCAGCAGTTTAACCCGTGAAAGCCGAACAAGATTTTTCTATTCATATCTCTGTTGTTCATTTTGTGCAGCGGAGCAGAACTTGCCTGCGATATGGTCAACTCTGGATGGTACTGATCACTTTTGTAAAGTGTCATTGAAATCCGACCAGCAGTTTCACCTGTGAAATCCGGACAAGATTTTTCTATTTATAGCTCTGGTGGCCATTTTGTTCAGCGGAGTGGAACTTGACGGCGATATGCACAACTAGGGATGCTACTGATTACTTATGTGAAGTGTCATTGAAATCTGACTAGCAGTTTGACCTGTGAAAGCCGGACAATATTTTTCTATTTATAGCTCTGGCCGTATTATTGTGCAGCCAAGCAGAATGTGTGGCCGATATGCACAACTAGGGATGGTACTTATCACTCCTGTGAAGTTTCATTGAAATCCCACAAGCAGTTTGACCTGTGAAACCGGACTAGGTTTTTCTATATATAGCTCTTGCGGCCATTTAGTACAGCAGAAGATTTTTTCGCCTTGTTATGAATGGTTTCTTGATTTTCCACTTATTTTTTTGCACAGGCATGGATAATTTTCTAGTAAAATAAGCTTATTCGCGCTTCATCACCAAAACCGCGTTGGGGGGGGGGGGGGGTTGGTTCAGTGAAACTTAATAGGATTGTTTAGTTAAAACAGTTTTTATTTAGCAAATTTACTAGCATGTTATCATTTTACATTAAAATTCAATTTTATTTAGTTCCGTCCATTGTTTTCTCGTTTAAGGCACACACATTCCTTTATTTTGGGACGATAGGTTGCTTTTCTTGGAATGGCACTGCTGTGTGACATTGAAGGTTCCATGATAAATGCCATATGAAAACATCTGCGATGTTTTTTTATTCAAAATTTCACAATTTTCGCATTTAATATGTTCCCGTATCAGACTTAAGAGATAATCAAGAGCGAAAACATTTTTTTTAATTTTATATAGAAGTACGAGACGATGTTTTTGTCTCCTTTCTGCTAGAATATCCAAACTGAGGTCGTTAAATAATTTGTTTATGTTACAAGACCTATCCCACATCACGTCGGCATACTCAAGCAAAGGTCTAATGAGGAGAGGGCCTAATATGAACCCCTGAGGTAATCCAGCGTTGATATTTAAAAGTGCAAAAGAAGTATTTGATACAATGACCCTTTGTTTTTGTCAGCAAGATAAGATGAGAACAACTGAAGAAGAATGCTTGTAGAAGAAAGTTTGTAGAGGAGTTATTGATGCCAAATCCTGTCGAAAGCTTTTGATATATCACAAAATACTGCGCGAATTTCTATTCCTTCATCTAGGGCTTCGCTGATATCATTGTAGAGAAAAGGTTCGCTGGTTTTTTAGTTGAATCTCCTTGAATGAATCCTGATTGGAATGATGTTAGAAGTTGATTTGAAATGACATGGTTATACAAGTATTTATGGATGCATCTTTCTATAACTTTTTCGAGACAGCTTCAAAGAGATATAGGTCTATAGTTACATGTTTTTGAAGGATCAGACGTTTTATGCCCCCGTCTGTCTGTCCGTCTGTCTGTGCGTCCCTACTTCATTCTTGTCCGGACTGACTGTAACTTTGTCATACATTGAGTGATTTTAAAATAGCTTGGCACAAATGTCTACCACATCAAGACTATGTGTCACTTCCAAGGACAATGTCCCCCTCAAAGATCAAGGTCACTCTTACATTTTGAAGTTTTGTGCATCCTCACTTTATTCGTGTCTGGACTGTAACTTTGTCATACATTGAGGAATTTTAAAATAGCTTGGCACAAATGTCTACCACATCAAGACAATGTGTCGCATCTAAGAATTACGTCCCTACCTTAAAGGTCAAAGTCATACTTCCATTTTGAATTTCACATTATCACAATAAAAGTAAATAGATCCAATACAAGCGTGTCCGGGCTATAACTGTGTCATGCATCAAAGGATTTTAGAATAACTTTGCATAAATGTCTACCACATCAAGACGATGTTTCGCTTTCAAGAATCACGTTCCTACCTTGAAGGTCAAGGTCACACTAACATTTTGAAGTTTTACTTTATTACATTAAGAGTTAGTAGGTACGAACATTTGTGTCCGGACTGTAGCTTTGTCATGCATCGAAGGATTTTATAATTTAACCTGGCATAAATATCTACCACATCAAAAAAATTTGTCGCGTCTAAGAGTCACGTCCCTACCTTAAAGGTCAATGTCACACTGCCATTTTGAAGTTCACTTTATCACAATTAGAGTTTATAGATTACCACATTCGTTTCCGGACTGCAACTTTGTCATGCATTGAAGAATTTCAAAATAACTATGCATAAATGTCAACCACATTAAGACGACATGTTGTTTTAAAATCCTGTCCCTACCTTCAAGGTCAATGTCACACTTATAGTTTGAAGGTACGTATTCTTTCGAGACCAGTTTGAAGATACACATTCATGTCCTGACTGTAACTTTGTCATGCATGAAAGTATTTTAATATAACTTGGCACAAATGTCAATCCCATCAAGACGATGTGTCATGGTTAAGGCTCAGGTCCGTCTGTTTGTACCCACTTACACAAAAAGCATGTCCAGACTGTAACTTTGTCCTGCATTTTGATATAACTATGCACAAATGTCTATCATATGACAATGCTGGATGGCGTCAACGAACCACGTCCCTTTAAAAAGGTCAAAGTCACACTTATATTTTGAAGGTTCACGCTATCACAATTAGAGATTATAGGTACACTAATTTGTGTCCGGACTGTAACTTTCTCATGCATCGGGGGATTTTAAAATAATTTTGCAAACAATTTTACCACATCAAGATGACGTGTTGTGTGTAAACTCATGTTCCTTCCTCCAAGGTCAAGATCACTCTAATAGTTTGAAGGTACTTCTGCTCATAAGAAGAGTTTGAAGGTACACATTAGTTTCCAAACTATAACATTGTCATTTCCAAACTGTAACATTGTCATGTTTTAAATAAACTTGGCATAAATGTCTACCACATCAAGATTTTGTGTCGTATCCAAAACCCTTATCTTAAGGTGTTAAGTTTGCTATAAATAGCATTCCATTTAACAAGAACAATATTAAGCAATTATTTACTTTAATTCTCTTGTCTTTTCATAATACCTGCATGCTTAAGAAACCTTTTCTGGGGCATTCGTCACTTACGTGACAGCTCTTGATATAAATATTACAAACATTGGCAAGTTTACAGGAAAAGGGAAATGCAGATTTTAGAAGATTTGTTTTTGGAAAAAACCTTGCAAGTGGTGCTGCTAGTTCATCCTTGCCTTCCTGTATGAGTCCTCGGCTAATGATGTCCGGACCAGATGCTTCCGGTAGCTGAGTCCATAGAGTTGATGAAGTCTTTAACGTCACGAGTAGTGACTGTTACACCAAAAATGAGGGCCTTTGTGACGATTTCAATAGGTGAAAGAGCATGGTGTGGGTTTTCGATGGTTGTTTGTTTGCTGAAATTGGTGTTTAGAAGGTCAGCTTTCTCTTTGTCTGAATCCGCTATAGTTGAACCATTTATAAATGTTGATATGGTTGATGCACTTTGTTTGTTTGTTAATTCCTTTGCAAGTTTAAACAAGGTTTTTGCTATGATGTTGTCTGAATTTATCTATGCAGGTATGTTATTATGATAATCTGCTTTAGTTTTGTTGATAAGTTTTGTAGTAACATTCCGAATTTTTAGAAGTTAGCCCAGGCATTTTCATTATTAAGTATTTTAGCTTTTTTGGTGACGTTTCCTACGTTTTCTAATTTGTTTTTACATCATTATTTATCCAAGGTACACGCCATTTTCCGGATAATTACGTTCTGTTTAGAATGCTTTCGGATTCTGCCTTAAAAATGTTTTAGGCAATATATCTGCAATATTATCTCGGTTTTGATCGTTGTCGAGAAATGACCAGTCAATTGATGTAAGTGTTTCATTAAATTTATGATACTCACCTTTTTCAAACATCCAAAAATTACGACGAAAACAGTTTTGTTGAAGTTTGGTGAAATTTAGGACTGACACTATTGGACAATGAAACACCTCGACATATTTTTGGCTGAAATTAACCTTTGGCTTGATTATATATGCATCATACATATTCAATATGTACATTTACATATCATCTTCGGACAAATGGCAGTATATTGTCAAAAATAAATGTAAAATTCATAAAACACCCTAGTTTCGGTTTTGCAGTGGCACGGGCTACCTCTCTTCTTTTGAATTTTTATATCATAGGTACCCTCACATTTTTTAACACATAGGTACCCTCAAAGCACGACATATACTTTCGTTTGCGTTAATCGTTAAGTACGATGTATGTAATATTTCTTACTTTTATGTACGTATATTTATTTTATGCATTTCAGTGGATTACTGATTTATCCGTGAAAATTATATTTGATAATTTCACAGTGAAAATTATCAAAATATAATTTCACACTTTTCAATGACGAAACTACTTTTTTTAGATTTTTCCCATGTGGTACCTCAATTTTATTTTTGCTAACAATTCTGACAATGTCAGGCTGTTTAAAGAAAACGCAAAGCTGAAATTGATAATCAACTTAAATGTCAAAAGTAATAAAAAGAAGAAAACTTACTTCTATTCATTCAAATTCCAATCACCAAATTTCATCTCTAAATTTTTTGTTTCATTTTTACAGTCTGACAAATACATTCCTTCCACATGCAAACTGCTCTTGATGACATTTGGGCACATTAAAGTATCCTACGAGCAATAACTGCCGTATGCTTTATGAAAAATTGAAAAGCAATGACAGCTATCACCTCGTAGAACAATTAAACCACCCAGCGTTCTGAGCAAGTTCCAAGTTTTCCATTTTCATAGCTGCTTTTTTCATGTTTTCACATCTGTCAACACTTATTTTTTGTCTGTTTCAATCCTCAAATATGTTTTCTTTCTTTTAAAAAGGTGTATGACTAACAAATCCAAATGATATCCCTCTGAATCAAACACAATTATTTTCCTCCCGTGAAATACTTTAAAAAATGGCTGCCGCTTACATTTAACAAAGCCAGGTCTAATATAAATACGCAGTAAGTAACAGAAATATGGATGGATGGTTGGAATTTTTCTCCTACAAGAATTGTTTGTTTTTATTATTAAAACAAGCGATCATTCATATTTTTTTAACAAAATAAATAATATCACTGTCATTTAACGTTGATTGTCGGACTTATTTTACAGCTCAAGACTTCTTGTTTTTAATGAGAAATTCCGACTAAATAGGGCTCTCAATGGGGAAAACAGATTTTAATATTCACGTTAATATTATGGAAATTTCGTTTTAACTTGTTTTTTAGCATAAAATAAAAAGAAAATTTGTTTGTTTGTTGTGTAAGATTTAATTTTATTTCATCTCGTGAACTTTAAAAACAGTATTCTCACTCGTGGCTACGCCACTCGTGAGAATACTGTTTTTAAAGCCCACTCGATGAAATAAAATTTCATCTTACACACAAACAAACAAATATCCTCTATATACTATTATAGTGTAATGGTACGGATTTCTGTTATTCACAAATGTGAATAAATAAAATAGAAGAACACAACTGTATACTTATGATGCTTAATCTTAGAACTAGTCAGTGGCAAGAATCTTGTTAAATAAGAACTGTCCTTTCAATCATTCATGGAATTATACTAAATGTAAAGGTCAAAGTTAACGAATCAGATTAAACTGATATATCATTAATTTACAGAGTATGCAGCTAGGAACGCCATTTTGTAATACATTTTATGAAATATAACTAACTGGTTAGTGTCCATGTTTAATGGCACAAAATACAAAAGTTCATATAGAGACTAGTCTTGCAGCTTTTGGGTGAGTGGAAGAAAATCTAATATGCGCCTCTTTCAGTATTTCGGGAAAATCAACAGATAATTGCAAGCTTGCTGTGTAGCTTACTAACATAAAAGAATTCGATCCACTCAGCATTCGAACCAATGTGAGCTTCTTTCAATAAAACTGAAGTAATATAAATCTATAGCACTATAGTAACGATATTGCACGACAGGCGCTGTTATCATATCATCACATCGAACTCGTTGTCAAATTATTCAATCGTTTTCCCCGGTTATGACATTGTAATACTGTGCTGTTACCAAGACAACACAATACTACGATGACCCACATCAAACACCGTAGTTATAGGAAATATTTTATACTTTTCAGATAAACGTGAGCGTGTGATGTATATATTATAGAACGGTGAATTTGGTGTCCTGTTTTACATGTAGTTTCAAAAAGGTTACTCATTGGCCTATTACCTAATTTTTTTTCTTATTTTTTTGCTCCAGTCGGTTGTTTTTGTCAGTTAGTACAGCTATGTTAATTTAGTATTTTCTATGTGTTTAAAAAATGAGAGGGTACCTAAAAAATAGATAAATACAGAATCCCTAAAGAAAGCCCAACACGGCAAAATTGAAAATGTTGCAGGCTCGGTTTGATTGAGATACCTAAGATATAAAAATTAAAAAGGAGAGAGGTAGCCCTTGTCGCTTCAAAACCGAAAGTAGGGTGTTTTTAATGAATTTTACATTTATTTTTGACAATATACATTTGTTCGAAGATGATATGTAAATGAACATATTGAATATGTATGATGCATATATAATCAAGCCACAGGTTCATTTCAGCCCGAAATATATGTCGAGGTGATGGGCGAGGCAAGACATGTCGATTTTTTGTAGCTTATTGTGAAGTTGCAATCAATGAAAAACGGGCACATGACAAATAAGCACATAAATAAACCATTCTAGTGTTCCGTGGTATACATCTTTTCCACGTGTCATACCTCCTTTCCATATTACAATGAAATTTTACTGGATTGCTATCCATCGCTGGTTGTTTTTTAGCAGAGAATGACCAGTGCTATTGCAAAGAGGGTATCGTTTGAGCAGATTTCGCAAAGAGGGTTCCGATATGGATATGCACCGTGATTAAATTTAACGTGTGAATTGCTGTCATAAACATGTATGTATCGATTACTTCCCCTTTAAAATGTATTTCCTCGATTTGCTGTCTGTGGCTGCTTCTTGTATAATTGTTATAATTATACTGTGATTTAATTAATTACCAAGATATGGTTAAGACAATGATAAAGGAATAACTATAATTATTGTTTTTTTTTATTTATTTCAGTCCATGACACAAATGATTTACATGTTGTACTTTTACAAACGGCTTTAAAAACCGATAAATATTGACAATTTGAGCCGCGTCACGACAAAACCAACATAATGAGTTTGCGACCAGCATGACTCCAGACCAGCCTGCGCATCCGCGCAGTCTGATCAGGATCCATGCTGTTCGCTATCAGTTTATTTACTTGTAATAGGGTTGGTAAGCGAACAGCATGGATCCTGATCAGACTGCGCGGATACGCAGGCTGGTCTGGATCCATGCTGGTCGCAAACGCACTATGTTGGTTTTGTCGTGACACGGCTCATTTCATGTTCGTAAACCTACCATTTTGTTCTTGTTTTAAAAACTCAAATCACAAGTTCAACAAACAAGTAAATCATTATGTTTTAAATTATGAGCAAAGGTCCCTTATGTTGTCCATGCAGTACTTTAACGCAAATACAAGTAAAAGTTTCCATTAAAAACACATCTGCCTGATCAAAATCTTTCTTATGAGTTATATATAGCTATTACTTAAACTATTGAAAAATATTATATGTTTTTATATCAAAACATAGGAGAACAATGACTCAACTTGTTCCTGGTGTATAAACTGTAGAGTAGTCCGCAAATCAAGTTATCATTGGCTACTTTTCATAAGATGAGACATAACAGAAATTATTATAACGCCATCCATGTTACAAATCGTTCTTTAAGTCATTTTTGAGATCCAAGTCATTTTTGAGATCCTAACTGTCCATTTTAAAGTCTGATATTCCTAGCTTAGTTGTTGGCATTAATTATGCCCCCGCCATGTAATGGCCGGGGCATATAGTGTTACCCTGTTCCGTCATTCCGTCCTTCCGTCCTTCTGTCATTCCGTCATCATCAGTTTCCGTTCATTATCTTAAGAACGGTTGCACACATTCAACTCAAATTTGACATATGGATATGTCATGAAAAAATACAGGTCAACTTCGAATTTGGTCATGGTTCGATGATTTTTGGCAGAGTTATGCCCACTTTGAAAATAATATGAAATTTCAGTTTCCGTTCATTATCTCCCCAACGGTATAACACATTCAACTCAAACTTGACATATGGATATGTCATGAGAAAATACAGGTCAAGTTCGAATTTAGTCGTGGTTCGATGATTTTTGGCAGAGTTATGCCCCTTTTACTTTGAAAATAATATGAAATTTTCAGTTTCCGTTCATTATCTCCCCAAAGGTACAACACAGTCAACTCAAACTTGACATATGGATGCGTCAAAGGAATGCGCAGGTCAAGTTCAAATTTGGTCATGGTTCAATGATTTTTTGCAGAGTTATGCCCCTTTCACTTTGAAAGTAATATGAAATTTTCAGTTTCCGTTTATTATCTCCCCAATGGTACAACACATTCAACTAAAATTTGACATATGGATATGTTTTTGGAATGCCCAGGCCAAGTTCGAGTTCGGTCATGGTTCAATGATTTTTGGCAGAGTAATGCCCCTTTCACTTTGAAAATAATATGAAATTTACAATTTCTGTTCATTACCTACCCAACAGTGTTACATATTCAACTTAAATTTGACATATGGATATGTCAAAGGAATGGGCAGGTCAAGTTGGCATTTGGTCATGGTTTGATGATTTTTTGGCAGAGTTAATGATTTAAGACAAACTTATCTTTCCTGAATGTTGGAAAAATTTTGAACTTTCAGTTTCAGCACTCTTACTTTTAGCCATTATTTTGGCTACAAATATGCAATATGCTATTTTTAAAAGGTTTAGACTGAATAATTTCAGTGCCTTGAACATTGTATGAAAATGGTTTGTGTTAACATTGAAAAGTTTTAAGGGCTTTGAACTTAAAATGAAAAAAATAATTAATGCACCATCTGAAATTTTGGCTGCATGCGGGGGCATCCGTGGCATGATGACACATTTCTAGTTTTGAATCATCATTTCAGGTTCAATACCCACGCACGCCAAGCGCACCTCTTTGTAAGGTGTTCCTGTAAATTGAAACTGTACCATGCCGCATCATTCCTGCCTGACGACGTCTTTCTTCAGAATCTTCATGCATGAAAGTATTTTAATATAACTTGGCACAAATGTCAATCCCATCAAGACGATGTGTCATGGTTAAGGCTCAGGTCCGTCTGTTTGTACCCACTTACACAACAAGCATGTCCAGACTGTAACTTTGTCCTGCATTTTGATATAACTATGCACAAATGTCTATCATATGACAATGCTGGATGGCGTCAACGAACCACGTCCCTTTAAAAAGGTCAAAGTCACACTTATATTTTGAAGGTTCACGCTATCACAATTAGAGATTATAGGTACACTAATTTGTGTCCGGACTGTAACTTTCTCATGCATCAGGGGATTTTAAAATAATTTTGCAAACAATTCTACCACATCAAGATGACGTGTTGTGTGTAAACTCATGTTCCTTCCTCCAAGGTCAAGATCACTCTAATAGTTTGAAGGTACTTCTGCTCATAAGAAGAGTTTGAAGGTACACATTAGTTTCCAAACTATAACATTGTCATTTCCAAACTGTAAACATTGTCATGTTTTTGAAGGTTTTAAAATAAACTTGGCATAAATGTCTACCACATCAAGATTTTGTGTCGTATCCAAAACCCTTATCTTAAGGTGTTAAGTTTGCTATAAATAGCATTCCATTTAACAAGAACAATATTAAGCAATTATTTACTTTAATTCTCTTGTCTTTTCATAATACCTGCATGCTTAAGAAACCTTTTCTGGGGCATTCGTCACTTACGTGACAGCTCTTGATATAAATATTACAAACATTGGCAAGTTTACAGGAAAAGGGAAATGCAGATTTTAGAAGATTTGTTTTTGGAAAAAACCTTGCAAGTGGTGCTGCTAGTTCATCCTTGCCTTCCTGTATGAGTCCTCGGCTAATGATGTCCGGACCAGATGCTTCCGGTAGCTGAGTCCATAGAGTTGTGAAGTCTTTAACGTCACGAGTAGTGACTGTTACACCATAAAGGAGGGCCTTTGTGACAATTTCAATAGATGAAAGAGCATGGTGTGGGTTTTCGATGGTTGTTTGTTTGCTGAAATTGGTGTTTAGAAGGTCAGCTTTCTCTTTGTCTGAATCCGCTATAGTTGAACCATTTAAAAATGTTGATATGGTTGATGCACTTTGTTTGTTTGTTAATTCTTAATTCACTTATTTTTTGTCTGTTTCAATCCTCAAATATGTTTTCTTTCTTTTAAAAAGGTGTATGACTAACAAATCCAAATGATATCCCTCTGAATCAAACACAATTATTTTCCTCCCGTGAAATACTTTAAAAAATGGCTGCCGCTTACATTTAACAAAGCCAGGTCTAATATAAATACGCAGTAAGTAACAGAAATATGGATGGATGGTTGGAATTTTTCTCCTACAAGAATTGTTCGTTTTTATTATTAAAACAAGCGATCATTCATATTTTTTTAACAAAATAAATAATATCACTGTCATTTAACGTTGATTGTCGGACTTATTTTACAGCTCAAGACTTCTTGTTTTTAATGAGAAATTCCGACTAAATGGGGCTCTCAATGGGGAAAACAGATTTTAATATTCACGTTTATATTATGGAAATTTCGTTTTAACTTGGTTTTAGCATAAAATAAAAAGAAAATTTGTTTGTTTGTTGTGTAAGATTTAATTTTATTTCATCTCGTGAACTTTAAAAACAGTATTCTCACTCGTGGCTACGCCACTCGTGAGAATACTGTTTTTAAAGCCCACTCGATGAAATAAAATTTCATCTTACACACAAACAAACAAATATCCTCTATATACTATTATAGTGTAATGGTACGGATTTCTGTTATTCACAAATGTGAATAAATAAAATAGAAGAACACAACTGTATACTTATGATGCTTAATCTTAGAACTAGTCAGTGGCAAGAATCTTGTTAAATAAGAACTGTCCTTTCAATCATTCATGGAATTATACTAAATGTAAAGGTCAAAGTTAACGAATCAGATTAAACTGATATATCATTAATTTACAGAGTATGCAGCTAGGAACGCCATTTTGTACTACATTTTATGAAATATAACTAACTGGTTAGTGTCCATGTTTAATGGCACAAAATACAAAAGTTCATATAGAGACTAGTCTTGCAGCTTTTGGGTGAGTGGAAGAAAATCTAATATGCGCCTCTTTCAGTATTTCGGGAAAATCAACAGATAATTGCAAGCTTGCTGTGTAGCTTACTAACATAAAAGAATTCGATCCACTCAGCATTCGAACCAATGTGAGCTTCTTTCAAGAAAACTGAAGTAATATAAATCTATAGCACTATAGTAACGATATTGCACGACAGGCGCTGTTATCATATCATCACATCGAACTCGTTGTCAAATTATTCAATCGTTTTCCCCGGTTATGACATTGTAATACTGTGCTGTTACCAAGACAACACAATACTACGATGACCCACATCAAACACCGTAGTTATAGGAAATATTTTATACTTTTCAGATAAACGTGAGCGTGTGATGTATATATTATAGAACGGTGAATTTGGTGTCCTGTTTTACATGTAGTTTCAAAAAGGTTACTCATTGGCCTATTACCTATTTTTTTTTTCTTATTTTTTTTGCTCCAGTCGGTTGTTTTTGTCAGTTAGTACAGCTATGTTAATTTAGTATTTTCTATGTGTTTAAAAAATGAGAGGGTACCTAAAAAATAGATAAATACAGAATCCCTAAAGAAAGCCCAACACGGCAAAATTGAAAATGTTGCAGGCTCGGTTTGATTGAGATACCTAAGATATAAAAATTAAAAAGGAGAGAGGTAGCCCTTGTCGCTTCAAAACCGAAAGTAGGGTGTTTTTAATGAATTTTACATTTATTTTTGACAATATACATTTGTTCGAAGATGATATGTAAATGAACATATTGAATATGTATGATGCATATATAATCAAGCCACAGGTTCATTTCAGCCCGAAATATATGTCGAGGTGATGGGCGAGGCAAGACATGTCGATTTTTTGTAGCTTATTGTGAAGTTGCAATCAATGAAAAACGGGCACATGACAAATAAGCACATAAATAAACCATTCTAGTGTTCCGTGGTATACATCTTTTCCACGTGTCATACCTCCTTTCCATATAACAATGAAATTTTACTGGATTGCTATCCATCGCTGGTTGTTTTTTAGCAGAGAATGACCTGTGCATATCGTTTGAGCAGATATTCGCAAAGAGGGTTCCGATATGGATATGCACCGTGATTAAATTTAACGTGTGAATTGCTGTCATAAACATGTATGTATCGGTTACTTCCCCTTTAAAATGTATTTCCTCGATTTGCTGTCTGTGGCTGCTTCTTGTATAATTGTTATAATTATACTGTGATTTAATTAATTACCAAGATATGGTTAAGACAATGATAAAGGAATGACTATAATTATTGTTTTTTTTTATTTATTTCAGTCCATGACACAAATGATTTACATGTTGTACTTTTACAAACGGCTTTAAAAACCGATAAATATTGACAATTTGAGCCGCGTCACGACAAAACCAACATAATGAGTTTGCGACCAGCATGACTCCAGACCAGCCTGCGCATCCGCGCAGTCTGATCAGGATCCATGCTGTTCGCTATCAGTTTATTTACTTGTAATAGGGTTGGTAAGCGAACAGCATGGATCCTGATCAGACTGCGCGGATACGCAGGCTGGTCTGGATCCATGCTGGTCGCAAACGCACTATGTTGGTTTTGTCGTGACACGGCTCATTTCATGTTCGTAAAGCTACCATTTTGTTCTTGTTTTAAAAACTCAAATCACAAGTTCAACAAACAAGTAAATCATTATGTTTTAAATTATGAGCAAAGGTCCCTTATGTTGTCCATGCAGTACTTTAACGCAAATACAAGTAAAAGTTTCCATTAACAACACATCTGCTTGATCAAAATCTTTCTTATGAGTTATATATAGCTATTACTTAAGCTATTGAAAAATATTATATGTTTTTATATCAAAACATAGGAGAACAATGACTCAACTTGTTCCTGGTGTATAAACTGTAGAGTAGTCCGCAAATCAAGTTATCATTGGCTACTTTTCATAAGATGAGACATAACAGAAATTATTATAACGCCATCCATGTTACAAATCGTTCTTTAAGTCATTTTTGAGATCCAAGTCATTTTTGAGATCCTAACTGTCCATTTTAAAGTCTGATATTCCTAGCTTAGTTGTTGGCATTAATTATGCCCCCGCCATGTAATGGCCGGGGCATATAGTGTTACCCTGTTCCGTCATTCCGTCCTTCCGTCCTTCTGTCATTCCGTCATCATCAGTTTCCGTTCATTATCTTAAAAACGGTTGCACACATTCAACTCAAATTTGACATATGGATATGTCATGAAAAAATACAGGTTAACTTCGAATTTGGTCATGGTTCGATGATTTTTGGCAGAGTTATGCCCCTTTTACTTTGAAAATAATATGAAATTTCAGTTTCCGTTCATTATCTCCCCAACGGTATAACACATTCAACTCAAACTTGACATATGGATATGTCATGAGAAAATACAGGTCAAGTTCGAATTTAGTCGTGGTTCGATGATTTTTGGCAGAGTTATGCCCCTTTTACTTTGAAAATAATATGAAATTTTCAGTTTCCGTTCATTATCTTCCCAAAGGTACAACACATTCAACTCAAACTTGACATATGGATGCGTCAAAGGAATGCGCAGGTCAAGTTCAAATTTGGTCATGGTTCAATGATTTTTTGCAGAGTTATGCCCCTTTCACTTTGAAAGTAATATGAAATTTTCAGTTTCCGTTTATTATCTCCCCAATGGTACAACACATTCAACTAAAATTTGACATATGTATATGTTTTTGGAATGCCCAGGCCAAGTTCGAGTTCGGTCATGGTTCAATGATTTTTGGCAGAGTAATGCCCCTTTCACTTTGAAAATAATATGAAATTTACAGTTTCTGTTCATTACCTACCCAACAGTGTTACATATTCAACTTAAATTTGACATATGGATATGTCAAAGGAATGGGCAGGTCAAGTTGGCATTTGGTCATGGTTTGATGATTTTTTGGCAGAGTTATGTACTTTTCACTTTGAAAATAATATAGATACATCTTTGGAATAAGCAGTTTAAGTTTGAATTTGGTTGTAGTTCAATGATTTAAGACAAACTTATCTTTCCTGAATGTTGGAAAAATTTTGAACTTTCAGTTTCAGCACTCTTACTTTTAGCCATTATTTTGGCTACAAATATGCAATATGCTATTTTTAAAAGGTTTAGACTGAATAATTTCAGTGCCTTGAACATTGTATGAAAATGGTTTGTGTTAACATTGAAAAGTTTTAAGGGCTTTGAACTTAAAATGAAAAAAATAATTAATGCACCATCTGAAATTTTGGCTGCATGCGGGGGCATCCGTGGCATGATGACACATTTCTAGTTTTGAATCATCATTTCAGGTTCAATACCCACGCACGCCAAGCGCACCTCTTTGTAAGGTGTTCCTGTGAATTGAAACTGTACCATGCCGCATCATTCCTGCCTGACGACGTCTTTCTTCAGAATCAAAGAAATGATCTCTGTAAAAAGAAGAAAAAAGTTAATGTCGCCAAACAAATATTAGTTTTTGACAAAGTGACAAATAATAAAAAAACTTTCAGGAAAAGTCCGCGTGGGAACACTTATCCGTTTTTTAGGCCCAAACCTGGCAATAAATCTATACACTTTTTTATAATTATCTCAAGGACTTTAGCCATTCTTTCGTGCGCTACATACTTTTTTGATACTCTTACTATTTCTTATAATACAATCATATTTTACCTCCGAGTCGACGGATTTTCTTGAAAAAATAAATGGTCCGAGTGAGCATTCAGCAGGTGCGCGATAACGTAGTATCCTACCATTGATTAAAGTCTTATCACTTTTGTGGCACGTTTAACAATGGTATAGTTTAAGTTCAGAAATTTTTTCATTCTCTTAGTGTTAACTGATACGCCATCCTGCAGCATTCATGTGTTATCTTTAAACAAGCGTCAGATAATATACCCTAGCTGTTTGAAGCATCTGATACAAAGCGGAGGTCACATTACCGTTTATGGACGCAAATCAAGCCACATATATATATATATCTGAACTTAAAAGTACATGCATAGATTGATCAAAATGATAAAAGAGAGAAAAACAGAATCCCTAAAGAAAGCCCAACACGAAAAAAATGAAAATGTTGTTAAACGCGTAAATTAGTACAAAATTATGTCACATCCGTCCGACAACATTACAAGGCTGGGTGGGCCTATCCAGAGTAAGAACAACTTTCACTGACATCATCTTTACGCAACATGCGATTTCATGCACTTTTGCATTTATTGCGCATATATGTAGAATTTGTGTTTCCAATGAAATTAAAAAATGGGGTATCATTTCAAGTGTATCTATTGAACATTTTTAAAATTCTCGAGCCAGTGTTGAGTGAAATATGAGACCATTTGTACATGCGCACTTTTAAGATTTGTTAGATGTAATAATTGCCTTTACTTCTCAAGGTACATGCCAGTAAAGAGGCACAGTGGAAATACCCGTGGTCAACCAACACGAGAGTGACCTGTGACGTGCGAGAATCGAACCTGGGAAGCCCAATTTAGTCCAATGCTTTACCTTTCGTCTAATATGTTTAAAGTTTACTTACGCGATCCGTACGCTGTCCATCCCGGTGCAGTCAGACCATACGTGCAACGAACAGAATCTTTTCGGGTCCCGGCCGGTAACCTGCCGAGTCGAATGCGGTGACCGTTAGACTTCACATAGTAATGTATCAAGATTTTTGGACGTTTATAAATTCAAATTTCACTATTACATTTTGACTTCTGCTCAATCATGTGCTTTGGGGCATGGGCGATAACTTGTACTTTCTAGTTACGTCCATGAACATGATCAAATAAACTTAACCGAGCCGGGATTATTTTTAATTGTGTAGTATTGGGCGTTCTTTAGTGATAGGGAATAACTTGCTCTTTCTAGCACCGTTCATGTGAAGGCTTTATTGAACCAAGCCTGCAGCATTTTCAATTTTGTTGCATCGGGCGTTTTTAGTGATTCCGGTTTCACTAATCTTTGTAAAATGTTTGTTTTTAATTTTGCTTCTTCCTTTTGATTTCACTGTAACGTGTTCAATATAAATTATAATAATTAAGCATACCTTTATCATTTTCAGGTTCTCGCATAGGGAAAAAGGGAAAGAATAAGTTTTAAAATCTACATTGTATCTAATTTTATTTAGAAATCAAAGTAATAGAATATAGCTTTGCAATGATATCCGAATACATTTCAGCCGGTTTAATTATCATTCTGGAGCAAAGAATATTCTTCCGGATTTCCGGGTACTTAACCACACGGCTCTGAAAAGATGATCATTACATATTAATCTATTATAAGTTTGCCAAGGCAAAATTGTACAACATTTTATTTTAATTTTTGCATTAAAAATAAAATTCAAAATCTACATTATTTTCTAAGCTCAAACTTCATTGGCTTATAACGTTTTTTTATTTTTGTTGTTTAATTTTCTTATTAATTAGTTTCCTTATTTCGCCCCTAAAGGGATGTTATATTACTATTAAAATACATTTATGAAAATATGTAAATTATACATTTAGCCATTGTTTATTATGTCTGTTTCTTTACTCCGGACATTTCTGATAAATATCAGGGCAGCATGGCTTATATTGTAAAGGTTACAAAAGACGAGAATAAAGATCAACAAGGCAAAGCTCAGTCGACACACCAAACTTCCACAGCAGGGCACCCAGAAGGCACGGAGTGGACATGAAGGTGGCGAAAGGAGGAGAGGGTCAAGTTATGTGTGAAATAATAAAAACTAAAACTAGCCCATATGGGAATTAAAGGGACAAGAGCTAAAATGGTGAAAGGGGGGTCAAAATGGGAAGGGGGGGGGGTGGAACGGTCAGTGATAGTTAAACCCCTGGGGGTACTTAAACCGGTTAAGGCTAGCCAAACCTCACTATTGGCTCCAATATGTTCCTATATGACAAGACATTGTAAATAAGATTACTCCACGCAAAGTGAAATTCTAACAATGGTCATGGTTACATTAGTACAAAAAAGTACTGCCTAATGACCATAAATAAATAACTCGATGACTTAAAGCAACATAAAATAACATAAAAAGGGCCGACCGAAGCGAGACAGAAGATTAACATTAAGAAAATTCAGTCCGAAGGGGATTTAAGAACTGTCCATTATAAAATCTCCCAATTAGTCCGCCAGATGTAAATAAAAGAGGAAAATGTAGCTACCAACTGTAAAAGGGTTGAAGACCAAGCAGGTGGTATATAAACTTACCTCTAAGGTACAAGAGAAACCATTGGAATCTCAAATCATTCCAATAATTTACACAAATGGTATTTTCCAAGTCAATCTTGCTTGTGTCCTTGACGTTTTTATCATACTGATCCTTGTTGAACACAAACAGACCTAAACAAATTATTCTTTTATAAATATCATTTTTATGTAATGTCTGTTCAATAATAATTGACACTTATCATGTAATTGAGAGAAAAGATCTATAACCACTTTATAAGTTTAGCTAGATTTTGTCAACGCAAAAGAAAGTCTTAATGAATACATACTTAGCCGCACATTTGCAACAGCACAGACGTTCCGAAAAATATCATAACCTTGACATTGAATCCTCCAAATATATTTCGTGGGATCTTTTGACCAATATGCTTCTGTCATTTCAACTATAAGGTAAAATACAAACAGATGTTTTCAATAAGGCCTGGAGATTTGCATAATTAAATGTTAACTTTTTTAGAATAAAAAACAATTGTCAGGTTGATGTTTTCTTTATACTGAAAGATAAAAACTATCTGTTGGTGAAGCAATTATATTGAATTATAAGCAACGTTTTCAGTTTTAATACCTCTTGTATTCTCAAAATTGTTTAAAAAACTAATAACAAATATATTTTAAAAGCCTTATACATAAAAAGATTTAGTCATACTTCCGTAATATTGATATGAATATATGGCTCTGTTTTGTTCCGGATTCAACGTATTTAAGCTTGCAGGATAGAAAAGGCACATAGATCCTCTGAAACTAAAGAAATGCAACACAAAGTATATCAGAAATGTATTTTATTTCATATGACACTAAAATCAAAGTAAAATATATATTAAAGATATACAATTCTTACTTAACTTTTCTAATTTGAATAAAGGATTGAAAACAAATGCTTGGGAAACTGCGATCCTTACAGCTTGTCTTTTCTTTTAAAAAAACACTGCCAGTGTTTATCTTTTTTTTTTGTTAATTTTCGTAGTTCGCAAAGCGGGGAGGGGATTATTGGAATGACCACCGTCTGTCTGTCCGTCTGTAACACTTTTGTGTCCGCTCTTCAACTTTTTAACCTTTATATTTTTTGTTAAAATCTACGTTGCATGTCTAATATTTCAACCCACTGATTCTTTTTAAAATAACATGGCTTTTGTTTTAACCATTATGAGACGATGTGCAGAGCGCAATAACTGGGTTGCTACCCCTAATGTCAATATCACACTCAAAGGTCAAGTGTTACAGAGACTACATTTCGTGCCCGCTCCATAACTTAACCGATAAAAAAACTTGACACAAGTAATCATCTTTTTGATACAAGGTGCAGAGCTCAATAATTGGGTTGCTACACATAAGGTAAAGGTCACACTTTAAGGTCAAATCAAAAAATCAAATATCAAATTTGAGCATAAAATATGCTTAATATTTTGTAAGAAGTACAAAGTAAGTGCAATAAACAAAGGCTTATTTGGAAACTTTTGTGCAGATACAGAAGTAAAAAGTTTTAATTTTGAAATTAATGTCAGCTTCTTGTACCTGATTGACTGCGTTTATAAACGAAACAGTGTTATCTTCTGTGACATGTTAAGCTTTTTACACACTGACAAGTTTAAGATATAGACATTGGCTATGATATTCTCTTAATAACTTTTATTTACCCTGAAGTGCAATTTCTCTGGTATACGTCTTTGTCCACTTTTACGATTTTACAGTAGAAATTCGGATCTGGATAGAACGATGGCGGATAAGGTAGAGCAAATTCAACTTGGCCAAGTAATGCATTTTTGCTAATCTGAAATGATTGTGAAAATATACGTTGAGCTAGGTGTATAAATTTCAATCACTTAGAAAACAATAAAACAAATAATCAATTTAGAGGTAATAATTTATTGTGAATACAATTGCAACGATCTTTTATTGACCCCTGGATATATGTGATACATACGTTTTGTAATATTAAGTCTTTATACGCATTACAAGTATTCGGGCAAGTATAACGCGGGTACAAATTATGTTTATGCTTTTCTGTGAACAATATTGGATTGTATTTATAAAGTAGTCAGAGAAATAAAAGTCAGGCTGGGACATTTGAACCAACAGAAATTCAAATGTATTTTGACTTTTTATTAGCCTTTGAAATTTACGCCGAGCGATATTCATCAACTCATTCAAAAGTGATGTTCAAACTGGAGTTGAAATTCGAGGAAGCTCGTAAATCGAAATTCAAACGTAGCATCATAAGTTGTTATTATTGTTTTCAGTTATTACATTTCGAGCTCTAGATAAATATTGAGCCAAGTTGAAGATCGAAATTTAAAATTACCATTACTTAAATTTCATAATGGAATTGTTTTTCGATTCAACTGGAAGATCGAAATTCATAGTTTTGAATGAGTTTAATTTCGACCTGGAGTTGTTTTTCTAGGCAGGTCCAAGATCAAAAGTAAAAATTAATTAGAATTCAACTCCAGTAATTAAGTTTTACAAGTTTTGAATTACTTTGAGCTTCCTCTTACTTCAACATTAACTCGAAATTCAGTTTTCAATGATGTCTTGAATTTCGATTTTCAAGTTATCTTGAGCTTCAACTTCAAGTCGAATTCCAAACTATGAATAAAATTCTTTGAGGTTACTTGAAAAACAACTTTAGCACAAAATTCATTTAGTGTTTTTGATAAATTTCATTATTCAAGATGCCTTAAAATTCAACTCCACCATAATAACAACTAATGCTGCTTTTGAATTTATATCTTCGAGCTACCTCAAAATTCAACTCCAGCTCGAAATTTGACAAATTGTAATTTTCAATAAATGTGCAAGGAGCTCTGAATTTTATAGAAATTCAAAGTCAGCCGGCCGGCTCGAAGTGCAATGGCAACTTGAAATGCGAATATTCTGAATTTCTAATGTTCGATGTCAGTCCTGACTTCTCATAAATGTATTTTCTGGGAGTAACTGTACGTTAAACAGCTTTTTTTGTCACTTACGAACAATTTTTCCAAACTTCGTATGACAAGAGAGATAAAATAGATTTATTTTGACTACCAACTTCTAACGTAAATACCTATGTGTCAGTTTCACTGCTTTTGCAGTTTCTTTCCGTCTTTTTGCAATAGATGCTGTGTGAAAAGGAAGTGATGATTTAAAGTTAATTACATTTCTTTAACGTTTGTTATTTGTACTGAAATTTGACAGACCGCATTGCAACTTCTTATCTAACGTAATTGAAATAAGGCACAATAATTAATGCATCTGTCGCACGATACCAGCAGAATGGACAAAAAATGTTGTTTTATGTACTCTTTCTCACTGATATTCTACTAGAAGGTGCCGGTAGGCAAGTATAATAAGACCAAATCTAAGTGGTAATTTAAAAATGACTTTGATATACAAAATGAAATATTTTTAAGATGTACAGCGAACGGATCAAAGAGTTTGCACTTTAACCTCTGAAAGAGTATATTCTAATATTATGATACAATATTAGTTGCAAAGTCGGGTTTTCATTTTAAAAAATATTTATTAAGATGATCTATACAATTTGGAAACAGAGCCACCTGCATTTAATTTTCTAAGTGTTAGCACGCAATCAGGAATACTGGAAACCCCACGCCCGTTTTAATGCAAAGCTTGTGCCGATGGTGTGCGTTAAGAAAACATTGGGATAAAAAAATATTAAAACATACCATAGAGTCGAATGCGGCTCGAGTCAAGAGAACTTCGTTTATTGGAAACATGACATTGCTCGGGTTCCATATACAATTTTGCCCACTGCCGGATGCCACAATTCCGCACAATATAAGAGTTGTAACGAGATATATTTCCATGTTTCAGCGTCAACGTTCAGCTAGACTGTGTGATAATTACACGTCTCCAACAAATTCTTTTATAACACATGGGAGATGTTCCTGTATGTTCAATAGACATGATTACAACAAATCTATGAAGACTCAAATGTATGACACTGAAAGCAATCTCGTATCAACATCTATCTATTTTATGTTTGCTGTTCAGAACTACTGAATGTATTTGATGTCATTTTCGAGATTAAACAACTTATTCACATGTGGACAATAAAACATATGCCTATGTTATATAAGCTTCTTTTTTTAAGATAATATGTTTGTTATCTTCTCTCTCTCTCCCACTCACCCCCCTCTCTCTCTCTCCCTCTCTCTTAAATGTATAATTTAAAGTCATATCTAGTATACTTTTCTATATCCTTAATATACTCAATGCACGGACAAATATGACTTATAATAGATACAAAAAGTGTTTAAGCATACTTAACTACATATTCATTGTATCTTTATTACAAAATTTGTAATTTTTATTTAAAAATGACTTTGATATACAAAATGAAATATTTTTAAGATGTACAGCGAACGGATCAAAGAGTTTGCACTTTAACCTCTGAAAGAGTATATTCTAATATTATGATACAATATTAGTTGCAAAGTCGGGTTTTCATTTTAAAAAATATTTATTAAGATGATCTATACAATTTGGAAACAGAGCCACTGCATTTAATTTTCTAAGTGTTAGCACGCAATCAGGAATACTGGAAACCCACGCCCGTTTTAATGCAAAGCTTGTGCCGATGGTGTGCGTTAAGAAAACATTGGGATAAAAAAATATTAAAACATACCATAGAGTCGAATGCGGCTCGAGTCAAGAGAACTTCGTTTATTGGAAACATGACATTGCTCGGGTTCCATATACAATTTTGCCCACTGCCGGATGCCACAATTCCGCACAATATAAGAGTTGTAACGAGATATATTTCCATGTTTCAGCGTCAACGTTCAGCTAGACTGTGTGATAATTACACGTCTCCAACAAATTCTTTTATAACACATGGGAGATGTTCCTGTATGTTCAATAGACATGATTACAACAAATCTATGAAGACTCAAATGTATGATACTGAAAGCAATCTCGTATCAACATCTATCTATTTTATGTTTGCTGTTCAGAACTACTGAATGTATTTGATGTCATTTTCGAGATTTAACAATTTATTCACATGTGGACAATAAAACATATGCCTATGTTATATAAGCTTCTTTTTTTAAGATAATATGTTTGTTATCTTCTCTCTCTCCTCCCTCTCTCTCTCTCTCTCTCTCTCTCTCCTCTAGTGAAATTGTAAGTCTATTAGATATTTTCTATTTCACTTAATATCTCAAGGCACGGACAATATGACTATATAGATACTAAAAGTGTTTAGCATATTAATGACATATTCATTGTAGTTTTTTGCAACAAATTTGTAATTATGTTTTATACCTAAGTTTTTGTATCTTCTAAAAAATACTAATCAACTTCTGCAATGTTACACCAGCATATTTTGTATTGCTCGGCATGATGAGCCTTCTTTCGATTACTTTAAATACCACCTTAGAAATAAGTGAAATGTGTCATATAGTCACAAAAATAAATGTAATATTAAAACTGTTTAGCGAATCATTTGATGTTTGGTTATGTGAAATATGTGCGATTTAAATTCCATTCAATCTATATACTGAATTTTGACTTTAAATATATCCATGGTATAGTAAGACGTGACGTAAGATGATATGGAAAGTTAGATAATCAGAGATTGAGATGATGCAATTTTAATTGACAGGGATGATGCATAAATTGAACGTTACGAGTAAATAAATTCCAAATCACTGTAATGGAAATAATAGAAAAGGAATAATGCACTTATTTCTCAAAACGTTTTGTTGTATTATTATCTGGACATCAGACCTGAGATATCTTATTAAAATTGTTAGAAAATAAGATGTGTGAGGTTGGCGACCAAGCGGCCCACAGGCCTAGCAGCATGAAGTTGGCGGCCTAGCGGTCCAGCGTCCTAGCAACGTGAGGTTGGCGACCTAGCATATTTATAACGACTCTTAATTAGGTTTTCAATACATATCTTGCCATTTAAAAGTTACACAAAACAAAAGAAAAATGCATACAGAAAGTTTTTGTTTTCCAGAGAGAACAGTTTGATTTTGTCATTTTTATGAAGTTTGCGGCCTAGCTGCCCAGCGGCCCAGTGACCTAAAATTGAAATGTTGTAAAGGTTGTCAAAGAAATCAAAACGACTCTTCATTAAGTTTTTAAGACATTTCTTGTCATTTAAAGGTTCAACAAAAAGAAGAAGAAACAAATTCAGAAAGTTTTTGTTTTCCAGCGGTCTTGGCAGCCCAAAATTTTAATGTTGTAGAAATGTTATAAAAGAAATAAAATCCACACTTCATGCAGTTCGTAAGACGTTTTTTTTCATATGCAAAAGATATACTCGTATAAGATAAAATCACTTTGACAAAACTTTTTGGTTGTTTATAATTTTTGTTAATTTGTCGTCCTAGTGGTCTAAAACTATATTGTTGTATTAGTTTGTCAATGTAATAACAACGACTCTTAATAATGTTTTTAAAGACATATCTTGACATTTAAAAGAATACATCACATTCAGAAAGATTTTAATTTATTATTTTTGTGAGGTTAGCGGCCCAGAGGTCTGTCGGCCTAATTAGTTAAAATAATTAAATGTTATAAAATCAATAAAAACGACATTTAATGAAGTTCATAATACAATTCTTGTTATTTAAAAGATATATAGACAAAAAATCACTTGAGAGATTTTTTCATTTTATCATTTTTGTGAAGTCGGTGGCCTAGCGGCTAAGCGTTCTAAAATTTGACAGTTGTAGAAATGTTATAACAACCCAATAAATGTCATTAAATAAAGTTCTAAGGACAATTCTTGACATTCAAAATATCTTAAAACAAAATACATGTATCACTTTGAGATAATTTTTAATCCTTTAAGTGAAGTAAGCGGCAGAAACTTGCCATGTACATGGTGTACAATTCTGTAATAAATATAAAATTGACCTTACTGAATTTCTTACGTTTTTTTATACATTTTTTTATTTATTATGATACAATATTAGTTGCAAAGTCGGACTTCGGTTTTTATTTTCGAATGATCTAAATCATAAGAAAATTGAGCCACTTTCATTTAATCTTATAAGTGTTAGCACCCAGACAGTAGCTACGGTAATCCAACGCTTATATTAAAGCAAAGTAAAGCTGATGCCGAAGGTGTGCATTAAGAACGCGCATGGATAAAAAGTAAATATTAAAGGTAGACCATGGCTAAAAGGAACTGTAAAATTGACAAAACATAGGACAGTTATATGCCTTATAGGTCAAATGTATTCCAAAACTTGAATAAAATTGACCGTGTGGTTTATGAGTTATTGATATTTTTTCTGAACTAAACTAAAAAGACCTTTTTTTTCAGAAATGAGGGAACTCTAAATAATCTATATTATCATTATGAAAAATGTTTTCCTATTGCTCATTGTTGAGAAACAAAAAATAACCTTCAGGTAACAAATAACAAGGGCAGAATGGTTGTTTCTAAACAAATTGTTTTTAATATGTATATAAAAATGTATAAAAATGTTACACTACCCCACCCACTTATAACACTTATTTGACCATTTTCCTATATAAAAAGCCTTATTTAAAGCTATCCTTAAACTTTACCACAAATTGAGGGGCCTGTTTTCAAAGTTTGCCTTAATTACCTTAAAAGTATATTGGTTGATCATGCGAAATATAAAATACTGTAACCGTATAGCTTTTATTTTATTAAACTTTGAAAATATCTGGTATCATATTTGCTATATAGCATTATTTAGCAAATAAATACCTACAATAATTATATATTCAAATCAAACACGACGCTTCCATGCTTTAGTGTCTACCTTGAGCTAGACTATGTGATAATAACACGTGTCTAACAAATTCTTTTATCACATGGGAGATATTCCTTCATGGTGTTCAGACATGATTAATACAAATTTATGTGGATTCCAGTATATGACACTGAAAGCAATCTTTTGCTTTTCAGAACAATCTTTTGCTTTTCAGAACAATCTTTTGCTGTTCAGAACTACTGAATGTATTAGTTTGTCATTTTCGAGATAAAGTAACTTATTCACGTTTGGGGATATGAAACATATGTCTATGTTATATATGCTGCTTTGTTCGAAGATAATATGTCTGTTATGTTTCCGCCTCTCTGTATGGAAATAAACTTGAGTCGTAGTTTTCAATTACTGATACAAGAAATATGTTACAAGCAAATTCAGCGTTATATGAAACAGATAAATCTGATGAATTGTGCAAAATCCAACATTTGTATTCAGAGAACGATTTGAAAGAACAACAGTTGTTAGTCTGTGTCGGGATATATTCTGTATTCTCAGTATCTTTCTAAAAATATACTGAATCAAATCCATTCAGCATGTATCTGTTACGAGTAACCTTCCCTTCCCAAATGTACTTATGCTCTCAAAAGTGGCCACCGTGTATCAAACACATAACACCTGACTGATATATATTGAAATAAAGAAAGAAAACAATGCTTTATTATCGCTGATCTCATTTTGAATACAATGTTCCGAAATATTCAATAACAAAACATAATACCGCCAGAAAGAAATTTTGTATAATTATACTTATTTTACGTAAATACCGTGTGAGGATGATAAAAGAAGGAAAGGTTGTGCAATGAATTTGCAATTCTGATTTGCTTTAAACACTTTTTATTTCATATAGTTCAAACATAAACAATTATGTACAACGACATGATATAATAAGTAGTGAAAAGGGAAGTCAAAAACTCAATATGTAAATTTATTTTCCTGTGAACAGTAAAATGATAACATGGTGTTCAGTACCTAAACGTTTTAGTGCACTAGTTAATAACAAGAAATAATAACATTTATAACAAGTGAAATGAGTAATATAAAAACTGTGGTGCAATCATATTGAATTATTATTTTTAAGTGAGAATAAGTACGGAACAAAATTATTTGATGTGCGCTTTTAAATTTAAACAAATATTTCATATTAATTTGTATTAGATTTCATCATTTATTGCACATGTTAATTGTAAGGAAGTGATGTAGATAATTGGATAGTTATAGAGAAAGAACTCAGAGAGCGAGATGCAGCCATTATTTTAGAACGGGAGATTAACAATGACGACCAATATGAACAGTAAAAGAAAGCAGTTGCTTCCCTTGCTATGATGTTTCTCCTGCGTTGTAATATAACCTTGCATATTTATAATGCTGTAATAAAATAGTTTCGTAAAGTACACGCCTTACAATATCGTTATTTTACATAACACTTCTGACTTCATGCGCAAGTAAACAAAAAATATGGTGGTATATGTGTGACATGTGCACTGCTTTAATTATTTACTAAATTTATGCTTTAATATTTCGTCAGTTGTATATATACTAACGTCAGTTCACTTTTTTCAGCATATTGCGTATCATCATCATTACCGTTAATGTAATTGTTATTACTATCGTCCTATCATCGTTCTTTTTTTTCGACCTAAGGCCGGTCTGTTTTCAGTTTGACTTTCTGAAAAATTTACAGGAAAACAAATGAATAAAAGAAGAGTTTTCATTGTTTTTTTTTAAATTACTAAATGAAATCTTGGAATCTCATTAGCCATTGTAAAATAAAATGTTAAGGATAGTTCTTGCCATTATTAAATAAAATGTAAAGTATATTCTAGTTACGTTAGACATTTCTGAGTTTATTTTCACAAGATCTGAGTTTGAAATTTGTCCAAAATAACGAGAATAATATAAGAATTTATCAGGTACCATATAAGTTTATGTTGTTCAATGAATTGTAATCAATTGATATATAATCTTTATAATCTTCATAAATTTTTGCATATTTATCAAGTATTAATACAAAGTAATTGGCTTACCGACTGTGTAGATTTTGTGTAAGAAATCGAGTTCACTTACCGAAATACGACAGGTTTGTAATGAAACACATACATTTTGAAGTTTTCCATTTTTTAAGATTTATAATCATAGAAGAAATTGTTATGCCATTGTTATGCAAGCTAAGCTAACATTTCTTTATGATTCTGCACGGAAAACTGTGAAGTAACATATACAAGTTAACCAGTTTTACTTCGGCTTTATTTTGATTAAAACAATAAACAAAAATGGAAGATTACTGATCTTTGAAATTGAAAACGGTCCTTTGTTTATACATATAAAAGATTGAAACTGATACAGATAAAAATCGATTAAAGTGGTAAAACAAGTAAATGACAATTTTGATAATTAATAATACGAGTATACTTGAGTAAAACAACTTGGAAAAATTAACATAATGTAAAAGTAAAAAGAGAAAAAACGGAATCGCTAAAGAACGATGTGTAAGCTGGCATAATACATTTTAATCACTTTGAAAACACATTATCAATTTAGATGTCTTGATTAATTGTGAATACAATTGCAACCATATTTCAACCCTGGATATATGCCGTGACACATACGTTTACTGGTACTGAGAGTTTAAAACTAGCACTGCCAATTACAGAAATAATATCTAGATTTCACCTAATTTTAGTCATAAATATATATATATATATATATATATATATATATATATATATATATATATATATATATATTATATTTTTTTATATTTTTGCTTTTTTGCGTTAACACTTTTTCACAAAAGTGCATTTTCGCTTCACTGCATTTTCAGTTTTTACATCTTGGTGTTCGGTTATGCGTGTGTAGATTTATTTGCCACGTGGATTAATTGAGTTAAAAGTAAGCACTCTCCAATACTCTTTGAAAGTGCGAAAACAAGGATAGACAAGAAAGTTCTACCCTGTACATTTGTTTTGGAGCACATTAGTCTTATGTAAGACCGATGCGGTCGCATTTGTCCCAAATGATACAAATGGGACCTCAAATGTCTTCTCCAAAAACACATGTGTGTGGCAAAAGTGCTTTTTTTCCCACGGCAGACATTTTGTTTAGAATAGAGATTCGCTGTTTTACCTCATGTCAAGTGTAATCATCAATAAAATAGTTTTGCTATTTTTTTCTTTATGAAATCTTAAACCTACATATTTCCTTACATGTTAATCTTAATTATTTAACTCCGATATATATATTCAATCATACCTTTCCTTACATTCTTCCTTTCTTTTAGCATTTCACCATAATTTACTTTAGATTTTCTATAGTGATAATTTAACAATATATTATTCTCTTATTCTTTGTTGTACATTCAAAGAGCTTACATCTAACCGCAACATTTTTGTATCTTTATCTTGAAAATTACTTTTACTGGAGAGGAATTGATATTAGTATTGTTTTACTTGTTTTCCAATCCAGTCTGAATTACATTGTTGTGCAATGTTTGTAAATGTCATTTATGTACAATTTATTGAATAAATAAAGTTTAAACTAAACCTAAAAACTACAGTAGAACTATTAATTCTAATATCCCTAATTCAAGAAATTCGATTGGCTGAACCTGTAGGCGCACACTGAAACATACAGGATCCCGTTCACGGTGGTACAATGATGAAAGCGCGATGACCCGATGGTACGATAATTGAAACGCGATGATATGATGGTTAAAACGCACTGGTACGAACGTGACACAACGTTTGTACGATAGTGAAACAACGATGGTAGATGGTGAAACAGCGATTGCACGATGATGAAAACCTGATGGTACGATGATGAAAACACGATGTTACAATGCTGAAAATAACATGGTACGATGATGAAACTGCGATTACATAATGGTTACACATCGTGAGACAAATGTACTCCGAGACAAATGTGCTTCTACATTGCTCTCCTGCTGTTGTACTTTTACATTTTCCATGTAAAAAACAAACACGTGTTTTTCGTCTATTCGTGTTTTCGCATTTGATATTGTGGCGAAAAAGCAAACATACAACATGGACTAAATTAGCCACCATATCTTACAAATAATATCATTCACTCCAATCGATTTAAGTATGAGAAAAACAATATAAAGAGAGAGAAACGTTTATGAAACGCAGGTCCTGAGACATCAAGTGTTATCGAAAAGCGTCCAATGCGTCACCAGATAGTGCACACTTTACATTGTAATTATTAAAATATGTTTAAATTTAAGCCCGTCTCAGTATATCAACGTTCCTTTTATCAAAATACTTCGCGTCCAAACAAATACCTATAATTACCCATGAAAAAAAAGATCCTTCAAATGTAAAAAATATCGTTTATCGTCTATATCAACAATCTTGTAAATAGTTGTATGAATACCATAAACGAATATACACGTAATCGATATTTTGGTTTGTCATTATCCGTCTAAACCTGTTTAAAAAGAAGAATTTAATATGGATTCTTTAGTGCCTGAACATTTTGAAGCTCTTAACCAGGAGAAACCATTTGTTGAAACTGGAGAGTGTTCAGATGAAATAGCCTTAAAATTTGATGACGATAATGCATTGTATGTGTCTAAAAACTTTCTAAGCTACGCTTCTCCAGTTTTTAAAGCGATGTTTCAGGAAGGCTTCAAAGAAAGCGAGGAGAAAACAGTTAATCTGAAGGGCAAAAAATACGAGGATATGCTAGAGCTATTGTTGTGCATACATCCTGCTGTTTTGAAACCAGATGACCGTAAGTAAATTAATTATTAGTTTTTAAATCAATTTTGCCGGTTTTCTATCGTCTTTGTCTTTTATACTAAGTGTATTTTAATTATAAAATTAATTTTCAAGACACAGATGTATGGTGGCTGATTTGCGCCATTCGTGTTTTAAACTTCGCACCGCGCCACCGCTAATAAGCGTGTTTTTGCTCCGCGCCCCGCCATGTTTACTTGTACGAATGGCACAAATCGGTCACCATATAGATGCACAGAGATATCAGAAAGTGTTCCTTTTCCTTATTCAGAGTGTAATTTTATATGGTTTTAATAAGATAACAGTTTTTGATAAAATGTCGTCACCAGGTTGCCAGGTGACCATACCACGTTTAAAGCTTATACAGCATTCTGATACGAAACCGGCTATAAATATTTACATTTTTCATAGAATGAATTACTTTGAAATCATTACTGTTATTTATTACAGGTTCAAACGTCCTTTGTATACTGCCATTGACTGACGAATATCACATGACTGTTATAAAACACAAATGTGAAGAAACTATTAAAGTCTGGTTGCAAGAAACACAGAGCTCGATCCAGTCAAATGCAAATGTTTCTTCCTCTACACAATACAAACGAGCGAAAGTGTGTCTGAAGATATTAGCACTTGTGGCCGCTATAAGTCATGAAGATCTGATCAACAATGCAGTTGAGGTTATCTCCTTGTGTCGGTCTAAATCATTTACTGGGGTACATTTTACAACAAGTTACGAAAAAAGCGATGATGATCCTTTAACACACAGAGAAAGCTGTGCACAAATCTTTTGCAACCTACCAGATGAAATGAAGATTAAAGTTCAATCCGCAAGATTAAACCGTTGTGATGCATAATAATTGAATAGACCGTTGGCCAGTGAAGTGATCATCCGCTCTTCCCTTCTTTATGAAATTTTGTACAGTCACTATGATTTTCTTAAAAGATATGGTCCGATGAGTATTTTAATGTTTTAGACATCTGGCCAAAGGGACTTAAAGGAGATATGATGAAAAACGCTAATCTAGAGGCTCATAGGGAAGACTGGGCATGCCTAATTATGTTGCCTCTTTAAATAAAGTCTTTATTACTATTATTATTATTACCCCACTTTTTTATTTTCAGTCATAAATATATTCTCAGTCTTTATTGCATATAGCCAATCATATTTATACAAAATACATTTTTTTAGCTCTATAAGAATTAGATATCTAAATGTCTTATTAAAATCTTTTTCAATTGGCTGCTTATTATATATGCTACAAATGATTTTTATATTACACCCCCCCCCCACCATCATTATACATGATGAATTTGAAAAAAACCTTACTAATTATTCACCTTGTTATAGAGACGTTATTCCTATTCTAAAAAGTACTCTAAAGTAGCAAAACTGCACATGTTCACAAAAGAATACATAAGATATGTGATGAAACTAAGAGAGAAATACTTAATAAAGTACAGTAATGCAACTAATGGCGGCTAATAGAACAAAAGTAGAACTACTATGATACCAGTACTTAGATATTTCCACAGTTCCTCACAATACGCAGTGAGGCGTATTACTTTTAACAGAGTATTTTTTACATAACGTAGTTTAACATTCATATTGAAGATCCTCTCCGTTTTCCAATTCTTATTTTCACAACAGCAGCGCTAAGTGCTGGTTAACAGCTGCTTACTTTATCTCAGTGTTGTATTTTCTTTCCTGTCCCCCGGGGTCATTTACTCATGTACGTAATTATGTTACCATTTAAATACTGTTTAGGTCGGTGCTAGGGGGCGTTAAAGGCGTAGCATCTTCCAGTATCTTTCATGAATTATAGACTCTATCAAACTTTGTATCCAAGTCTATCCGTTGCCCAAAGTCTACACAGATCACTTAACATTGACTAATATGCATTGTACCATTATGTAAAATTATAGCACTGGCACTTTCTGAAATGTTTCAGGAAGTCTCTGCAGAACCATGTGAAATTTTCTTTTAAAAAACTAGCAGTAATCTTTAAAATTTATCTTTTTGAAAAGCGAACTTCATAACACTAATAAAAGCATTTTTTTTGTTTGTTAGATTCTTTTTTGTATTTTTCTTGCAGCGAGGAAAACTTTGCAATTCTTAGCAGTAAACAGAGAATAATACAGTACTTTATTTTTTTTGAACCCGAATTAACATTTAAATAATATACTTTTTACTTCAACATGCAAATCTTTAAATTTACTAAATTTATGTTGACATTTACATTAGAAAATAAAATGAACTAATACCTCTTTCCCAGTTGGAACTTTTCGGACTTTTTCGTCAGTCTTCGGAAAAGGACCTCGAACACAAAAGTATACACATACAATACACATACCGGATGCGGTATTTCGGTCTAACCAACGCTAACAAATTAAACATGTAAAGAGATAGATATTTAATGCTTGGAGCTGTTGGCAAGTTTATTTCCAATATATCAGGTTATAAATTAAAGTCCATCTAAAATAAGTGAATTCACAAAAGCAAGCAATACATTATTTATATACTTATTATTGTGGTTGTAGAAACCGAAGGCACAACATACCAACCTGTTGACATCGAGTTGAATTTATCAGTAGGCATATATAAATTAAAAATGTTTGTCAGGCATATTTTATCATAATTGTACCGAAACAGACTTTATTTTCTATGGTATGTCGAATATATGCATTCGTTTACCTTTATCGGAGATTACACTCCCTGTTTCTGCATGTGGTAGAACTGCTTTTAATCCGTATTAACTCCGAGACTATCAATAGACGAGGATGATCCGATTGGCTAAATCACTAAAAATGTAATGAGATAGTTATTTAATGATTTAAGGGGGGTGGGAGGGGGTGGGGGCTTTTGACTAAGTTTATTCCAATATAGCAATATATACACAATTGAAGTAAATTTATATAAAACATAAAAGTAAATTTTTCCTTTTTTGTAAGCTTATTTTAATTATGTTTTAAGAAACAGAAGTTACAAATTGTATACCGGTTGACTTAATTTGGACTTGGTCGTTATTGTACATCATTGTCCACTTTTAAATTGATTATTATTACGCTTTTTCAATAATAATGTTGCTGTACTAGACTTTATTGTCTTTTAATGTCATACATTATCAAATATTGCAAACACTTGTTTTTGTTTCCATCTAAATCCACGTGGAAGAACTTCTTTGAATGAAAACCGAGATTATTATGAATAAAATTCGAGGAGTTCCGATTGCACAAACCTCTTCTTGTTATAACCTTATCTGTTTATTTACTGTCGTCAAGGTAAAACCAAAACACCGTACTCGATCTTGGTATTCGTTTTCCTAATCCGAAGTTTGACGTACAAGACGAAAACTCGTGAATCGGTTTAATTGCAATTGTGATATCTCAACATTTTCACAAAACTTTCCAATAAGAGAAACAATTAAATTGTCAACAAATGCTTTGAAGGAAAGCTTAAATCTTACCATGATAAATATCTTAAATGAACATACAATCATATTATGTATATTTCTTTTGTTGTCGCATATCATTAATGTTTATTCTTAAAGCTTTTATTTCCCTATATTCATAAAAAAGAGTGGGCTTATCTTTTTTGTATGTTTTTTTCTCTTTACTGACAAACTTGACCTTACTTATATTCTTCTTATACACACCATATTCTTATCTTCTTATACACACCATATCTCTAGCCGACCTTATTTTGACGTATTAGATATGCCTATAACCTTTATTTTTTGCTGAACTGTAAGTTCGCTATAATAATGTTATCTTCTTGCTTCGTTATCAAGTTATATAAAATCAATATTGCGTTGATAAGTTGTTCAAGTTTCGGTTTCAATTTTCTGAAAATATGTTCTCTCTCTGTTTTTAGAAAATGTGGTTTTAAAAATATGTACACATTTCTCGGTATTGTTATAGTACAATCACTTTTGATATTTGAATATCTAATAATTAAGTTTCAATGATGGATTTATCTGAACGTTTATCGAATCTTATGTCTGAGAAAATTACGCCTTTCGTTAAAAGTGGCGAGTGTTCAGATGAAGTTTCTTTGTGTTTTGATGATGGGAGGAAACTTTACGTTTCACGAAACTTCCTCTGTTATGCTTCTCCTGTCTTTAAGACTATGTTTCAAATGAAAGAACCAGACGAAATAGAAGTTATCATGTCAGGAGCAGTGTATGGTGACTTTCTAGAGCTGCTTTCGTGTCTTCATCCTGGTGTGCAGAAGCAAATTGATTGTGAGTTTGTGTTTACTTTGTTGTGATAAGAAACATTTTAACAAATTGTATATTTTTGCTGTTACCTTGTAGGTAATATTGAAATTGATTAAGAGTTAAAAAAAGATTACTTAATTGTACAACATTAAATAATTCTACTTGTGCTTCGTATACGAACACCAAAAGAAGGTTACATGGAGTAAATGGAAAGGTCAAGCAAATTGGATGCATAGTTGATGACGTACATTTCTTTTTCATTTTTCAATCATTCATTGTTAAATTATTGTTTTTGTCTAAAACCATATTAGTAAATAAATCAAAGAAATGTTTTATACAAACAGAGTTAAAAGATAACAAAATAAGAAGCGTAGTGTTCGAAAATGTTGGCTGTCCTTTCTAACTTTAATTACCTCCCTTTATCATTTGTTTTAATCAACGCCCGTTTTGATTTTCAGACTGTTGTCCGGAGCATTGCTTTGATTCTCGGAATATGATTATTACTATATTATAGTGCTATCTTGAGTTATTTTATCATTCATCCTTCCTCAATTTCATAACTTCCCTTTGAAAACTTTTATAGAATAAACATTGTGTTTTTATTTTACATCGTTTTAGGTACCAACGTTTTGCGTATTGTGTCTCTTGCAAAGGAGTATCAAATACAAAGCTTCGAGAAAAGATGCCAAAAAGTAATGATAAAATGGTTGTCTATAGAGGTTGATTCTGCTTGTTCTAAAGATGGTGATATAAAGAAGGTACAGAATGCCAAAACATGTCTCAATATATTAATCAAGGCAATAGCTCTGGACTATGAAGACGTTGTCACCCATGCAATAGAAGTTTTAGCAAGATTTGGCTTTGACGTATTTACTGGTGTTATGACAAAACCTGCATTCAAATTCGGAGAATCTAATTTTTCAAAGGCGCCGCCCGTCTCTTTGGCTTTTGGTAAAAAGGATGAAAAACCAGAAATCAAATATACAAATGACAAAAGCTTCAATTTCTTTACTCCGGCTCCGACTAATTCGGGTACAGAAGATTCAATGGACGCCTGCAAAGAATTGTATGATAGTTTATCAGAAGATATAAAAACTAGACTACTTCTGCAACGACTAAAATTATGTGATGACTGTTTCATGCGCAAAGTGCTAAGTGATGGTAAAAGTATCGTAGTCAACCAGTCTTCAAAATAATATACAATTTATCACCTGAAATTAATATATTTTAATATGACTTAATCTAAGGCTCCCAAGCATACAATGTTTGTCCCGACTCCATTGCAGTGTGTCCTATACTGTATTTTTATCAAACGTAGTACATGTAGTAAGTAATCAAATTGGAAATATGAATACAATGACTTTTATAACACAAAGAAGTATCACCGTTTAAACGGTAGTGTTTCAGTTTTTAGCATTCATGATAACGTTTACAAACGTGGGAGCCTTAAGTTGAGTAGATCTATAAATAGTTGTTTTTGTTTGATTCTTATGAAAATATGTAAATGATATAATGCTATAGATATGAATGTTTTAAGTCACTTTTGTCAATGGCCTAGGGATAATTCTAGCGGGGACCAGACCAACCAAATAATTACCATTGTTTACATATCTATCAACAACAACTCTTTCACTATTATTTCGCAGGAAAATAAACTATGTGTCAAGAAATGTATGTTTAATTTTCATTATGATATTTAATTGCTTATAAAATGCCTGAAACAATTTTGTTTTTAAATTGCCTGGAACAACGTGAATTTGAAATTATCGTATAATATTTTGTATTAATTTAACAAACTAATAATAATTCTAGTAACACTAACTGAAAGCTTTTTTGTTACTTAATATTTAATATCATAATAGTTCTAAAATAAAGCAAATATTAAAATAGAGAAAAACAGAATCCCTAACGATAGATCAACACGGCAAAATTGTTAAATGTTGCAGGCTCGGTTTGATTGAGCCTGTTCATGGACGGTACTGGAAAGTGCAAGTTACCGTCCACGCCCCCTAGCACCGGCTTAAGTTCGTGTTATTTTTTTACCTAATAAAATATTTATTAAAGAACACCAGCGTTTGATTTTGATATGCACTAAAATGAAATGAAAAACATGTCTAAATCATTTACCTTGTACCCGACAAATAACTGGAGAAGGACATGAAAAAGAACGCACATTATATATATGCATGCCGTTTTACTTAAGATAATAATGCCAGATAGCGCGGTAACCATTTTTGCTAAAATTTCTACTTTTCAACTTCAGCCTTCTTCTGTATTGAACAAAGTCTGCATTTTAGCTCATCTGAGCTCACTATTCAAATTATTGCCTTTAGATCAAAATTGGCCCCGCTCCAGGGGGGGGGGGGTGCGCTTTGATTTTCCTTATATGTTATAATAAATTCAAAAGAATATTCTTCTATTATACTACAGAGGCTTTAGCTAAGATATTCAAATGGTATTAAACATGGTCCGATGGACCTCTGCAATAATTGTTCAAATTATGGTTCTTGGGTTATAACTGGTCCCGCCCCAGGTGGTGTTTGATTTTCCTTACATGTTTATAGTAAAAAAAAGTCTCTTTTTATAATATTCAAGATGCTTTAGATTAGATATTTGGTTTAAAAATTGTCTGGTGGGCCTCTACAAATATTGTCAAAATAAAGCTCTTTGGTCAAATATGGCTCAACGGGGGCATGCCTTTTCCTTTTACAGTTAATACTTAAAAATGTCTTCTTAAAAACTAAAAGGGCCTTATGTAAGATATTATACATGAAACATTGTTTTGTGGACATCTACAAAACTTGTTCAAATCATAGCCTTCGAGTCAAAATTGGCCCCGCCCCGGGGTCATAGAACCAGTGAATTTCCATAGTAAACATTAAATCCCATGGTAGCCATTAGATTTTCATAGCAACAATTTACTTACATAGAAACCAATGACTTCCCATTGCAACCAGTGAATAGCATAGAAACCAATGACTTTTAAAAGCAACCATATACCTCTTAAGCAACATGTGACTTTCTGTAGCAACAAATGGCTTTCCATTGCAATTATTGACTTTCCTTAGCAACCATTGTCTTCCATAACAACCAGTGACTTTCCATAAAAGCCATGCAATTCCATAGCAACCAGTGACATTCTACATCAACTGATTACTTTTCATAGTAGATATTGACATGCATAGCAACCAGTGTTTTCATATAGACCTCCATAACAACCTTTGCCATATCAACTAGTGCCTTTAATAGCAACCATTGACTCGCATAGGAACCAGTGACTTCATATAGCAATCATAGTCTTCCATTACAATACTTCCTTTCCATAGCAACCTTTGCCATATCAACTAGTGCCTTTAATAGCAACCATTGACTCGCATAGGAACCAGTGACTTCATATAGCAATCATAGTCTTCCATTACAATACTTCCTTTCCATAGCAACCATATACTTCCATAGCAACAAGTTACTCTCTTTAGCAGCCAGTGACTCCATGTTAACACATTTTTTCCATAGCAACCAGTAACTTTCCATAGTAGCTATAGACTTACATTCCAAAAGCAATAAGTGACTCACCTTGGAGCCATTAACTTTCCAGGGCAAACTGTAAATTTCTATAGCAACCAGTCACATTCATAGCAAACATCTTTCAATTGCAGCGTGAATTTCATAGCGTCCCCACTGACTTCCAAGGAAACCATAAATTGTGTATAGCAACTAGTGACTTCTTTTGAAACTATTGTATTCTTTGAAAAATAGCAATTAATTTTTTTATTTTTACAAGGGCACTTTTTTCAGATACAGATATGAATTTTATGATCATAACAGTTCAATATTTAGATTTTATATATGCTTTTATATTCAGGTGAGCGATATCAAGACCATGGTCCTCTTGTTTATCTTATTTTGTCGTTTCCATTACTGTCAATAGATAATTTTCACCATTTCATAAGCATTTCAGCTTTTCGTTGCTTTGGCCCGAAAGTTATGCTGGCTTAACATTTGTTAAATTTATGAACAGTGTATGACGGGAGCGTGTGTTTTTTATTTTTAAAAAGAAAATAGTTGCACAATCTCAATGAACAAACAAATTGAAGTACTTAATCACGAGTGAGAGAAACGAATCACCAGGTATAAAATAAAACTCAATCTCTTATTCTTTATTGACAGACCAGATTGAGTACAGAGATAAAATAATGTTTATCAGTTGGTAGTTTCAGTTTAGATTTTGAGAAATGTCTAATTCAGTACTGACCTAGTTTTTAAAATGCACCGTGCATATATTTTCATAAAAATGTTAATGTGTGATAGAGGTCAGGTACATTCGACAAATCTTGCTGTTAAATTTACCGAAAATTATAAAATTTGACCTATTCGGGTTTTAATAATGCTACATTTAGATATTCTTATAAAATATGTATTTTAAGCAAACATAGGTAGTTTTAGTTTAAATTCGTAGAAGAAAAATCTCGCTATTAAACTTTGGGAAAACAATTAAAATAAAAGATTTAAAACTACATGTATTCTAGTTTTAATAATGCTAAGTGTTAACAAATGTGCATTGAAACATACATTAGGTAGCTTAAATCTTGCTGTAAAATTTCCGAAAAAGAAAACAAAAAACTATTCGATTTTTAAAAATGCTATGTACATGTTTACATTTTCATAGAAAGTGTATTTATAACAGACATTGTGTAGTTTCGATTTAGATTGCTGTGTGTTTATCCGAAAACTGTATAATATTTACAAAACTGTGTAAAGGAACAAAAAATTATGGATAAGTTTGAAAGTTGTGAGGCTGTTTCATTGACGAAACATTTTGAGGTTAGTGGGGAATGTTCTGATGAAATTGTTTTCACTTTTGATGATGGTAAGAAACTATATGTATCACAAAACTTCTTGTGTTATGCGTCACCAGTATTTAAAGAGATGTTTAAAGATAAATATGGAGGGACAGAAACCAAAGACATTGAAATGAAAGAAAACTCAAGTGATTTTCTAGAGCTACTGTTGATGTTACATCCGGGAGTACATAAACCTATTGATAGTAAGTATTTATTGCATGGCGATACATAAACATTGTTTTTACTGTATTTTATATACTGTAGATATTGTTGCACTGACATACCACGATGTGTAGCGTCGTTAATCACGTGAATCAGCTTTTCTTTTTTACGAAGAAACATTTCTATTATAAAAAATAAAATAAATGCACTACTAGAAATGAATTTTTTAGTTACAAACTATGTAGGTTACAGTTAGTGAACATTCGGTATCTTATATACTTGAACCATATTTGAAAATCAAATCACCAACATACAAGTTTATAAAAACAAAACAAATAATTATGTGCAGTTTGTTATTTTATATTTTCAGATATAATAATTAAGATATTGTTCGACTTTCATCGCAAGTAAAAATATATAGAGGATATTTGTTTGTTTTGCATGTAAGGTTGAAATATAATTTCACTGAGTGAACACCAGAGCCACGAGTGAAAATATAATAGCTGGTGTTCACGAATGAAATGTATTTCAATCTTATATGTAAAACAAATAAATTTTCTTTTTATTTCATGCTTTTTAAGTGATTTTAAGTATTGTTTTACTGATTTTACCGCGTAACGTCGCGCATTCTCCTTTGTGACGTCATCACATCATGACGTCACATCATCAATTTTGAAATATAGTTCTGTTAAATTTCTCTACTTTTGCTACATTTTTAACATGATGTATGGTGACATCGACTTTCTTTTCCTAAAGAAGCAAAATTGACGCATGACGGCACTTATTTCTGCCTGTTTTTCCATTTAGTTATGATTTTCTTTTCATCCGCATTCAGATATAGTCCGGCTACAGTGAAAATTATATTTTATAAATTTCACTAGTGGTTTATCAGAATATAATCATCTGATATATTACAATAAAACATGAATAAAGCATAAAATAAATTCACATATCTTCTTATCTTTTAAATAGGCAAAAATGTTTTGCGAGTCGTCACTCTTGTGGAAAAATACCAAATTCAACCTTCAATAAGGAGATGCCAAAATGTGATGAAAAGATGGTTAACATCGGAAGTTGATTCTGCTGTAAAAGTCCTAAGTAACGAAAATAGAGTGACGTATGCAAGGACATGTCTGACCATACTGATTAAAGCGATATCTCTTGGCTACGACGACGTTGTTGCACACGCTGTTGACGTTTTAGCAAGATTCGGGCATGACATGTTTACTGGGTCAGGGAAAAAATCTTCATTTGAACTTGATGGATCCTTTAATTTTGGTAAGTCTGCACCTACTGTTAAAATTGATATCGAGGAGAAAGTATCCAAGGGATCTCTTGGTGACGAGTCAATAAATTCTACTGCAGCTACGAAATCGGAGCCAGAATGCCCATTAAACGCCTGCAAAGAACTTTTTGAAAGTTTACCAGCAAATATGAAAACTCGACTTCTTCTACAGCGACTGAAATTATGTGATAACTGTCTAATGCGCAAAACAACTTTATAGAAATTTGCATTCTGTAACGTGAGTCTCCAAAATATGCAAACGTTTTGTCTACTTTGTCAATTCCAGCGCATGTGGTAAAGAAAATGTAAATGATACATACTTAGTTGTGTTATTACAAGATTTGTACCTACAAAAGAAGGGAGCATTTCTTTCGTCAATCGTGTATAACAGAAAAATTCTTTATTATTTAATTATTGAGATATTTTGAATATAATACATTTTTTTTCGATTCAATATAGGATCGTCAACAGTATGTTCCTATCAAATTTGAAAGACATTGGTAAACAATAAAGGCTGAATAAGCAAACATTTAAATTCTATTTTAGCACTTGTGACTTTTATCTTAATAACTCTGGACTATCCAGATATACAGTACATCAATCCATTAATAAAGGCTGTAACGGCAAATGACTGTGTAAAGATCTATTTTAGCGTCATTGACCTTGACCCCACAGACCTTAAACAAAACCCAAAGGAAGACGGTCACCTAAATTATGCTCCTTTCAAATATGAACGACAACTGTAAATAAATAAAGACTGTATGAGAAAATGTGTATAAATCAATCTAAAGCACTATTGACCTTCATAGTCATCAACATATAACTATAGCCAAGATCTTGCACGATGTATTGATAAGTTAGCGTGTAAATCATGAAACCATTAGTACAGGTAGAATTAAAGATATGATTACCAAACCGGCCAGTTTAGGTAAACCTCGTACAGACCATAGGAACTCGAGAACGGGACCGCAGATTGCGGCGTATATTTTCGATCGTGTAACGGTTTTTAAAAACGTTTCTGCTACATCTAAATATCTTTTAGTATTATCCGAGTGTATTGACTCAAAAAATATATTATCAATTGAACCCAATCTGTCTCTTTTAAAACTGGTTAAATTTTACGGTATTATAAAAAAAGATAAGGAGTGACATCCGCCATTTGCCGCAACGTTTTCGGCATGAGTTTTCCCCCTTTGGCTACAATTGATTACTATTTTTTCAGAATTTTGTTCCCGTTATTTTTGTCAACTATCAGGTATCGTCCGGATATAACGTTAACAGTTTATTGTTTACACATGTTGACATGTATAGGCGGCATTATATCGGGTGTATTCGTGTTTTGATTTGTTAACATGGAGAAACAGACACTTTATTAATATGGTCAAACTGGTTTTGCCTAACTGAAAAAAGGAATATTAAAACATGATCCATAGATAAATATTTTAGGCACTCATCTGGTATTCATTACTAGAAAAATTTAAACAAAAATCAAGCATATCAAGGGGGATAACTTACGCCGAACGTTGCGGCAAATGGCGGATGTCACTCCTTTTCTTTTTTCAATATACCGTATATTTGACTGATTTTTAAATTAGCAGATTATATTTAATTGAGATTAGATAATTAAAGACCACCCGCTCGCATAATATGAAAAGATTTTCAAAGGTCGGACAAACAATATGTAAAGCCGGTACGGATTCGGATTTATGCGCCGCAATATGCGGTCCTGTTCCAGAGTTCCTATGGTACAGACTGACGAACGGTTTAATTTATATAAACAATGGAGCATATAAAACTTGAGAAAAAGTAGCGAAAATCTCTACGGTTGTATAGATTATACAGGTTTTTGATAACCGACGCCTTTCTATATAGCTATTGGTAACCGTGAAGGTTTGTTTTTTTATTTATTAATCATTTCTTTTCTTTTTTTCTCATTTAAAAGAATTTATTGTTTTAAAATCTCGTTATAAAGATTTTGACAGGTTATATAACCATATATAAACGGTTCTTTGACATATAACCCTCACCTAGGGGCTCGTATATGCTACAACATACGTTAAACAAGGCGGAATCTTTTCAGCTAATATAATAAACGTGGGCGAGATAGTTAATTTGTCCTTCATTTATAAAGGGAGAATATTTTACGATACATTTAAATGCTTATGCATTATAAAATAAATCTACGTTAAGATAAACACGAACTATTTTCCGAAAATCTTTATCTTTATACAAGGTCATGTAAAAGACGCTAATGTGCGGGTTGAAATATAATTGTTAAATTTTTTGAAACAAAATACGCTTAAAGATTTGTTAAGCTTACGATTGTAAAAATAAATAACATTTATATGTGAACTATGGATATGTTTGGAAGTTTTAATTTTGTTTTTGGGAAAAGACCATTTGAAGATAGTGGGGAATGTTCGGATGAAATTGTTTTTACTTTTGATGATGGTAAGAAACTATATGTATCACAAAACTTCTTGTGCTATGCGTCACCGGTATTTAAAGAGAGGTTTCAAAAGGGATATGGAGAGACAGAAAACAAAGTCATTGAAATGAAAGAAAACTCGAGTGATTTTCTAGAGCTACTGTTGTCGTTACATCCGGGAGTACAGAAACCTATTGATAGCAAGTATTTAGTAACTTTAAAACGATTTCAGTTTAACCTAGATATTATTTTATCTAACGGTAGCATGCGTGTTCGTGCACATGTTCGAAATCTTATGTCCAAAAATTATATGTACATTTGGAATCAAGTATTCAATAAAAATATGCCATTAACAATGTCTTGAAAAATATGTCTGGCGAAAATATTTTTTTCTCTAAAGTTTTAAATAATTTCGTTTAAGATCTTTATTCCTGAATATTTATAAAACCATTTTTAAGATAATCGGTGTACTTCATGTATTTTCAGAGAGTAACGTTTTAGGCGTAGTATCTGTTGCAGAAGAATACAAAATTAAATCATTAATCAACAGATGTAAAGTCGTGATGAATGAATGGCTCACCTCAGAAGTTCGTTCCGCTGCTGCTGAAACCAAAAGTAATTTGGATAAGGCAAAGCATGCTAAAACTTGTCTAACTATTATGATTAAGGCAATATCTCTTGGCTATGAAGAAGTTGTTTCATGTGCCATTGAGGTTCTCGCTGAATTTGGATATGATGTGTATACTGGTTCTCTGATAATACCTGCAGTGCAAAAACCTTTGAACACATTTGGAACATCTAAAGCTAATAAAAAACTATCTTCCAAAAAACCCGCAGCTGTAAACGTTGGCATTCCTAAGACACAAGTTGATTATTCCTTCTTTACCTTTACTCCAAAGAATGTAATATCAGAGGGATCTGTTAACGATTGCAAGAGAATGTTCGACAGTCTCTCGGAACAGCTAAAAACTCGACTTCATTTGCAAAGACTAAAGCTATGTGATGACGGCAATATGAGATAGAATTCATTTCAAAAAGTATTAAGCAAGTTTATCATATTTGTTTCACTGTTTTCTTAAAATAAAACATACCATCTATTTGTCTTATGTCTACTTATTGACTGACTAATTTAAAAGTTTATAAATTATAATCATTTCGTTCATCACAGAGGACATTCAGCACAGATGACAGAAGACAAATCAGCATAGAAATTAAGTCAGCAGAAATTTAATATTCTGCACGTTTGTAACGTCAGTTTTTCATTAGATAATCGTGATGGATATAGTATGTATGCATGCGACTTCAGTCAATGTTTTATTATTTCGCTTGACTGTCACAAAATTAAGTAATTTTGCTGTATTTTGAATTCGTTATAAAGGCAAAGCGTATAGTGACTCGGGTTACGTTAATCTTCAACCGTTTATAATGATTCATAACCTGCGACTAGGCTTACATTAAACTACAATCTTTTTTAATTATCTATATCACATGCGACTCGGTTTACATCAACCTACAACCTTTAATAATGATCAAATTTAACATGTTACATTAACATAAAACCTTTTTCATGATCTATATCACATATGACTCGGTTTAAATCAGCCTACATCTTTTATAATGATTCATATAACATATGACTCGGGATACATTAACATACAACCTTTATCATGATCTATATCACGTGTGACTCGGTTTGTATCAACCTACAGCCGTTTATAATGATCCAATTTAACTTGTGACTCGGGTTACATTAACATACAACCTTTCTAATGATCTATATAACCTGTGACTCGGTTTACATCAACCTTCAACCGTTTATAATGATCCAATATTAACTTGTGACTCGGGTTACATTAACCTATTTAATGATCAACATTATTTTTTTCACAAAAACAAGGCATTTCTCTTAATCACTGATAGCTCCGCCTTTTCGCTCTACAAGATGTCTACACCTTGTCAAGTTTCTAACATTTCACATTTAGATAAGCTAAATAAATGGCCCTTTCAACATATAATCAGGCATATTTTTACTGAAATGTCACAGAATTGATACCTTTATCTACAGTAATTACATATAGGTAAAACAAATGTTTAATGAATGTGTACATCCTTTTTAAAATAAATGGAAATGTGAGAAAATACATTAGAGATTATTATTATTTTGTAAAACAGTTTACAGGTGGAGGGGGTCCAGTTTACAATGAGTTTTCCAGACAAAAATGTAATCATTGTGTTCTAAATATCATTGTATTGTTAATGCAGTTCATTCCTATCAAGTGAAAGAAAATAATTTTTTGGTTACTTTTTCTAGAAAATATAAAGTTAAAACAGTCAGGCAATTTATAACAGACATTTTTCTTAGAGTTCAAAGGATATAAATAAGCTACTATGTAATCATTTGTCTCTGCGTGCCCCATGTAAATTTTATCTATGTAATAAATCATTTTGATTGTATCTCACATTTAGAAAGCCTAATTATTTTTACGTTGGCATTGTTTTGCTAACCTTTATATTTTCCAATTCATAGTGCAAACCACACCTCTAACTCCTCCCTAATATAATGCATTACTAAAATTTGTTAGACTGGTTAGACGACAGATTAAGTAAATTTTATTTAGTAAGTACACATTAACCAAAGTTAGACTTAGCAGAAATTTGAAAAATACTACAATGTGATTGGACAAAAAATAATGTTGATCATTAAACCTTTTTCATGATCTATATTACCTGTGACTCGGTTTACATCAACCTACAACCGTTTTTGATGAACCATATCACATGTGACTCGGGTAACATCAACTGTTCACAATGAGCCATAAAATCTGTCAGACATCATTATAAGTGACAAAGTGTCGGAACATCTAATTGCATTGTAAATTTGTTTCGGTATTTATACGAGGGCATAAAAATCATAGCATTTTAAGTCTCACTAAAATCATGTAATGTTATGTAAAATTAACATAGCAAATTTAACATTTAAAGACACATTTTGCCTCAGAAACAAATAAATATTTCCTACTTTAGAAAGGAAAGGGAAAGACAAACACGACTTGTACGAGCTACTAGTATAACTTTTAGATAATAATTAAAGAGCATACAGCATACTTATCCCCTGATGGAAGTAGCGCTCAGTGCGAAATAATTTGTTATAAAAGTAGCAAAATGAAAAAAATGAAAACATAGTAGTATTTTGAGATTCATGCAAATCAGGTAATTGGCCAATGAGTATATTCTTTTCTTTGGGAACTATAACAGGATACCAAAAAAGTAAGAAAATAAAAAAGCTTTTTGTGAAATAAAAGCATTTCTAGGGATTAACATTGAGCTTTTAAAGTAAATAAAATCACAAATTTATTTACAAATTTATTCACAAGTTTATTAAAGCATTATTAATTACAATTTTTGTATAACTTTATAGACAAGTAAGCGTTTAAAAGGTTACAGATGGTGAATTACTAAACAACTGACAGATAAAGAGCAATTACTGTAAATCTTGACAAACTACCAATGAAACATTCAAAATGTTCAATGACATTTTTAAGCAAAACATGTTTTTTTTAAACTATCTGTGTCGATTAGTACTGCTGACAAATCTAATTTCAAACAATAATTTTTATTTGCAAATTGTAACCTTTGAAACAGTTTGAAATACATTAACTAGCTAGGGATATTCTTAAGTTTAGGTTATTATTGTATGATCTTAATACATGAGAATGTAAAATGATAGCCGTGCAGAAATTGCACGCCGTCACTTGTCAAGCTAGATAATCGTCAGAAAGAGAGTGATTGTTGTATGACCACCGGCATAAGAAAACAACCATAAGTTGCGCATAACATCATTTTAAAAAATAGACATACTTAATTCTTAAAAATGTCTCTATTGCTCTTGAAATAGATAAAAATCTTCTGAAATCGTTTATTGTAGTAAGTGTCTTTTAACGCCATTTGTGAAATGACGTTAACCCATTACTTCATGGGCATTTTGTGAAAAATGGCTGTTTTCATTGAAAAGTCTCCCGTTACAAGTTCAAATTGCTATAATACTATAAAAACTGCTTCAACACTAATCAAACTTGGCACAAATGTTGACTGGACCATTGCCCTTGCAACAACATGCTCAGACATAAATTTTCTGTTACCATGGCAACGAGGGGATATCTCAAAATTGCCAAAAATCACTATTTCGCGTTGATTTTATCCATCATAATTGATTTCAAAGTGCTGCAACTTCTCAATGGATTGAGATAGAGTCAAATGCTTTTCAGCGTTGGTTACACGTTACCTTGTGATCAATCTGGGGTCATTTATAGCCTCTCACAAGACCAAAATTTTCTTGGCGATGAGGGGGACTCCGCCCCCCTTCGAACCCCCCAAACAGAAGGGGCACATCCCCCTTCTGGCAACCCCCTGATGTATCTTTTGGTTGGGGGGCCGCGCCGAAAAAGTGGTCACTTTTTTAAACAACATTTCTCAAACAAAAACAAGTGTTAGGTGCCTAAATAATGCATGTTTTCACCATTTGAGACAACAAAAAGGGGGGGTGAAAAAGGCGTTAAAAGGCGTGTATATGAAGTAATGGGTTAAAGGTCGTTTTCTCATGCCGACGTTCATAAACGTTGCCCTTAACGAACGAGGACTGTTGTTCAATGTTGGAGGAGAACACTGCTTGTCCAAAATATAATCAAAAGAAAAAGTAGGAAACATGTACTAAGAAATATTATAATATATATAACTTGAAAGCACATGTGAGTTCAATGACCTTTATGTTTCAGTGTTTACATAATAAATTTTGACATTTTCTTGATACTTAAATGGATGACGATATAGATGTATGTATTATTTATATACTTTATCAACTCTGAACTAGGTGTGTCGCACATTAATTGTTCAATTGTTCCTATATAGATGTTTTTACGCCAGAGTGAATCAGGAAAATATGGCGCGTAAACATTATTGTGTGATTGTACAAGCAACGCAGTAATAAAAAATCAAAGAGTTGATTGATTTCGCTCTCTTACATTTCTTAACTTACTCGTTAAGATTGTTGACAGATAAATTTAATGTTTTCGCTAAATTTGAAAGACTTTGCTGTGTACCCCACCACTACCAGAATGACATCGAATCAATATTTCATTTTTTTAGACCTAAGTATTTTTTTAACGCCGATAAGTTTTTATAAAAGTTTCAGAAAATTTAATTGGTTTTGTTTCGAAATGGATATGCTATAAATCTTTACAATTAAGATTTCACTAAATTTGTACTGTACATTTTAAATGGCTGTCATGGCCGAGCGGTTAGTGTCAAGAACTTCATATACAGTGCTTTGCTGGTTCGAACCTTACGCGCTGACTTTTTATTTTTCAAAATCTTTTTTTTTATGAATCATATTGCACGAACTGCTATGTAGAATATTGTGTCAAATTAAAAAAACAAAACATACAATTTAACCTTTAATTGAAATAAAATGCACTGCATTATTTTGTGGGCCAAAATTTGTATATTTAAAGGAAAATGTTTATTCTGCTGTAACTGAATGTTGTTTTATTAGCTCATCAATTAGCTTTGTCATGATTGTCAGTTCTCACCGGATTTAGTGTATCATGCTTGCTGAGCATTTTGGTGTGACGCCCGTTTCGACACCCTGGGGAATACAGGAGGAGGTTGATGTGTCTACCCTGTGTTTAGACTCGGACGAAGATGATCCCGAGGTAGGTGTTGATCTGCAGGTTCAAGACTACATAGACACGCTCCCAGATGACACAACAGGGGCTCCTGTTATTAGTGACAGCGAGGGCGAAGCAGACGTTAATTGTGATCTGCGCCAAAATGATGAAGACGTGAACAGAAATACTCTATATCATAAGAATGGTTGTTGGTGCAAGAAAAACTGCATTAATCAGTTTAGTATTTCTGATATTTTTTATCACATGTTGAATATTAGGGAAATAGAAAAACATGCATGATAAAGAACTGTATATAATAGCAACTGTAGTTAAACATCCCTCAGAATGAATTAACAAAGCGCGGGAAGAAACGTCAGAATGGTCACATAACTTTTCATTATCGCGGAAACCAGTGTGTAGGACTGTGTTTATGTCAAGGGGGGCGCTCTTCAAAATATCTTAACACATGTTGATCAGAATGGTGTGGTTCAAACAATTCATGGCAACAAAGGGAAAAACTGTTTAATCTTTGGAGTTTGAAGACATTTAACATGCGATGACATATGTTTCTCAAACTGCTGAAGACATCGGTATACCACAACCGGCTTCACCATGTGGATTAGACAACATATCACCAGTTTACTTACCAACTGCTACTACAAAACTTGATATTCACAAGAAATACGAAACATCATAATTTTAATCTGTCATACAAAGAGGACTGTTCATTTAAAAATTTTCTGCAACATCATCAAAATTGCATTTACACGCGACGACGTATGTGCAACTTGTGAAAAAATTAAGAAAAGTCTAGATGGATTCCAGAACTGAAAATGAAAAGCAGGGCACTAATCTAGAGCACATTCAACGCACACAAAGAAAGAGAAGTCTACAACAAATGCATCGTATATTCTAAAGGTCTGTTTGAGTCAGGGGACAGGCGACATTATCATTTTACCCTTGACTGCAGCAAGAATTTATCGCTACCACACCATTCAAGACATATGGGGCCATCTTATTTTATGACATTGGCAAAGTGCAATTGTTTATTGTACGCAAAACAAAACAACTTCCTAGTAAAGACGAGAATGAGACTATTGGCCCTGGTGGTACTCAAACTGACGGACCTAACGCTGTTATTAGTATGGTGGACTGGGTGATAGATATGGACCCTGCGGAGGGACCAACAATTTCACTACATGCCGATAACTACCCAGGAATGTTCGTCATAAAATGCCTTATATATAATATATTTTAAAATTATTTAGATCTACTTAACTCAAGAAATGATTTATAGCAAAATGGAGTTTTTGAATTATTCATCACTCGTTGCGTTAAACGTTGAACGTGCATATATGCACGTATGCATACATTTTTATAAGTTTACACTGTTTAGCTACAAATTATTTCAATACTTATGTACTTTGGTGTTTATATGAATAACCTTTAAGAGCACCTTCTATCGGTTCGTATACATTAATTATGTGATCAATGCCGTTTATAGTTGTAATATTTGCTGTATGTTCCTGGGACCGAGAACCCAGTAAGTAACACAATGTATGTTTTATACGTTTATTCACTACGAGCGACTATTGTACACTACTTGGTATTTAAGAGGCTGATACAGAGTGGCTATGTAACATGATACACATATCTACGTCATCATATATTGTATGGATACTATATCCCATCTATTCTTTATAAAATTGAAAATCAATTTCTGAAATTTATACTATGAAGTTTATAGATGATAGTACATAGAATTTGTATGAAAACTGTTTCACCAATAATCATAATAAGTCTACATTAAAATCTTTGTGAGTCCCATCTTTGCTTCGTGTATTAAAATCTAATAATCTTGGAATAATTAAACATTAAAATGTAATTTCGTTTCTGTCATCAATTCTAAAAGTTCTCATGATCTAAACTAAATATTCTCACGAATATTTGATATTTATTAATGTGAAAAGTTATCAAAACAAAACTATTAGTTCATTCGTTATCAATCTTATAAAAGTAATATGATATCCAAAGTTTAATTATCACTGGGCAGCAAGTCTGTAATAGTTCTGGCTGTCAAATTATAAGTTAATTTGTATTTCCCACTTGGTCTGCTTTTAATTGAATTTCCATTATGTTCTGATTACGTTGTTAACAAAGTCCATTGTTTAATGAATGAAATTACACAGAATGAATCACTGATTATCAAGTTCACAGTATTTGTGTTTATGTATACTGTACTACAAAATTACGGCTCAAGTATTTGAGAACAGTTAAATCCAAATTAACGGTAGCGTAAAGGTTCGTTTATGGTTCGTTTTGGTCTCTGGTGTATAAGTTGTGGTTGGTCTGGCGGTTTCGGTGGTTCGGTTTGGGATACAGGCTCGGGCGGTGAAGTTTGAATCTGTGGTTGTTGTGTCATTGGTGGTGGTTTCCAAATTGTTTGGAAATGAGAAACGTCTCCTGTAATGAATTTATCCCCGTGATTAACAGTAATCATAGATCCCATTTGTTGACCACAATACCTGGCATGTGAGTAAATGGTGTGGTCATTTTGTTTTCTTTCTTTTTCTTCAATAAGACATTGTCACCAACTTTCAGTTTTACATTTTTCGCTCCTTTCCTTTTGTCGGAGTACAGTTTGTTTTTTGTACGTAAATTTTCGTCCTGTGTTCTTACATATTTGTCTGGTTTCTCAGGTTGAAATTCTGGTAACTTGGTGCGAATATTTCTACCAAACATTAAAGTACTTGGCAGAACACCCGTACTAGTATGTGGAACGGAACGATAATTCATGAGGAACGTATTGAGTTCTTTTTTTTCAAGTTTTGTCCTTGAACATGCGAAGCAAGAACTGTTTTTGTCAGCGTTTTATTGAAACGTTCTGCGACTCCATTTGCTTAAGGATGTAAGGGAGTTATACGTCTGTGTTTAAATCCCATTTCTGTGGCGAAATTGGCAAATTCGCGTCCTTGGAATGGAGGTCCGTTATTGGTTCTTACAACTGATACTGTCCCAAACATAGAGAACATATTTCCCAGCCTCGGCGTGACTGTTGCGGCTGAAATATTTTGCAAGGATACCTACTGTAGTCATCAACCACTACCATAAGATATACGTGTGAGTTTGTATTGGTCCATAGAAATCAACGCTGATTTCATCCCAAATTCGTGTTGGTAGGCTGCATAACTTCATTGGTTCTGTTGGATTTCGTGGATCAATGCTCATACAAGTCATACAAGGTTTCACTGTATTTTCACATTTTACATCAATTAGAGGGAACCAAACTTTTTCTCGTAACAATTGTTTTGTTTTTACTAATCCGCTTTGTGACTGGTGGGCAATGTCGATGACCTTCTGATGCATGTTTGCAGGTATCACTAGACGCGTGCCACGTAAAAGATCTGTATGGTGTTCAATATGGACCACTGTCAATTCTTCTCGAATTCTGAAGAAAAGTTCATAGTTTTTGTTTTTCTTGCGCATTTCTTTATTCCATTTTTTGTTTTAACAGATTCTATCACTGTAGGCAACGATTTATCTTCTGTTGTTGCGGATGCTATTTCATTTAACGTCATAACTTTGGGTACGGCACATTCAGAGACAAATTGCACGTATGGTTCAGCTAAAATTGACTGAATAGTGTCTTCCTCTGCTGTATTTTCAAGAGGATGTCGACTCATAAAATCTGCAGGTTTTTCAGAACCTTTCTTGTACTGTACATGGAAATCATATCCAACAAGTTGAAGCCTCCACCTTTCGAATCTCAGTGGCTGATTTAGGATTATTGAAAATTGCTTCAAGACACTTGGCATTTGTAATCAGTTTGAAAGGTTTTCCATACAGATACATTTTGAAATGTTCAATCGATACAACGAGTCCATAGCATTCTCTTTCTGACTGAGAATAACGTTGTTTACCTGGTGTCAAAGCTTTCCTTGAGTAAGCTATTATCTTATTATCCTGGCTCAATATTCCAGTGACTCCTACACCACTTGCATCAACGGTGAGTTCGAGTTCTTTATTCGGATCATAGTACGACATAACAATGTCACTAGTCAATGCATCTTTCAGTTTTACGAAAGTACTTTCTTCATTTTCTGTCCATCGCCATTTAATTCCTTTCTGAGTTAGTTTTCGTAACGACTCGGTCAATGTGGAATAGTCGTGGATAAATCTTGACACGAAATTTGTCATACCAAGAAAACTCCGTAATTCTGCTACGTTTGTTGGGCTTGCAGCTTTCTGGATAGCTTCAACCTTTTCTGGATCTGGTGATATTCCTTGATCAGAGAATATGTATCCATAGAACTTAATCTTGTTCACTTTGAACATACATTTCTTTCTGTTCAGAGTCAGATTTTTCTCTCTAAGTCTCTGGAACAAAGCTTCAAGAAACTTATCGTGATTTTCTTCATCTTCGGCAAACAAAATAAAGTCATCTGCGATGTTTATCGCGTTTTGTAATCCGTTTAATGCTTGGCGTATTTCGTTGTGCTGCTGATACACCATAGTTTAATTTTTTATATCGCCATTATCCAATATGCGTAGAGAACGTAGTGATATACATTGACTCTTCAGCAAGTGTAATTTGGTGAAATGCTTGAGTCAAGTCCAGCTTACTGAAATATTTCGAATTGTTCATTTTTGCGAGGATTTCATCAATTGTAGGTGTCACGTGTCTCACTCTCTCTCTCTCTTACGATTGCTTTATTAGGTTCACGCATGTCAACACACAGTCTAATTTTCTTATTTTCATTTGGAGCGCATACGATTGGGCTTACCCATGGGAAGGACCAGTAGATTTTTTAATGATGCCCTCTCGTTCTAGACGTTCAATTTCGTCTTTCACATTTTTCCTCATGTGGAACGGAATCCGGCGGTGTGTTTCGGCAACAGGGTTTACATCATTATTAATATGAAGCTTAATTTCTTTGTCTTTTTAGTTTCCGTCACCTTTAAAACGGTCGGAATATTTGTCAACAATGTCCTGCGCTGAGGTGTGTATTTGTTTTATTTTCGACAGAATATTTAATTCTCAACTGCAGTCTGGTAAGACAATAATGATTCACCATTGTGTACTATGTAAAATTCTGCGATTGTTATTCTGTTTTTACTTGCAATTTCACAAACACACTTTCCGAAACAAGAGCCGGTTGAACCGGGTGATGCTCCCCGAATAGGTTTTGGACACAGGAAGGTATACCTCTTGTAGTGTCAGAGTTATGTCAAAGACAAAGTTGAAACTGAAAAAAAACCAAAATATTGTGCACGACACATTGTCTTAATATGGTAATCATTTCTGTGAAATAGTTGTAAAATCTGACTTCAAATAACGATGTTATGGGCCGGAAATGATTTCCTGCAAGGTCATGCTGTGACCTTGACCTTCAAGGTAGCGACCCAAATGTTGCACGCAACACGTCGATACAATATGGTGATTATCTCTGTGAAATAGTTGTTAAATCTGATTTCAAGTAACGAAGTTATGGGCCCGACATGATTTTGCTGCAAGGTCATGCTGTGACCTTGACCTTCAAGATAGCGACCCAAATGTTGCGCGCGACACGTTGTCTTAATATTTTGATCATTTCTGTGAAATAAGTTTAAAATCCGACTTCAAATAACAAAGTTATGGGCCGGACACAAATTCGGGACGTACATACGGACGGACTGAGGGACAGAAGGACTGACGGACGGACAACCGGATGACTATATGCTCCAATGACCATTCACCATACCAAGTTTGAAGTTCCTATGCCTAAGCGTTCTTTAGTGATTGATCAGAAACCGTTTTTACCTACAAGGTCAATGTGACATTGACCTTTGACCCCTTGACCCCAAAATCAATAGGGGTGATCTGCTGGTCATGACCAATCACCATACTAACTTTGAAGTTCCTAGGCCTAATCGTTATTTAGTTATCGATTGGAAACCGTTTTTACCTTACAGGTCAATGAGACCTTGACCTTTGACCCCTTGACCTCCAAATCAATAGGTGTCATCTGCTGGTCATGAACAATCACCATACCAAGTTTGAAGTTCCTAGGCCTAAGCGTACTTAAGTTATTGATCGGAAACCGTTTTTACCTAAAAGGTCAATGTGACCTTGACCTTTGACCCCTTGACCCCAAATCAATAGATGTCATCTGCTGGTCATGACCAATCACCATACCAAGTTTGAAGTTCCTAGACTTAAGCGTTCTTTAGTTATTGATCGGAAACCGAATTCGGGTCGTACGTACGGACGGACTGACGGACGGACAACCCGACGACTATATGCTTCCCCGAAATTTTTCGGGAAGCATAAAAATTGATTGGCTTTGTCTGTCCATAGGTGTATACTTTTACTTTTGATTTTTCCATCTTTGGGTGTGGATTTAGTTTATTATAATGTGTTTAAAGTACTTCCTGTGTCGACGGTAATATCCATGATTTTTTTATTAATATTTATTTTCACGGGCGGTTTTTCCTTGACTTGGCATTTCAGCTCTATGGAATTCAGTTTTAATCCAAATAATGCGTCCTCGGATATCTCCTCTTCGGATATCTCCTCTTCGGATATCTCCTCTTCGGATATCTCCTCAAATTCATTTTCTTTGAAAGATCGTACATTTCCCGATCTTATTGCCCTGCACACGGATTATAAATGATTTTTCTTTCCGCAAGCATAACACCCTTTACCAAAGGCGGGACAAGAGTCCTGATGTGGGAAGTTTCCACCACAGCGTGTACATTTTCTCTGAGAATCACGTCGTTTGGGAGACGTCGGTGTCGACGACCTCGATTTTGTTCATTTGACAGAACCTCACCAGCGGCTTTTCCTTCCATGACCGTTGCTTGTTGTGAAGCAATTTGTGCTGTGCGACACATTGTTATAAGATCTTTTAGGGGCTTCCTCCTTCTAGGCATCTTGTTTTTAATTTATTTGAATTCAAACATTTTATATATTGAGTCTTGATCTGTGAATCGGGGTCTGCAAATTCAAAATCTCTAGCTTTTTGACGTAATTATGTAACATATTCATCTTTACTTTTGTCTTGTTGTGTCACGTTTCCAAATTCAAAACGCAGAAATTCTGTATTCTTTTGTGGTTGAAAATAATCCGAAAGTTCTTTCTTCGTGTCATCATAGTTGTTATCAGCATTGGATAATGTTGGAAAAGTTTTGTAAATTTCAACTACTTCGTCACCTGCGTAGTGTAATAATAAAGCTTTCTTTCTTTTGTTTTTGTCAATTCCGAGTCCATTTATTAAATTTTCAAATTTTTCGACGTAGATACCCCATCTTATACCGACATTGCTTGGATTTTCTTTATTCGTGAATGGTGGGAATGGTATTAATCAAGTCATTTTTGCAAACAAGTGTTCTACACGGATTTTGCTAAATGTTTAAGAACTAATCCAAATTTCAATCTTCACTGTTATTTATTTAATTTCAATTATTCTCGTCGCCATTGTTATATCTGTTATATGTTCCTGGGGGCCGAGTACCGAGTAAGTAACACAATGTATGTTTTATACGTTTATTCACTACGAGCGACTATCGTACACTACTTGGTATTTAAGAGGCTGATACAGAGTGGCTATATGTAACATGATACATATATCTACATCATCATATATTGTATGGGTACTACAATAGTCAATTAGTTATCAAAAAAATACAACCGATATTATATTACAAACTTTGTTCTTAAATTCAATTAGCATAAATTATCCTGAAACACAAATGAGAAATGAGAAATTGTCATCTGCTGAAAATCTCGTCTGCTAAGTTTATCCAGTTGTAAGGAACATTATCAGTGACAAGCGCCTTGGAACCTGATTAAATTACCTATCATCTGATTCAAAAAGTTTTTAAAGGTTGTTAAACATTTTCCCCAGCTGACGAAGGGTTAATAATATAATAAAAGTCGGCGACCTCAACAACCGATATTCAGTATCATAATAATAATATGTATTGGTGATTTTAATATGAATTTGCATTTTAACAGTAGGCCAGATTTAATTACCAAATTTTATTAAACTCAACATGGGACAGCGATTATCTTAATGTTTACTGTTTTAATTTCTATTTCAGGACATAATAAAAACTACTATATGCTGGGATATCTGATTTGGCGTGTTCTGTCTGGACGTCAAGAGAAATAGAATATATGATGCAGATACCTGGACACGCTCGATACCATGTTGATGCTGGCTTTGCCCGAATAAAATAACTTTACCGCAGGACAGACATGGATGCTCTTGTCCACCTAACGGAAGTTGTAAACCAATCGTCATCTGCAAGCCAGTGTATCCGTTACCCTACATGGACATGGCGAGACTGGAAAGGATTTCTGAAAACGTACTTCAAACCGCTCCAAAGCATCAGGTAATTGAAGAGTAAAAAGTACAGTTTTGCTTTATTGTCAGCTTAAGTAAAGACATATTGTAAAATCTACTCGAACCTTATCTATGTAGTGTATACATTACAGTCAAACCTATATATTAAGATCATTCAGTAAAAGGCCAATATGTGGTCTTTATTTACAGGTTAAATACACTGTAAATGTGAAAATTGGAAACAAAACATGTGGTCTTTGGGACATATGGTTTCTGTTCAGAGGTAGTATCTAACAGTTGCCTTTACATGTAAAGTGTAACATTTCATCATTTTGATTTAACAAATTTAATCCTTAAAGTGCTTCTTAAGTTATCATTATAATACATATTTTCATAATGACATTAACATGTATATTTTACCCCTTTCAGAAAGTATCAATATTTTCGTATGAGCAGAGATCATCCTGGAATAGTAGTTGTTAAAGAGAGCTGCGATAAAGCCTAGAAGACGTTCTCCATCATAAAATCCAACAACTTACAGTTTGAACAGGGACACTTGCCAAATGTACTACAACCAGGTGGAATGTCTGCTGAATGTCTGCTGCTAGATATCTATACAGCACAGTTCGGCCTTAAGTGCGACCTGTTTGTCAAGATGAAACATGTTCAGGAGAGCCTTAGACAAGTTTTAATTAGGACACACATGTTACCATGCCAACGGATAGGAAAGACATAATCTGACTCCTGTTACAATGATTGTTTATTAAATATCCAATGAACTCTGTTAAAAATATAATGAATATAAATTATGACAAACTGCATCTATACCTAGTTGTACTTGTGCTTATTAGTTTTATATGAGATATATTGAATTATTTATTTCAACACGGCTATGTACATAACAGTATCTAATTGCAAAAGGCTGTAGATCTATCTCAGGTTCCTTTTGAGATAATTTCAATTTTTTATGTTACTTCAATAATTGCTTAAAACATAAAATTCGATATTTTGGTCAAAATTGCAAGATTTTCTGGAGAACGGCTCTATTATATTCAACAGAAATATGCAATGCTTTACTGCACATCACTTCTTTTTTGCTCAATGCATTTCTACATCATCATGCAATTCCAATCTTTTATGTATTAATTGATATTTTAATTCAATGGATAAGTTGTCAAATAGTTTTTTACAATCCTTAACTGGTTTATCATCAGGAGGTTTACGACCAAAGTAACTTTGAAGTTGTACTGTTCCAGTAAATATACTATGTCCGAAGTGTGCAATTACTGTACATGCTTCATTAACAAGTGTCTTGTATTGTAGACTGTTTGCTTCAGACATCACTCTCAGACAAGTTCTTGCCCGTCTACTTCTATCCTCAAGCGATTGTGTTTTTTGGGCCAAGGCCAATTCTGACTTGAGCCAATCAGACATGACACTCTGGCAACGTGTAATCATTAATTTGGCTTGGTATTCCTCTGCTATGTGCACGACTGAAAGAACATTGTCTTCTGCAAACAGAACGAAAAAGTTATATGTTTCAATAAAGAGGATATGATATGATATTATAATTATGATAATTATGGGAATCATCAACATTATATAGTGTTATAAATTCTTCTCTCTCGTAATTTATAATTTCTACTACTTCCATAATTTCACATATTTGCATAAAATAAACAATAACTGTTTTCAGTTTCATTTCACCATTTATTTATTTGGAAATGTCCTAAATTTCTAATCTACAATTAATATTTAAAAGTACAGAGTTTTTTTTCCTCACACATGGTTGATAAGTCACTGAGAATTTTATATCTAACTGTTAAGATCTCATTCTTGAAACTTTCATCTAGAATCCTGAATCTTCTCTAGCTCTTACAATCTTACTCTTGCATTTTGAATCTTGTTCTTCAATCTTCAATCTAGACTGCCCCTAGAAAATCTTGTCCCAGTATTTATATGAAATACATTGACTCTCCATATTTGGAGGTTACCTTAGTGTTAATTGACAAATTTAAGCCTTCTATACCAGAAACAAACAGACTGATTCCTGGAATATTTATGATGGTAACCAATGATTGAGTTCCATAAACACAACAATTGCAGGCCCCCTGTCCATTAATTTATGAAGGTACCTGTTGACAGAGTTACCACACTAAAATCTCACAGACTGATGCACAGTCTAGCCCCAACAGATTTATAGTAATAAATAATGACAACAATTGAGGTCTCAATTCTCATAAAAACTCAATCATTGAATCAAACCTTAACCAGGTGCCTTGCTAAAACTACAACAATAGTAATATCTTAAAAATATCTACTCTTTTTATTTTCTTACAATATGTGTACTTAATAATTTTCTGTAACTGAAGAATGCGTATCAGAACTTAGAATGTTGTTTAATATCTAAGTTAATGTTGCTTAAATAGTAACACTGAATTCGTTAAAAGCTTTCTACAGCCTTTGCTATAAAGCTTACTCATAAACTAAGAATCTTCATTTCGATATTCCCGAAATTAAAGATATGGAAATTCTATTTTAACGATTCTATGGTATAAGGATTAAGTATACAATATTTTAATCGTTTTTACGCAAATTAAGCAGCGCAAAATATTTGAAATATTAAACTTAGCAATTGCAATGGAGAAAAGCAACACCGAACGCAGGTACTAAATACCCTGAAACGACGGTACCCAGAGAAAAACATACTGAACGGGCTTAATCCGCCCATTTCAAAATGTTAATCTACTACGTCTTCTGCAAAAAGAACGAAAAAGTTATATGTTTATAGATAATAATGATAGGATAATTATGAATATCATCAAAATTATAAAGTAATATTTTTAAAAGGTCTACACTGTTCTTACAATTTGTGTACTAGATACTTTTCTGTAACTAAGTAATGCGTATAAGCACTTATAAGTTAATGTTGCTTAAAAAAGTAGCACTTTGAATGATTTAACAGATTTCTACAGCCTTTGCTATGAAGCTTACTTATAAACTAAAATGTTTCATTTCGATATTCCCGATACTAAACATCTGGAAGATCCATTCTATGGGATAAGGTTTGTTAAACAATATTCTAATCATCTTGATTCGAATTAAGCGCGGTACGAACCATTTAAGATATTAAACTTAACAATAACAATGGAGAGAAACAACACGGAACACAGGTCCTCCATACCCTGAAACAACGGTACCCGGAAAGACACTAAACGGGCTAAATTCACCCCTTTCAAAATGTCAATCTAAATTTTGGATGACAGAATGAATCAATATCCTTCAAGTTTCTAATTCAGTGCTTTCTTATAAAAAAACAACAACAGAATTTGCATTTAACCCATTTTTATACATACATAAAATAGTGTCTTTGTTAAAGTGCCCATCCATGTTTTCAAATTTATGATATATGTCACCTGACTTATCAATAACTTCCATGACCTGCGTAATTATCTATAACAATCTTTCGGAATGAATCCGTAACGTTCAGTTCGTAAAGTTATTTGTGCAGACTTTTTACCTTTTAGGCACTTCTAATATTTAATCCTAAATGAAAGTCACTATTAATGTTTTGCCAATTATTTTGTTTGTTTGTTTGTTTGTTTCATTTAACGCCTTTTCCCAACATTATTTCAGTCATATAGGCGGGTAGTTTCCTAACCATCGTTCCTGGAGAGTTACACCAGTACTAGAGTACCTTCCTCCGCGCTTAACTACCAAAGCATCTCCCGGGGATCGAACCCACGCCAGAGAGGTAACTGGATTAGAAGTCATCGACTCAAACCCCTCGACCACGGAGGCGGTGACCATTCTTATAGTCAATCGTTTGAAATATATAATAATTTTAACTCAACTTGACAATGAAAACAAATGATGTCACTTTAAACCTCATATTGAATTTTAATTTATATTTATAATTCCAATTTTTGTAATTGCTTAAAACAATTTCTTAATAGTTTCTTTTGACATAACATAAAAGGTTACTTACTAGTAACAGACTTTTGCACGTTTGGATGTAAACAAAGTAAGAATTCTAAAACATCTGCGTACTTTTTCCCTGTCATGGTCACGCTTTTATTTTCCTTTTCCTTAAAATCGTGCTCGAACATTGCTTTAAACACTGGGGACACATACTTCAGAAAGTTTTGTGAAACATATAATCTTTTCTCGTCATCAAATACAAACTCTATTTCATCTGTGCACTCTCCAGATTGAGAAAACGGCGTTATTTCGCATTTAATTTCACTGTCCTCCATTTTATCTAATACGTTTTAAGAAATTAAAATGAACACGTCAAAGTAAATGTTAAGTTTTGACGAATCAATAAAATACAATCCCAATTTTCTGATAACAAGTTCAAATTAGGTCTACATGACTTTTAAACTGATATTTTTAGAATTCATAGCGTGTTTAAAAAGATAAAGCAATTTTCTGAAAATGTACCAGTATAACGAGTACAAACTGAACCTGAATTGTAAAACTTTTTTTTTTTCAATTTCAAATTTTATTGCCTGAAACATTATACAATGTTTATAGCATATAAACAACATAAACATATATACATGTTCAATGGATAAGACATGAGGTAAACAATTAACAAGAGCTTAACAAACATACAAAGAGAAGAAGTTCAATACAATATTATCAAAATATGATACCTTAAACAATGCGAATTTTATTTGCAGAAAAAATGAATTTTGCTAAGTTATATAAAGTATTTTTTGATGATGAACACATGATATTTTCAAATTTGTTTAACTTGTGAATTCTTTCTATTTAGATAGATTATTATAATTGATATTTCCTGTACCGCTCTAATAGTTTAAACATAGAATGTAAAGTGTACGTAAATGTAGTAAGACTTCTATTTATAAGTCACGTTGTCTGTATAAAAGCCTTTTAAAATATGGAGGCTATTCGTTGCAAAATGTCCGGCCTCTGCAACAATTAATAGTTCGGTTCAACCAAACAGATTAGTAAAAATCTAATTGTGGATTCGAGAGATACATACTGCACTGGGATTATCTCGATTTGACAAAATGGAAGCTTCATACTTCGGTTCCACTAAAGTATAGCAACGATACTTGCTTTTACGATACATGCAACTTAGATAAATTGCAAACTGTATTTATAAATGTATAACAACTGTATTTAGAAAGGTATAACTTCAAATTTATGTAAACGATAGAATGAATGAACACAACACTTTTGATACCGTGCATTATGACATTGAGAATTGAGAATGTAGATTACCTATATAGATGTTTTAGGTAAGTGCCATGGAACTTCGTGTGAAATCCTTGTACACACCAGTTGACACTCTCAGGTTGACAACACAACACTCTAACGCGATTAACATCGGTAAACGATTTTGAAACTTTCATATATGGCATTATCACGGAAATAGACGAAGAATAAAAGGCGGAGTCAATTTTCACCTAAATAGAGGCAACTGTAATGTAATAACTAGCACAAAATATTTCAGATAAATATTCAGTGTATCCTAGCATCTTTGTATACATCCATTTAAAGATAGTTTGAGTGATACAATGTGATTTGTACGTGGCACAGTGGCTACGAGTTACTTAGTGTCGTGACCACGAATTAATTAAGTTGTTTGCACGAGATAAATATGATTGTTTAAACTTAGAAAATCCCTGATTAAAGTTTAACTTGCAACATTATTTTTGGAAATACTAAACATGTTCACATTAAACTTGAAACGTGCCTTATGGATCATGTTAGAAGGTCACTGTCCAAGGCCCATTTAGTAGAAAAACTTACTTTTCGGCTGCATCCGCCATCTTGTTTGTTTGGGTAACGAACGGCGTGATTCTCTCCATCACCACCCTTGATATCGTTAGGAAAAATTGCGAAACTGGTAATTAGATATTCAGGAATCATAAAATGTCACAATTTAAGATAATGTAAAGATTTTCAAAATCTTTATGATTTCCCTTAATATAATAATATGTTTAATTTGCTGTTTAATGTCGAACGATACCTTTACCTGTCCTCTTGGCTTTACTGAAGAAAAGACTTGTTTGACTTTTACCATTCACGCATTCTCAATATCATTTACAGAATAGATAGAAACGCTTTCCACGCAGCATATTCGTCTTATTATGTGCTATATGTTTTATTTAAATAAAGCATCTGTTCCATGAAACATGTTCCGTTGTATTAAATCAAAACAAAAAAGTGGTCAAATGTCATGATTTGAAGAAATATTTATCGCACAATAGTAAAAAATGAAACATTCGTGACTGTCTCTGTAAGAAAAATAGACATTAAATCCTTTCATGTTTCAATTGGTCTTTTATAAAACAATTGGTTGGTGTTTTTATATCTCACAATGCCTTAGCGTGAATTTAACAGTGGAACGTACCGAAAACTATGATAAAAATGTAAACAAAATTGTTGTTTCCTCCTGTCCACTGATACATGTGGACATTTGGAGTGTGTTTTTATACAGTGAAGAAAATACTTAAAAAATAAAAATATTTTTAAGTTTGAAGTTTTCTGGCAAGTAATTGGCCATATTGGTTAAAATAGTGTATTTTAAAAGTGGTGTATAAAGATGCCGTAATTGATGGATTATTTTCTGAGAAAATGAAAACGTAATTTTTGCCGCGAAACGTACGTTACTGATGCTACAGGAACTGATGAAAATGTAAAGAGGTAGACTTGTGTCAAGCAGTTAAAGCTTCCTTCAATTAGAAGTTTTGTGTTGAGAAATTGTTATATAATTGCTCAAGACTGTGTCCAGATCTTAATTGAAAAGTGGTCAGAAATGTACGTTACCGAAACGAACGTTACCGCAATTTAAAAAATATTCACTACACTTAAAATATGATACCTTAGGTAAGAAAACTTATATGAAGCGAAGATTTTTGTAACATGAAAGCCTAAATAAATATTGGATTGTGTCACTGTGGATATAATTTAAGGCAAATTCATGTTTGATATACGATGTCACAATATATATTAGAAAACATTTTATGTATATAAACATATATCTACTGAGAACATTCTGCCGGATTTTGAGATGTGATAGTATGTTTTTTCGCAATTGTAAACAAAAGGTAGTAGTGGAAAGTATACACTGAAAGACTTTTCTAACGCAACACGTGTGCTTTTAAGTGTATTTGGGTGATTAAAGAATGGTTATTGGTGACATTAAGAGTATAGATAAATGAACACCTGGCACATGTATCGTAACAAAATTATTGTAGTCAATGTATGAAAAAGTATTAAATTTGACAGAAATAAAACATGAGTCACAGAGAATTAATCTCAAAATTCAAAACACAACTGTTTTAACACAGCTCTTATCACAGAATAAGTAAAACATAATATTAATCACTTTATATCCAATATGTCCTACCTGAGCCTGTATAACTTTCATACACCTCTGTCTCATTGACATTACATAATTCCTCAGAAATCTCTGTGGAATGTTCCTCCATTCCTGCACCAGGGATTGTTCCAGCTCTGGTAGGTTCAGGGGTTTTCAGTATCAATTGAATTAAAGAAGTAGCCAAGTTCATTACTCAGTTGTTTTTTCTGAAAGCCTTTGTTGACAATTTTAATTAATAATTCGTTATCGGATCGTAACAATTTCTTTTTTTTTTCGGGGGGGGGGGGGGGGGGGGGGGGGGGGGGGGGGGGGGGAGGGTCATTTCATTTCTAGTTAAAACAATAGACATGAGTTTAAGACAAGAAATGTCGAACAACACGTATGAACCACATTCTAGCCCTTGACTCATACTATTGGTAATTTTGTTGTAGAAACCTGCCATCAATTGGTACATGGAAGTGCTCAGTTTTGGAAAAAAGGAACAATTATGACCTACTAGTTATAACCAATCAATATGTGAAATATAAAGACCTTGACCTTTGAACTAGTGACCCCATTATGACTTATCAATATGTAAAATATGGAGACTTTGTGATAAAAAATTTTCAAGGTAATGAGCGAAACACATTTTAACATTTTAGGCCCCATGACCTTTACATTTGAACAAGTGACCCCAAAATCAATAGGGATCATCTACTACATATGGACAATCAATATGTGAAATGAGAAGAATTTGTAATAAAGTTTTCAAGATAATGACCGGAAAACATTCTGATATTTCAGGCACCTGTGACCTTAACCTTTGACTAAGTTACCCAAAAATCAAAATAGGTCATCTTCTAGTTTTGACCAATTAGTATGTAAAATATAGTTTTTTAAAGAAAATCAGCGAAAACCAGTCTGAAATTTAAGGTCTCAAAGACTTTGACCTTTTAACTAGTGATCAAAAGTCAACAGGGGTCATCTACTACACTTGTCCAATCTATATGTGAAATATGAAGACTTTGTAACAAAATGGCTTTCAAGATAATGAAAACTAGAAATGTGTCGTCACGCAACGGATGCAGCCAAAATTTCAAATGTTATAATATTTAGTTTCAAATTTGTTTGCACAAATTATTTTTTTCATTTGAAGTTCAAAGCCTTTAAAACTATTCAATGTTAACACAAACCATTTTTATACAAAGTGCATGGCACTGAAACTTTTCAGTGTTAACCTTTTGTAAATTGCATATTGCATATTTGTAGCCAAAATAATGGCTACATACATTTCCACAAATGTATGAGTGCTGAAACTGCAAATTCAAAATTACTCAATCATTCAAGAAAGGTAACTTTCTCCAAAATCATTGAACCACGAGCAGATTCAAACTTGAACTGCATATTCCTAAGATGCATCTATATGTCAAATTTAAGTTGAATGTGTACAACCATTGGGGAGATAATGAACGGAAACTTTCTGATTTTTCTTTCAAAGTTCAAGAGGGATAACTCTGTCAGCTATCATCAGACCATGACCAAATTTGAAATTGACCAAGGCATTATTATGACATATCCATATCTCTTTAATTTGAGATGAATATGTACACCTGTCGGGAAGATAACGAATTGGAACTGAAAATTTCTTTTTTTCTTTTTTTCAAAATTAAAGGGGCATAAATCTGCCAAAAACATCGAACCATGACAAAATTCAATCTTGACCTGCGCATTTCTTTGACGTATCAATATGTCAAATAAGAGTTGAATGTGTAATACCCTAGAGGAGATAATAACCGGAAAATGAAAATTTCATATTATTTTCAAAGTGAAAGGACCTTAACTCTGGTGATAACTTCATTCCACATTCTTGTAATCTTGATAAAATGTTAAGTCTTTGGAGATGCTGTTCAAATAAGTTGCTAAAAATGATTAAGAAGATCACATAAATCTTCATATTTAGTTCTCCTAGGCATTCTTCCATCAGGCGTTGAAAAGTAGCATGACTGTTGCATAAGCCAAAAGGCAGTTTTAGCTCACCTGTCACAAAGTGACAGGGTGAGCGTTTGTGATCGCTTTTCGTCCGGCGTCCGTAAACATTTAGTTTACTTTAAAAGACATTTCCTCATAAACCACTAAGCTAATTTCATCCAAACTTCACAGGAATGATTCTTTGGGAGTCACCTTTAAAAATTGTTCAAAGAATTTAATTCCATGCAGAACTCTGGTTGCCATGGCAACCGAAAGAAAAAACTTTAAATATCTTCTTTTAAAAAACTTTTAAAAAAAGAGCAAGAGCTATGATATTTGGCATGAAACATCTTCCAAGTTTGTTCAAATAAAATCCCTGGGGTCAAAATTGGTCCCACCCCAGGGGGTCATTGATTTTCCCTATATGCATATAGTAAAAACTTAAAAAATCTTCTTTTAAAAAACCCAAAGAGCTAGAGCTAAGATATTTTGCATGAAACATCTTCTAGTGAGTGTCTTTCAAGTTTGTTCAAATAAAATCCCTGGGATCAAGATTGGTCCCACTCCAGGGGGTCAATGATTTTCCCTATATGTATATAGTAATGACTTAAAAAATCTTCCTTTTAAGAACCCAAAGAGCTAGAGCTGAGATATTAAGCATGAACCATGTTCTAATGGGTGTCTATCAAGTTTGTTCAAATAAAAGCCTTAGGTTCAAAATTGATTCCACCCAGGGGGTCATTGATTTTTCCCTATATGCATATAGTAAAAACTTAAAAAATCTTCTTTTAAAGAGCCCAAAGAGCTAGAGTTTAGATATTAAGCATGAAACATCTTCTAGTAAGTGTCTACCAAGTTTGTTCAAATAAGAGCCCTGGGGTCAAAATTGGCCCCGCCCCTGGGGGTCATTGATTTTCTTTATATGTGTGTAGCAAAAACTTAAAAAATCTTCTTTGGAAAAACCCAAACAGCTAGAGTTTAGCTACTAAGCATGATATATCTTCTAGTGAGTGTCTACAAAGTTTGTCCAAATAAAAGCACAGTGGTCAAAATTGACCCGCCCCGTGGGGGTCATTGATTTTCCTTTTATGTGTATATGAAAAACTTAAAATCTTCTTTAAAAAAAACCCAAATAGCTAGAGTTTAGATATTAAGCATGAAACATCTTCCAGTAAGTGTCAACAAAGTTTGTTCAAATAAAAGCCCTGGGGTCAAAAATGGCCTCGCCCCAAGGGTGTCATTGTTTCTAACTATATGTGTATAGTAAAAACTTAAAAAATTTTCTTTTAAATACCCAACGAGCTAGAGCTTAGATGTTTAGCATGAAAAATCTTCTAATGGGTGTCTACCAAGTTTGTTCAAATAAAAGCCCTTGGGTAAAAATAGGCCCTGTCTGGTGGGGGATCATTGATTTTCCTTTTATATGTGTATAGTAAAAAACCTAAAGAGCTACAGTTTAGATACTAATCATGAAACACCATTGAGTGAGTGTCTACCAAGTTTGTTCAATAAAAACTCTGGGGTAAAAATTGGACCCGTCGGGGGAGGGGGTCATTGTTTTTCATTATATATGTGTAGTAAAAATTAAACATCTTCCTTTAAAATGTCAAAGACCTAGAGCTTAGATATTTAGCATGAAACATCTTCTAATGGTTGTCTACCAAGTTTGTTCAAATAAAAGCCCTTGGGTTTAAACTGGCATAGCTCTGGGGGCCTATATACAGGTTAGCGACTTCAGGGCCATTATGGCCCTCTTGTTTTATGTATACTTTATTAAAGGTCAGCATTGCTATGTGTTTATAAAGGTATATCATATTCTAATTGTAAAAAAAAACATTTGTTTATAGTAATTAAAATTTACTTCTTCAGGATTTTCATATTAAATGTATCTTTTAGTAAATGATAGGATGAAGAAGACAATTATGGAGAAGGATACAAAAATTTAACAAGGAAAGTCCTTTGCTTGAGAATGTGTATTTATGCGTCTCCTTTTTTTTTTATAAAAAAACCGGTTTGACAACTTCACTGTTAATTGTTTGTTTTACATATGCTGATCATTGATCATATAACTACTTTGTTAATTTCACTGGGGCTAACCATGCATTGTGTAACTCGGTGAACTGATCCCATTTTATTTTTGTAGAAAATGTTACCATTTCTAGTCCACACACCTTCCACTTCATCCGACAGTTTTTTCCTGATACATGTAAAAACGTGTTGATTCAAACAAGTAAGGTCTTCATTAACGTAAATTCCTGATCCCTTTAATAGTTTCCGATTTTTTAATATCTCTACTTTTGTACCCCGTGAGCAGAAATTTTTTTTAACCTCTTGTTTTAAGACTTCATTTTCAGTTTCCTTTTCAAATGATTTTCCTTCAAGAATCTCGATTCTTTTACTAACAGATGACAGCATTTCTTCTTTCATTTGACTGAACATGTTTTTATCATATCTTTTAAGCTACCATCATCTTTTGTGTACACTTTTGAAAGCTTCAAGTTTATATCTTTTTACTGTTTGTTAATTTTGTTTAGTTGTTATGTATCAGTTTCTTGCATTAATGTGTCATCCTCAATATCTTGTTTACCTTTCTTCTTTTTCTTCTTTTTCTGTTTTTCTCCTATTGTACACGTACCAGTACTAGTATCTAATGTGCTAAGTACATGCTTCTCTTTTCCTTTTTTTCTCATCGTTCATTTCATCATTTTCATCAGAAAAAGAGATATTTTTTTCTTTGATATTTGACATTTTAATCAATTTCTATATATTTCAATATTGAACGGTTAGACACTGTGGTTTTCAAATATCTGCCTGGTTTCCATTTAGCAATAGAAAATATTTCATGACTTTTTGTTTAGAATGATTTTTCAGTTACCTCAGTTCAATAATGCACTATCTCTGTGCGAAATGATATAGCAGCTAGCTCTTTCTTGCGAAATGTTGAATTTGGCTATTTATAGAGACATAATGCACCAATATTTTTAATAGTTCACAAAAGTTTTTTTTTTTATAGAAATTATAGTTACCAAAGTATATCCTTATACAAAAACTTTTATCTATATATCCTTTAGACACATTTGATATAACACTTTGCACTTATTTATTGTTTATATATCAATATTCCTCGAGTGGACAAAAAAACAAACATCCATTACCGCTTGGTACCCGAAAACCGAAAAAGTATGGTATAATTGATTTAGAATTATTTCCTTTCATAACTGATATCCTAACCTAACATAAGATAAAGAATTGTCTCCCCAGTCCTTACCCACCAGCATTATAGAGCCTGGTTAGAGTACAGTCACATCTGTGAACAAAAGTCATGTAAAGGAGAGACTATTTACAGACTGATCTCTATTTAGAGGTGGTCTTTAACACAGGGTTGACTTTATATGAATGTGCTATATACTGGCGACAAAGGCAAAATACTTATAGTTCAGTCAAGCACACTGTCTCTTTTACAGCTATTGATTCTTATATGTACTTATAAAGCCTTTCCCTTCTGTTTTTACAGATGTAATAACAAAGTACTGTACAGTAACTTTGTTGGAATAGATATCTACCTTAATGGCAAGAAAGTTAATGTTGTACAGGTAATTTGAATTCTTTTGTCAATTTAGGGAAAGTTTTATTAAAAATAATAGAGGGTAACATTAACATCAGTAGAAGCAAGAAGACACATTTAAAACCCAAGCAGCAGAGTGACAGATTGAATAATCTGAGGGTTTCTGCAGATAATAATGCACAAAGCAAGAGGACGCATTTAAAGTCCAAGCAACAGAGTGACAGATTGAATATCTGAGGGCTTCTGCAGATAATAATGCACAAAGCAAGATGACACATTTAAAGTCCAAGCAACAGAGTGACAGATTGAATAATCTGAGTGTTTCTGCAGATAATAATGCACAAAGCAAGAGGACGCATTTAAAGTCCAAGCAACGGGGTGACAGATTGAATAATCTGAAAGCTTCTGCAGATGATAATGCACAAAGCAAGAGGACGCATTTAAAGTCCAAGCAACGGGGTGACAGATTGAATAATCTGAATGCTTCTGCAGATGATAATGCACAAAAAAGGTGCATTAGCACTATTCTTGGTTTAAAAAAAAATGTCCTTATCGGTACGCGAGTTTTAATCCCGTTATGGACCTTGGATTCTTTCATGTGAGGAAGCTATTCAGCTAGATGGCAAAAACCTCAGTGCACGTGGTTCTACTAATGTACCCACTTGAGCCTGAAATAATACACTGTGGGGCACCTAAGGCGTTCTACTAGTAAATCTGGAAAGTTGTCATATGACCTTTACTGTATTAGTACGAAGAAAGACCCAACAAAAAACAAAAGCAATGTAACTACATAAAAAAAACACCAAAAAAAAAAAAAAAAAAAGTAAAAAAAGTACAGCAGGTAAGTTGCCATTTGATCTTTATCATATATGTTTGATTTTACACTAAACAAACATAAAAATAATAAAAGTAAATGATGATATTTTCCCCACTGTATAGGCTCTATGGCCGCTGGAACCAAGGGACGTGACTTAAGATGCATGAAGTGTTCTACAGACTGATTGCCAACACATATGACATACCAAGATACAGTCTACATTATAAAACTGATGCCCCGCTCAATATAAGAGCCATTTTCTACGTACCTAAATACAAACCATGTGAGTATAATGTGATAAACTAAAAATCATGATATGGATTTGACCTGCTTTGAATTGTTACAAACCATTTGAAATTTAAGGGATGTCAACATATTTAAAGATAACTTGGTTATAAAGGTTTTGGAAATATTGTATTATAATTTTGTCTTTTATAACTTAAACACGCTTGAAATTCTTATATTTTGATAATAAAAAGTCTTAATTTTATTGGTTGATTTTTCAATCTTGTTTTATCTAAATTTTACAGTTACAGTAGAACCCCACTAATAAGACCGCTCCTGGTGCTGAAGATAAATGGTCTTAATTTTTATTGTCTTTTAAAGTAATGTTGTCATCATCGGACAGTTTTTGGAGCCAAGGTGTAACCATATGATAAAGTGATTTGTAAAATATTCTGAATGAAATGAAGTATTATCTAGAGCATTTAGGGGAAAGAAAAAAATCATTATTGAACATTTACTCTTGATTTTTGATAAGTTTGTTTTCGTTTCTTTATTACTATTAAATAGCTAAATATCAGAATGATAATGAAATATCATCAGTATAGTGTTAAAACACCTGTTACAAAGCAGTCTGCAAAAAATAAGTAAAGCCTGAGACCAAGTCCAGTAAAATCCCATTTGGGCTTGCAAATGTAGGAAAATAGTCACCAGGACTAGCAATGTTTTGCTAACAACTCTTGTTAGAGATTTTGAGGCTAGTTAAAATTGGTTGGAGCTTTATAGTATTGTACTGGGAAAAGTCCGAATGAATATGAAAATAAAAAGTTTTTGTGCAGACTGACAAAGGAATCCAATTGAAAGTAAGCAGAATTTACAAACAACAAAACTTTCAAGAAAAACAAACTGCTAAGCTTAATTTCAATTGGAAAATATCGTTAAAATCAACAAAGCTTTCAATTTTCTTGTTTTGTTACCATTCAATAAAGAAACCCTTTATTATTTTAGCATTGTTTGACATGAGTCGTGAGTGTAAGATGTATAATCTCAACATTGTTTGACATGAGTCGCGAGTGTAAGATGTTTAATTTCAGCATTGCTTGACATGAGTCGTGAGTGTAAGATGTATAATTTTTAGCATTGTTTGACATGAATCGTGAGTGTAAGATGTATAATTTCAACATTGTTTGACATGAGTCGTGAGTGTAAGATATATAATTTCAACATTGTTTGTCATGAGTGTAAGATATAGAACTTCAACATTGTTTGACATATTTTGTGAGTGTAAGATGTATAATTTCAACATTAATTGACATATGTTGTGAGTTTAAGATATAGAATTTCAGCATTGTTTGACATGAGTCATGAGTGTAAGATATAGAACTTCAACATTGTTTGACATATGTTGTGAGTGTAAGATGTATAATTTCAACATTAATTGACATATGTTGTGAGTTTAAGATATAGAATTTCAGCATTGTTTGACATGAGTCATGAGTGTAAGATATAGAACTTCAACATTGTTTGACATATGTTGTGAGTGTAGGATGTATAATTTCAACATTGTTTGACATGAGTCGTGAGTGTAAGATATAGAACTTTATAGCATTGCAATATTGTTTGACATGAGTCGTGAGTGTAAGATGTATAATTACAACATTGTTTGACATGAGTCGTGAGTGTAAGATATAGAACTTTAACATTGTTTGACATGAGTCGTGAGTGTATGATGTATAATTTCAACATTGTTTGACATGAGTCGTGAGTGTAAGATATAGAATTTCAAAATTGTTTGACATGAGTCGTGAGTGTAAGATATAGAATTTCAAAATTGTTTGACATGAGTCGTGAGTGTAAGATATAGAATTTCAACATTGTTTGACATGAGTCGTGAGTGTAAGATATAGAATTTCAACATTGTTTGACATGAGTCGTGAGTGTAAGATATAGAATTTCAACATTGTTTGACATGAGTCGTGAGTGTAAGATATATAATTTCAAAATTGTTTGACATGAGTCGTGAGTGTAAGATGTATAATTTCAACATTGTTTGACATGAGTCATGAGTGTAAGATGTATAATTTCAACATTGTTTGACATGAGTCGTGAGTGTAAGATGTATAATTTCAACATTGTTTGACATGAGTCATGAGTGTAAGATGTATAATTTCAACATTGTTTGACATGAGTCATGAGTGTAAGATATATAATTTCAAAATTGTTTGACATGAATCATGAGTGTAAGATGTATAATTTCAAAATTGTTTGACATGAGTCATGAGTGTAAGATGTATAATTTCAGCATTGTGTGACATGAGTCATGAGATCGAAGTTAGTCTACAGCTGTACAGTAGGAAAGTTATGATCATGTCCAAGTCCAACACAATACTTCCAAAATGGCTCAGATTTATGAAAGGAATATCTTTTTCATATTTTTCATATGTACACTTTAGAACTTGCACCAGTATATGCGAACTTTTTTCAATGTTCAAGAGGGAGAATTTACTTTAAAAAAGAGGGGGATTTTGTAACTGACAATAGACATAGATGGAAATGAGGGATATTTCTTTTTTTTAAATGCCTCTTATTCTAAGAAAAATATTTTGAAATTTGAAAGGAGAAAGAGGAAGTCTCCCACTAAAATAGGTAGAGTTCAGATGTATGGAATATGATGTCATAGATAATGTTGAATTGATATAAAAACAAAATGTGATTGCTGTATTACTAAATGAATTTAATAAATTTATTACATAGGAACAGAACAGAATTATCACACCAGTTATGAAAAGAACAATTGTTCTCTATAACCTGATTTTTATGTAATATATACATTGACGTAGTAGTGTATGTTCATAATTATATAAATGTAGCAGAAAGGTAACAGAGGACATGATTGCTAGTATGATCTGGTAATTGGAAAAAAAAAGATGTAAGGCCTTCATGACTGAGTGGTTAAGGCGGTTGACTTAAAACCACTTGCAGAACACTGCTCTGGGTTTGAATCCGAACAGTTACTTTGGATTCTTTCATGCGAGGAAGCTGAGAGCTAGCTTATGAAAAATCTATGGTTTTACTCAGGTGCCTGAAATAATGCATGGAAGGACACCTGAGGTCTTCCTCTACCAGTAAAGCTGGAAAGATGCTATATGACCTATACATTTTGATGCAATGTAAAACACAACAAACAAAAAAAAATGAATAAATAAAATAAATGAAAAACATATCCAATTTATTGACATCAAATATGTAAAAAAAAAAAGATATTTTAAAATGTTAATATTTAAATAATTCTTTATGCTTTAAAGAAAACTTGTTGATAGTGAAGACATTCCACTCAATTTAAGCAGGGAGTTGTTACAAGACAGTGGATTGATCAAGTACAGTCAACTTACATATTTTATTTACATAAAAAAATTAAGCCTCAACTTTTCCCAAAAATTAACAGCAGTTGTATTCTGTTATACATTTTCATTTTTCTTTACATTACCATTCTCTTTGTCCAACAAATCATTAAAGTGGTAGGGTGGCCAAAGGGTAATGCGTCAGACTAATCATCTATGGATTGCTGACCGCGTGGGTTCAAACCCTGTCAGGGGCAAGCCATTGTTTCTTTGTGCAAGAAACTTCTTATTTATTGCCTAATACTGGTTAAAGGATTACAGATTAGTAATTAATGGTCCCTGGTTCCATCCCGAGGGGAGTTGCAATTTCTCCATCAGAATTGATCACTCAAATTGAGTCTAATGGTCATATTTCTTCCACTGATTCAGAAATCATGTAGTATAAGTAGTTAATCACTTGCATAGAAATTGGTTATAACTTGTTAATTATCCAGAAAAGCTGGTTAACTGGCTCCACTATTAAGTTGATCTTCAGTGGTACAAGTACTCCTAAACAAACACGTTGTCTTTTTTTGGTTATTTGTGGATGGTACCTGAGCCTTTTGATTTTGATTTATTAGAATTGGCAATAAAAAAAAAAAACTTTTTATGCACCCGCCATAAAATGGCTAGGACATAAAGTGTTATCCTGTTCCGTCATTCCGACCTCTCCTTCCGTCATTCCGTCCTTCCGTCATTCTGTCATTCCGCCATCATTCAGTTTCAGTTCATTATCTTAGTAATGGATGCACACATTTAAATGGATAAATCATGAGAAAATACAGGTCAAGTTCGAATTTTGGTCATGGTCAATGATTTTTGCCCCTTTCACTTTGAAAATAATGAAAATAATATAAAATTTTCATTTTCCGTTCATTATCTACCCCATTATTGCACATATTCAACTCAAATTTAATATATGGATTTGTCAAAGGAATGTGCAGGTCAAGTTTATTTTAGGTCATGGTTCGATGATTTTTGGCAGAGTAATGCCACTTTGAAAATAATATGAAATTTGCAGTTTCTGTTCATTATCTTTCCAATGGTATTATACATTCAACTCAAATTATTATATATTTGGCTACGTCAAAGGAACGTTCTGTTCAAGTTCGAATTTGGTCACGGTTCGATGATTTTTGGCAGAGTTATGCCACTTTCACTTTGAAAATAATATGAAATTTTCAGTTTCCGTTCATTATCTTCCAAACTGTATTACACATTCAACTCCAATTTGACATTTGGATACGTGAAAATAGGCAGGTCAATATTAAATATGGTCATGGTTATTTGATTTTTGGCAGAGTTATGCCCCTTTCACTTTGAAAATAATATTATATTTCCATTTACGGCTCATTATCTCCCCAACGGATAATACATTCAACTCAAATTTGACATATGGATATGTCAAAGGATGCACAGGTCAAGTTCGAATTTGGTCATGGTTCGATGATTTTTGGCACAGTTATGCCCCTTTGACTTTGAAAATAAAATGAAATTTTCAGTTTCCATTCATTATCTCCCCAATAGTTGAACATTTAATGATGATAGCTGACAGAGTAGCTGACAGAGTTATCCATCTTGAACATTGAAACAAATCAAAAATATTTAGTTTCTTTCATTATATCCCCAATGGTGTACACATTCAACTCCAATTTGACATAAAGGTACATCTTTGGAATAAGCAGTTCAAGTTTGAATTTGGTCGTGGTTCAATGATTTTGGACAAAGTTATCTCTCTTGAAGGTTGGAAAAATCTTGAATTTTCAGTTTCAGCGCTCATACTTTTGTGGGTAAGTATGTAGCCATTAATTTGGCTACAGATATGCAATATGCAATTTATATAACGTTAACACTGAATAGTTTCTGTGCCTTACACTTTTGTTTAAAAATGGTTTGTGTTTACATTGAATACTTTTAAGGGCTTTGAACTTAAAATGAAAAAAGTAGTTGGTGCAAACAAATTTGGAACTAAATATTGTAACATCTGAAATTTTGGCGTGACGACACATTTCTAGTTGTGAAAAGCACTTAATATGGGGACTTTGGGGTACACAGTAATTAAACATTGCCTTAGTTAATAACCTTAAATCTGATTACATACATTTATTCTTATTTTTTTTTAAAAAAAAACACTTCATAGAAAAGTATTGCTTAATTGGATTTAAGTGCCCATTTAAGCATATATAGTATGTGTGTAGATATAGTCAAAATATCTTAACATTTTGCCCATGTTTATGATAGTTTATAGATGTGAAGAAAGTTGTCATTTATCTCATCTTTTCGTCGGCCACTGAAATACAGCTTCTTTGTTTCCTCACACCAGCAAACAGCATATGGACTTTGCAAATTCTTCAACACCACCTTTCTTGAGGAACAGTCTCCTGATATCTCTTTTATAACATGTCTCCGCTAGTCACACACAAAGACAGTACCATCATCTGACAGTGATATCCCACTTGGGAAACTCATACCACTGTAACTACTTATCGAATCACCCTGCCAGTTTAATCTTGTAACTGTCGTCATGTTACAGTCAGATACATAGATAGAACTTTTGTTACTTGTGATAAACCATGGATATTTGAAAACATTATTTCCATCAATTGTTGTTTGTATTGCGGCATTCAGGTCAAGGATCTGAAGTTTTGCAGGATTAAGGAATGACACAACAAATTTACCTTGGTAACAGCTTATACCATAACACTTTCCATCAACCTTCACAGTGTGCTTCTTTATGAGTTTGTTTAATGAGATTGATATAAATTGTATTGTTTGTTTGTAAGGAAGTGTGACAGCTAGTTCAGTACTGGTTACTGGAGTGATATCCCATGGTTGATCATCTAGTTGTAGTTGATAAGACACAGATTGACTGCTGGTATCCACCATCTTTACAGCTTTGTTATTATAGTCAGCGATGATAAGAAGATCACGAGTCAGCAGAGTCATTCCTGATATCCAGCATTTGTCTTTATCTTTTGATGTCTTCACATGTATGTCTCCCTCATGTGATGATTGTCTGGACTGTATTTGTATGGGTAGAGCTTCTTTATTTAAAGTTCTCTTTGTCAGTGTACCAAAAGACTTCTCTGCTTTAAGGTTGGTTAATATTGCCACATTTTCTTTAAAGTTGTGCTCTTTGATATCATATAAAGAAAATTTTAGTTCCTTTTCCTCCATATCTGTCAATGTTTTCTCAGCAAGTTTGAGTTCCATGCAGAGTTTGTCAAATTGTTTAGATATGTTGAGTTGTTTGATTTTATCTGTGGATGCCTTCAGAGATTTGGTAACTTCTTCACATGTTTTTTCTGCTGCTTTCAGATGTTTGTTGTTTTCTTGTTCTATGACATTAGCTGCATCTTCAGCCTGTCTCTCAAGTTCATCTAGTCTTTGGTTGATTTCTTGCCTAAATATTTTGATTTCTGCCAATGTTTCTTTGAGAGAGCTGTTTGATTTGTATGTCATGTTCTTGACATCTTTTAATATCTGTTGAAAATGGTCACAAGTGGTATTTACTGCATTCAGGGTAACTTGATATTCTTTGCTGTCTATTAAATCACCAGAAATGTCTGGTATATAATTGACATTACATGAAGTAGCTTGATGTTCAAGGGTAACACAAACACTGCAGAGAAATTCTACATGATCGTGACAGTAGAACTTGATCATTTCTTGTGGATGTTTGAGACAGGGTGTGGTCAGGACATCAGGCTGGCCGTTGTGAATAGATGTTGAGGGTTGCTGCAATACTTTAGGCATATTAGTAGCGTCCTGAAGTGTGTGATGTTTTGAAAACCTACTGACTTTGTGTGCTGTAAAACAATTATTGCAGAGGTGTTCCTTGCAGTCAGTACAGTAACCATGGGCAGGTAGTCTAGGCCCTTCCTCGCCACAAGGCTGGCAGTAAATTTTAAGATCTTCATCTGATGCCATGGATGTTGTTGATGATGAAAATTGTTTTGATGCTTTCTTTCCTGAGACTGCCATGTTTTACCTAAAATGTATTATAATAGACTAACTCCTGAATTAAGAATATGTGACTTTTCCCAAGCTATTCCGTAGGTACAAACAAACTTTTGCTGTTACAGCTTTGAAAATGATCCTGACAGGTTGACTAATCTAGTTTGTTGGGTAATGTACCATGAAACTATAACGGTAAAAGTTTGTTTGTACCAACGGATTAGCTTTGAAAACCCCGCATTTGCCGAGTTATAGATAATATCTATAGATTACGATGTATTGTATGTTTTCAAAAACATAAAACACGAGATTCATCGATGATTTGACACAAAGATAAAGTCTAGTTATTCCCCGCCGATGGAATCGGGAGGGGGAAATTGTTTTGGCGTTGTCCGTCCTTCCGTCCGTCCGTCCCACTTTCGTGCCCGGTCCATAACTTTTTCATTTACCAAAGGAATCTGAAATAACTTGGCACACATCTTTGTTATAATAGAACGATGTGTCATGCACAACACCCAGACCCCTACCTCCATGGTCAAGGTCGCACTTGCTCATTCAAGGTCAACATTGTCTATTTGAGGGTATATGTCGTGTCCGGTCCAAAGCTTTCTTTTCTTTGATGGGATTTTGTAAATAAAATTTTTCACAATGATAATGAGACGATGTATCATGCGCAATAACCAGTCACCTCCCTCCAAGGTCAAGGTCACACTAGGAGGTCAAAGATAAACAGGGTATATTTTGTGTCCGGTCCATAACTTTTTCATAGATCAAAGGATTTTGTAAATACTTGCCACAAATAGTCACTATAATAAGACGATGTGTCATGCGCAACACCTGCATCCCTACCTCCAAGTTCAAGGTTCTAAAATTATATTTTAACAAAAAATGAAAGTTCACTTCAAACTTGAAATTCTTGTTAGTCTGCTTATCACATTTACATAATTTTCCCCTTTCTTTATTGATATGATTGAATTATATTATAAAGCAATTGAAAAAATGGAGCGCTCTGTCTACTGACTGGTTTGATTACAAATATAAATATAATTAAAAGGCATGCAAAAATACCGGTAACCCAGTCCAGAAGTTTTTCAATACCATGACTTTGTGTTTCAAAATATATGTATATTTAATTGAACTTCCTTTTAAAAAAATCCTTTATAAAATAATAATGCTCACTAGTTGTGAGAGAGTAATTTTTTGTAGACATTAAGATATTTAAAAAAATTATTGAACCTTGAAATTGTAATCCTCAGAGATTGTCTCACATTTTCCAAATGTAAATATTTGGTACGTGGATTTTGCTCTGTTTTTACTTCCTTGTTTTAAAACACTGATAACATTGTAAAGTTACAAGTTTAAACCAGTCATTTATTTCGTAAATAAAGAGTGTAGTGTGCGAGAAACTATTTAATTTTAGCATTGTGTTTTTTAATCAGTATTTTAACTTGTTAAGAATATAAAAAAAGTCCTGATATTTATGCTCCTGAAGGGTGAGTATATAGTTCCCGCTTTGTCCATCCGTCCAGTTGTCAGTCCATGTGTCCTCTTTTCTTGTCCGGGACATAACTTTGTAACAACAAGAGGTATCAACGTGAAACTTTGTAGGTAGATAGATCTCATTTGGTAGAGGTGCAGTGCAAAAGAACCATAAAACTGCCCTGCCTAATTTTGGAGTTATGGCCCTTTGTCCATTTTTACACTTTGAACTTTGTCTGGAACATAACTCTGAAACTATAAGAGATATCAACATGAAACTTTGTAGGTAGAAGTTCTCATTGGGCAGATGTGCAATGCACAATAATTGTAACTCTGCCCTGCCTTGATTTGGAGTTGTTGCCCTTTGTTCATTTTTATACTATGAACTTTGTCTGGGACATAACTTTAAATCTATAAGAGATATCAACATGCAACTTTGTAGGTAGATAGATGTCATTGAGTAAAAGTGCAGTGCAAAACCACCACAACTCTGCCTTGCCTAATTTTGGAGTCGTTGCCTGTTGTTCATTTTTACACTCTGAACGTTGTCCAGGACATAATTCTGAAATTATCAGAGGTATCAACATGAAACTTTGTAGGTAGATAGATCTCATTGGGTAGACGTGCAGTGCACAATAACCATAATTCTGCCTTGCCTAGTTTTGGAGTTGTTGCCCTTTGTTCATTTTTTACACTTTGAACGTTGTCCTGGACATAGTTCTGACAGTATAATAGATATGAACAAGACACTTTGTATGTAGATATATATCATTGAGTATATGAGCAGTGCACAGAACAGTCACTTTATCTTGCCTAAGTTTGGAATTATTGCACTTTGAATTTTGTCCGGGCCATAACTCTGAAACTACAAGAGGTATACTTTTCTGTGTCCAAAACCTATTTGGGGAGCATGATGCACCCGGTTCAACCGGTTCTTGTTCCATCTGCTGTAACTACTACAAAATATTTACTTATTTCTTTTGTTTCTTCATTATTTATGATATTGACATTTATTTATTATTTATTGACATTGTTCGTTGCTTGTATTTGTAATTCAACTTATTACGTAACAAGGAAACATTCTACAATGGTGATAATTGAAAACCTGGTTTGTGGCATTGCTATGTTTCTTTTATATTTTCATTTAATAATGATTTTTTAATTATTTTTTTAGAATATTTCAAGATTGTTGAAAGAAATTGGTTTGATTGACACAAATTTCAATACGTTTGTGAAATTCTGTAGTAAATATCCTCTACTGTCAATATGAAAATATCATTCCTTCATTTGTCCTTCCTTCTACATGTATATGTCCTTTTGTATCATAGTTTGGGGACCTTTCTGTTGAAAAAGTGTCAGAGTTAAATCGTATACATATACATGCACAGTGCGGTAACTGGAGTGCAGGTATCAGTTACCCGCCCACTCCAGATCATACCCGTTTGATTGGCTCATTTTTGCTGGGGTTTACATATTGTGACGGCAGAGAAAGGGAAAGCGGCAGAAATATCATATTCAGATGCTCGATCATTGGTTACTTTTTCCTCGGGGTTTAAAATTGTGACAACAGGGAACGTGTTTTTATGTTTGACTATGATACAAAAGAGAAAGAACACCAAAACACTCGGCAATCTGATTTATACTCGGGGGCTACGCCCCCTCGTACAAATCAGATAGCCTCGTGTTTCGGTGCTCTTTCTATTACTTGTCCCACGACCCTTTCTTGTTCCATTCACTTGTTTGTAATACTGAGAGCTATTCTACTAACATGGGTGTCTGCTTTTATTTAAGTTTTTCGTACCATCCCACTCATTTTTTGGAGTTTAAATGTCAAGTGCTGTTTGTTTTTGAACTTGTAATTACTTGAGAGATTGTAAAATTATTTGTGATATATCTTCATCTCAGTCAGACAGTGTGTTATGTGCAAGTCGTTGGTCAAGTCTATACTTAGATGTAAAAATGTATTATTGCATGGCTGTCAGTGTCGTATGTACATATTGTTAGTTAAGTAAAAAGTATATGTGGATTTTTATGCTCCCGAAGGGAGGCATAATATAATCGCACCGTCTGTCCGTCCGTCTGTGCCACTTCATTTGTGTCCGGACTGTAACTTTGTAATACATTGAGGGATTTTGAAATAACTGGGCACAAATGTCTACCACATCAAAACGATGTGTCGCATCCAAAAAACTACGTCCCTACCTCAAAAGTCAAGGTCACACTATTAATTTGAAGTTTAATATTATCGCAATTAGAGTAAATAGGTACACACATTCATGTCTGGACTGTAACTTTGTCATGCATCGAAGGATTTTAAAATAACTAAGAATAAATGTCTACCACATCAAGACGACATGCCGCGACAAAGACATATGTCCCTACCTTCAAGGTCACACTTAAAGTTTGATGGTAAACATTCTCTCGAGAAGAGTTTGAAGATACACACACATTCATGTCCGGACTGTAACTTTGTCATGCATGGAATGATTTTAAAATAACATTGCACAAATGTCTACCACATCAAGACAATGTGTTGCGGCTAAGGCTCATGTCCGTCTGTCCATGTGTCTCCACTTACACAACAATCATGTCCAGACTTTAACTTTGTCATGCATTGAGGGATTTTGAAATAATTTGGCACAAATGTCTATCTCATAACAACATTTTGTTGCGTCCAGGAACCACGTCCCTTCTTCAAAAGTCAAGGTCACACTTATTTTTTGAAGGTTCATGTTATCACAATTGGAGATTACAGGTACAATAATACAAAGAATACTATTCAGCAATTAGTTACTTTTATTCTCTTTTCTTTTCTTTTTCCATGCTTAAGAAACCTTTTCGGGGCCATTTGTCACTTGGGTGACAGCTCTTGTTTCTTTTAAATTAAAAAAAATAAATATATAAGAAATAAGTATTTGCCATGACAACCAACAAGAAGAAACTTTAGAACTATTCTTTTCATAAACTGTAGGTTAAATTTTGTTATTATTTATTTTTAGAAATGGTCGCCCAATATTTGTGAATTTAAAAACATGATTACTGGGAGCATGCTCTTTATTTAAAAAAAATATAATTTTAAAGAATGACATGGCGGCTAAAGGGGCTGGGATCATTATCTTTGGTATATAGGAATTAGTAAAAATCTGTTTAGTGTTAGTCAAATTTTGATAAAATTAAATATTTATGCTTTATAGGTGATCGACTATGGAGATATTTAAATGGATTGTGTTTCCCTAGATATTTATAAATAAAAACTTTGCAATTCTTCCTATGAATTTGTGAACAATATATGGCCTTCAAGTTGACTTTCTGGTATTTTTATAACCAAAGTATTTTAAGAGTATTAATACTAATTATTTAATATTTAGAAAGACATAAAAGATATTTACCTGGTTTAATCCTAGAAATTGTTAAACAGGTGTAAAATCATGCACAATGATTCACTCTAACTACATAATGTAAATATTTTGCGCTCTGTTAGATCTGTGAAATTTGATATTTACTTCCTTAATTTTTATCATCCTACATTTAAAATCTGAAAGGTAATACTAGTACATGTAATTTATTCAGGTAGTACTAGTTATGCATACAGAAATTTTGAATTTATTAAATTTTAGTCTTGAGTTTAAAACAGAGGGACATCCGTGGCTGAGTGGTAAAGGTTGTGACTTCAAACCACTTGCCTCTCACCTCTTTAGGTTCGAGCCACACAAGCATGGTCGGATTCTACCTGTGAGAAAGTTATCCAGCTAGCTTACGGAATGTTGGTTGTTCTACTCAGGAGCCTGTTTGTGCCTGAAATAATTCACTTAATGGCACCTCAGGTCTTCCACCACCAGTAAAGCTGGAAAGTCCCAATATGACCTATACAGTGTTGGTGCAACAAAACCAAACAAAAAAAAAATAAAATAGTTATAATAATAACCATTCAGAAAGATCAAGTTTTTGTGTGTTTGTTTCGTTGTTTTATTTTCAAGCATGGTGAAAATGATAATGAATGATTCAAAAATGTATTTAAGAAGATGTTTCTATCATTTAGTACAAGAGATAAATATATTATCTTCGATGATGAAGGGGAATCAAATATTTTTTTTATTATTTCTTTCACAGGTGTGTGACACATAGCCAGAATAAAACATATTTTATATTAAAGTGACATTATGCTCATTTGTGGGTAAACCGTGAGTGAACAGGTGAAAGTCAGAATAAGTTTTTATATAGCCATGATTCCTTTAAATCCAGTAATTTTCTTCATATATACAATAAATAATCCCCAGACCGAAACGGAATTTCTGTAAATATCAATTAGAACTTACCTGAAACGTTTAGTTTATAAAAAGAGTGGGGCAGTCTTTTTATATTTTAGGCAGAATTTGAATTTAGCCTAAACATTTTCCAAAATAAACTGTTGGTCAAACGCCATTTTAATAGTCAATCTTTTGAAATAAAAAGTCAATTCAGCTTAACTTGAGTTGAAAACATGAGCAAAATGTCACTTTAATATGATGTTTTTTTTTAGCTCACCTGTCACAAAGTGACATGGTGGGCTTTTGTGATCGCTTTTCCGTCCGTCCGTAAACTTTTAATTTAAACAACATCTCCTCAAAAACCGCTAAGCCAATTTCATCAAAACTTCACAGGAATGTTCCTTTGAATAGTCAACATTAATAATTGTTCAAAGAATTTAATTCTAAGCAGAACTCTGGTTGCCATGGCAACTAAAAGAAAAAACTTAAAAAATCTTCTCTTAGAAAACTGAAAGAGCTAGAGCTTAAATATTTGGCATGAAACATCATCTAGTAAGGGTCTTCCAAGTTTGTTCAAATAAAAGCCCTGGGGTCAAAATTGGCCCCGCCCCGGGGGGTCATTGATTTTCCTTATTTGTATATAGTAAAAACTTTAAAAATTCTTCTTTTAAAAAAACCCTAAGAGCTAGAGCTAAGATTTTATTTAGCACGAGTGTCTACCATTTTTGTTCAAATAAGGGCCCTGGGGTTAAAATTGGCCCCGCCCCGGGATCATTGATTTTCCTTATATGTATATAATAAAAACTTATTAAGATAATCTTCTTTGAAAAAAAAAGCAAAAGAGCTAGAGTTTAGATATTAAGCATGAACTTTCTTTTATTGAGTGACTACCAATTCAAATAAAAGCCTTTATGTGTATGGTAAAAACTTAAACAATCTTCTTACAGCTAGAGCTTAGATATTTATTATGAAACATCTTCAAATGGGTGTCTACAAAGTTTTGTCAAATAAAAGCCCCCTGGTTAAAATTGGCCCCGCCCCAGGAGCCTATATACAGGTGAGCTATTTCAGGGCCATCATGGCCCTCTTGTTTCATATTTGTAAAAGTTTAAGGGGTATAACTCTGCCAAAATTCATCAAACCATGACAAATTCAGACTTGACCTGTATTTTCTCATGACTTATCCATATGTCAAGTTTGAGTTGAACGTTTAATACCGTTGGGGAGATAATGCACGGAAACAGAAAATTTCATATTATTTTCAAAGTAAAAGGGGCATAACTCTGCCAAAAATCATCGAACCATGATCAAATTCGAACGTGCCTTGTGTTTTTTGATGACATATCCATCTGTCAAATTTGAGTTAAATGTTTAATACCGTTCGGGAGATAATGAACGGAAACAGATGATGACGGAATGACAGAATGACGGAACAGGGTAACACTATATACCCCAGCCATTATATGGCGGGGCATAAAACACATTCTGACATTCAAGGCCCCTGTGACCTTTACTCTTTCCTTTCGCCACCCTTCGGGTTTTTGTTTAGTGGATTCTGGGTGCCCTGCTTGGGTATGTCGGGGGATGCGTCCTGTGAACGTTGCCTCTGCCTTGCTGATCTTTATCCTTGTTTTTTACAGTACCTATTAATTCATCCGAGAAGTGGCATGCTAAGTTTTGAAAACACTTTTTTTAAACACCTGAAGGAGATACAGACATGATTCAAAAAGTGAATCAAAATCACTAGGCTGAACAAGAAACTGACTGAAAGCTGTGTTTTATTTCAACTTTCGACATAATGCATTATTTTCTTTATTTTGAACTTATACCGCTTTGTAAAGCATGCTTTCAATAAAATCATTTATGTTGAACACTATTCGGAGGAAAGAACAACCTTGTTATCAATCTTCAGCCACTGGTACTGTTGGAAACGAGTCCGACATCATTAATTCGAAGACTTTTTGTCCTTATTTGGAAAATTCCATTATGATTTGGTTTTTACATCCATAATATATTTGCACAAATAGAACATTACGATGTTATTTTCTCAGTGTAATTATTCGTGCTTAATACATTGAGGAAACAAAAAAATCTACAAGTTAAAACAAGAGGGCCATGATGGCCCTGAAATCGCTCACCTGTATATAGGCCCCTTGGCCAAGGCCAATTTTAAACCAGGGGCTTTTATTTGAACAAACTTGGTAGACTCCCATTAGAAGATGTTTCATGATAAATATATAAGCTCTAGCTCTTTAGAGTTTTTTATAAGAAGATTTATTAAGTTTTAACTACATACATATAGGGAAAACAATGACCCCAATCCCCTTGGAGGGGCCAATTTCCATCCCAGGGCTTTTATTTGAACAGACTTGGTAGACACTCACTAAAAGATATTTCATGCTTAGTATCTAAACTCTTGCTCTTTGGGTTTTTAATAAGAAGATTTTACGTATACACACATAAGGAAAATAAATGACCCTTGGGGCAGGGCCAATTTTAACCTAAGGGTCCTTATTTGAACAAACTTGGTAGACACCCATTAGAAGATGTTTTATGCTAAAAATCTTAGCTCTAGCTCTTTGGGGTTTTTAAAAGAAAATAAGGAAAATCAAAAACCCTCGGGGCGCGGCTAATTTTGACCCCAGGGCATTTATTTGAACAAACTTGGTAGACACTGACTAGATGGTGTTTCATGCCAAATATTTAAGCTCTAGCTCTTTTGGTTGGCTAAAAGAAGATATTTTAAGTTTTTTCTTTCGGTTGCCATTGCATCCAGAGTTCTGCTTGGAATTTAATTCTTTGAACATTTTTTTAAGTTGACTACCAAAGGAACATTCATTTGAAGTTTGGTTGAAATTGGCTTAGTGGTTTATGAGGAGATGTCGTTTAAAGTAAAAATTTACGGACGGACACCGGACGTACACCGGACGAAAAGCGATCACAAAAGCTTACCATATCACTTGGTGAATTATCATTACTTTCATTCATCACAGGGGACACTCAGCACAGATGATAAAGTCAACACAGAAGAAAAATCAGCATAGATATTAAGTCTACATAAATTTATTATTCAGCACGTTTGTAACGGCGCTTTTTATTGGATAACCGTGATGGTTATATTATGTATATACGCTTCTTCAGTCATTTTCGCTTAAATAATTCTGAAATTGAAGAATATAAATTCGTTACAAAGACAAAGCCTAGTGGCTTTGGTAACGTCAACTTACAACCGTGTTTAATGATCCATATAACCTGTGGCTAGGATTACATCGACCTACAACGTTTTATGATGGATTACAACCATTTATGATGATATAACAAATCAATTTACAGTCGCTTCTAAACTGTGACTCGGGTAAAATCAACCTACAGCCGTTTAATTGATCCCTATAACCTGTGGTTTGGGTTAAATCAGCTTCAACCCTTTTTCACGCATATAAGTAAAGGATCGTGTAACATCAACCTACAACTGTTAATAAAGAGCCATAAAATTGTAACCGATCATGTAAAGAAACGTTTAAGTGCATTGTAAATATGTTTCGGTATGAAGACAAGGGCATAAAAGTTATAGCATGTTAAGTCTCATTTCATTTTAAAGACACAATTTGCCTCAGAAACGAATGAATATTTCCTTCTTTAGAAATGAAAAGAACAAACACGACTTCTAAAACGTTTAAATAATAATTTAAGAGCATACTACATGCTTGTCATCATGTGAACTAATTTCTTATGAATGTCGCAAAAGGAAAACATTTTAGTATGTTGATTCAGAGACATAGATAATATTATCTACATCTCTGGTTGATTCCATATAAAATTCTTAATCATTGTAAATCTTCTAATTGCCAAAAAGCAACACATGAGCAAAAATGGTTCAGGTACATTGTAATTGGCCAGTGAGTATTTTCTTTTCTTTTGGAACTATAACAGGACATCAAAAATTACAATAAAAACTTTTTGAAAAAATAAAAGCATTTGTAGTGCATAATGGGCATTTAAGGTAAATAATGACAAAAATTTATTCGCAAGTTTATGTAAGCATTGTTAGTTACAATTCTTGCATAACTTTATAGACAAGCAAGCAGATGGTGAATAACTAAACAATTGTCAGATAAAGAGCAATTACAATGTAGTAAATTTTAACAATATGACCATGGAACATTCAAACTGTAAACAAAGAGTCTTTTAAACAATCTATGTCGATCTGTAATGTATATATATTTGTTTTTGCATATACGTACTTTAGAGGTAATTTTCAGGTTTGTGTGACTGTTGTATAATCTTAATCCACGAGAATTTAAATGAAAGCGGTACCGTACACGCACGCCGGCACTTTTCAACAAAGCGTTTTTTTTTAAGATAATGGTCTAGAAAGAGAGTGATTGCAATATACATGTAGATATTCTTACTTCTATGTTAGAAATAATGACTGTATTAATAAAAATGAACATAGATTATTCATCTGCTCTGTACGAACGAGGTCTGTTGTTCTATGCAGGAAGAGGACACTTCGTTTCAATATAGAATGATTCAACATAAAAGTGTGAAATGGAATAAAGAAATCGTATTCTATTCTACAGGAAAATGCAATCAACACTCCGTAAATTAATACTCATTTGCTTCATACATTTCTAAAGTATCACACAATTTCAATCTTTTTTGTATTAATTCGTACTTTAACTCAATGGATAAGTTGTCAAAAAGCTTTTTACAATCACTAACAGGATTGTCAACATTTGTTAATATTTTACGTTGTCTGATAGCAAATTTACTGTAACTTGGCGGCAACAGTACAGTTCCAGTAAATATAACATGTCCGAAGTATGCAATAACTGTACATGCTTCTTTAACAAGAGTCTCGTATTGTAGACTGTTTGCTTCAGACATCACTCTCAGACAAGTCCTTGCCCGTCTACTTCTATCCTCAAGCGATGTTGGTGTTTGGGCCAAGGCTAATTCCGACTTGAGCCAATCAGACATGACACTCTGACACCGTGTTATCATTAATTCAGCTTGATATTCCTCTGCTATGTGCACAACTGAAAGAACATTGTCTTCTGCAAACAGAACGAAAAAGTTAATATATGTTTCTAAATGATTTGATATGATATGATAATTATGGGAATCATCAACATTATAATAATATCTTTAAAATGTCAACACTTTTCTTACAATGTATGTACTCAATACTTTTCTGTAACTAAAGAATACGTATTAACATTTAGAATTCTGTTTAATATTTAATGTAATGTTGACATTGAATGATTTAGCAGATTTCTACAGCCTTTGCTATGAAGTTTACTTATAAACTAAAAGTTTTTAGTTCGATATTCACGATACTAAACATCTGGAAGTTCCATTTTAATGATTCTATGGGATAAGGGTTGATTATACAATATTTTAATCATAAGCGCGGCACGAACCATTTAAAATAATAAATCTAACAATAACAATGAAGAAAAACAACACGGAACACAGGTCCTCAATACCCTGAAACAACAGTATCCGGAAAGACAAAAAAACGTGTTAAAATAGCCCCTTTCAAAATTTCCATCTACAACATTATCTATATTTTAGAAGGTAGTAAGAATTTATATCCTTCAAGTTTCTACTTAAGTGCTTTCTTATCAAAATACAAACAAAAAGTGCATTGCACTCTTCTTTACGGTGGCACAAAGGTGACATGAGTGTGTTTTTATTTATCTCGTTCGCACGAGATACTATGTCGTGGCCACGAGTTCCTAAGTCGCGGCCACGAGTTACAAGGTCGTGGCCACGAAATAGTTAAGTCGCGGGAACGAGAAACTATGTCGTCGCCACGAGTTTCTAAGTCGTGGCCACGAGATAATTGAGTCGTGGCCACGAGATACTATTTCGTGGCCACGAGATACTATGTCGTGACCACGAGTTTCTAAGTCGTGGCTACGAGATGATTAAGTAGTGGCCACGAGATACTTTGTCGTGGCCACGAGTTACTAAGTCGTGGCCACGAGATAGTTAAGTCGTGGGCACGAGATAAATAACCAATCAGATTACACTATTTATATGAATTTAACTAATTATTTAGACGTGTGCTATCGTACAAGGATGCCCCTACCTCACCTGCCTGTAAAAGTGCTATTTATACAAGATATTTATAGGTCAATGATTTCATATTTAGCGTCATTGTGACCCTGATTTTTGACCCAATGGCCTCAGAATTATTAGGTGTTATCTACTGATCGGGTGCAATGATCTTTCTAGGTTATATAAACCATGGCTTATTCCTTCTAAATCATTCATCAGACAAGGTTTTACATGAAGTTTCACGTTTACTCTGACCCTTGACCTCAAACATCCTTATAGGCTATCTACTGTCCTTCTCAAGTTATCGTATAAACAAGATTAAAAGGCCGCTGTACGTACAAACTGACAAATTCTATCATAGAATTTTCCCCACAAAGGGCTATTAGTTAGTCAAAATTAATGTCTGATTTATGGGCCTTAGAAGGTGACTTTCTAATATGTTCCTTAATACATGTATCAAGTTTAAAGTGAACTCTTCAGTATTTAAAAAGATTTATGTTGCATGTAAAACTTTAAACAGAATTTGTTCTAAGTTTATAAAAATCATAGTCAATTGACCTATCTGATTGGTTATTATCTCGTGCGCACGACATAGTTATCTCGTTCCCACGACTTAACTATCTCATGACCACGACTTAGTAACTCGTGGCCACGACTTAGTAACTCATGGACACAACAAAGTATCTCACGTGCACGAGATAAATAAAAACATACACATTTCACCTTTGTACCACCGTACATTTTTACATAGTTACGTAATTTATTTAAGTGATAATTATGCCAATAAATGAGTTGAATGTGACTCTTCGGATAAAATTTAATTGAACTTTTTGTCATATTTGTTTTCAATTTTTTACTATATGTCACCCAAATTACTGACATAAATATTTATAAATATCTTTCGGAAATTGTCCCAAACGTTCAATTCATTTAAAAGGGTTGGGCAGTCCTTTTACCTTTTATGCACTTTTAATATCTAATTCTAAATGAAAGTATATGAATGACCGTTAAAAAGTCAATCGTTTAAAATATATTATAATTTAACTCAACTAAACAATGAAAACAAATGAGCATAATGTCACTTAAAATCTCATATCAAACTTTCATTTATATTTATAATTCCAAGTTTCTTTTAACATAACATAAAAGGTTACTTACTAGTAACAGACTTTTGCATGTTTGGATGTAAACAAAGTAAGAATTCCAAAACATCTTCGTACTTTTTCCCTGTCATGGTCACGCTTTTATTTTCCTTTTCCTTAAAGTCGTGCTCGAACATTGCTTTGAACACTGGGGAGACATACTTTAAAAAGTTTTGTGAAACATATAAACTTCTTTCGTCATCAAATACGAACTCTATTTCATCTATGCACTCTCCAGATTCCGTAAACGGCGTTGTTTCGCGTTTGATTTGCGTTTTACTCTCCTCCATTTTATCTAGTAACACGTTTTAAGAAAATAAAATAAAACTTGAACGTTAATGTTTTGTTTTGACGAATCAATAAAATACACTCCCAATTTTCTGAAAACATGTTCAAATTGGGTTGACATATATTAACTGTTATTTTTGGCTTGCAGCCACGGCTGCAAGCCATTTCATACGGAAAACTTATTCCGGTTAGGTGTTTTTCTGCTTACATTTGTAAGTGCATGATTAAACAGGAAACCAGTTGAAATCGTGCCAATCGCAACTTTTCGGCCTTTTTCGTCACTCTTCGGATTAATGATAATAGCCGATGTAGTTCCGATTGCAATTGTGACAATTCGGGCGATTCCGTCATACTGCAGAATCAATCGAATGCTGCGGAATCAGACGAAGTAATATTACGGAAATCTAAGCTATTTTAGTTACTTCGGTAATCCCAGTTTGTTTATATAAATAGGATTGATTTATTGATTTAAACCGTAATATATTTATAAACGAAATTGTTCCGTTTCAATTCTTTTTCAAGACGCAAAAGTTAGGTTATTTATAATTGTTTTTTTGTCTGTATTAGTTTTTATACAATAGAGATGTTGACTGTAGTAGTATTCTGTCTTCAAAGGGTGGTCCAATTCACGCATGATCGAGTTATATTTAGATCTACTGAACTTGGTGAGGTAATCTAAAAATAGTTCATGCATGCATATCATTAACCTTACCACGTGATGATCTATAGATAGCGATGCTTATTAATTGGTACCACGTAACGAAGTGGAACTTGTTTCCTTTCAGTATGATAGATAGGTCTTCACGTTAGTATTTTTACGATTGATTATTTTCTTTATTAGTTTTATACAATAGAGAATAGATTTCAAATCGTTTTGACAAAAATATTCGTTTTTACAAAAATAAAAACAACTAAATATGTTGGGATGAAGGCACAACTGTGCAAGCCTTTCCTTTTAAAAGGAAACTTTATTAGATTTTCAGATATAACATTAATGCGTGTTAAAAAGATAAAGCAATACAGTTTAATGAAGTTTGGTGCAAACTTAACCTGAATTGTAAAACGTATGAATTATTTCCATTTTAAAAAAAATCATTAAAATTGATCCTATACTTTAAACTTTAAAATATACCTCCTTTACCACTCTAATTTTCCATACCAATGAATTGTTATAGTGTGTATAGTGTACGTAAATGTAGTAACGCTTCTATTTATTACAGTCACGTTGGTATAAAGGCCCGTCTATCCGGTGCCGCGTAATAACCACAAGGGCGTAATATTACCACGGTTTAAACATGTTTTTTAAAACTTGCCTGTGACTTTGTTTACAAACAAAGCGCTTTGAAAATTGGCAAAAATCTTCAGCATAGAAGAATAATTTCGATGCATGTATTTGAATATGTTGACAGTATTTTTTTTATTCAGAATATATGCGTCCATACAAGTGACTGACATACTGCTGTAAAGAAAATTTTGGGGGTCTATTGTCGTGTTTGTTGGTTCATTCGTATTTTGATTTATTAATTTATTTATTTATTTTATTTATAATTCAGTTCTAGCCGTGAAGTAAAATTTATTGATATAATGAAAGAGTTATTGAAAGAAACGTGTCAAACAGATAGAATGGTCTTATATGATACTTAATTATCTATAATCAGTTATGTATTTGATATGAAACATTTATAACACTTTAGAATAATGTTTACGCAGGTAAGTATTTTGTAAGGAATATTTTTATACTGCTTTCTTTTACATAATTATGATCGATATTCGTTAATTACCGTCATAGTTTGATACACCACTCCAGGCATTACCAGAATGTAGGTCTACTATTGCACTGTTTTATATATAGTATATTTCAACAGCCAATAACAATTGTACACCCTTATATGAATGAGAGATACCTGGCAGAGAAAACAAGCTTGCACGCTAGCGGTCTATTGCAGCTGTAGAAGATTTGTTTAATTCAATAAAAAATGTTTGATAAATAGGAAGAATAGTTTTGTTAGTCAGTCTCCGGTCAAACAATCTTCCGAAGTATTCGGAAGTTATAGGAGCTGCAAAGTTTGGATACACTGTTCACTCAGTTATATAATAGTGAAATTGTAGCTATAGTGTTTTTCGAAACGTGAAATAGTAAACCGCTATTCAGAAATATACAGTAGATGTTGAAGGTAACATAACTAAGTAGTAGTAGTAACACAATATTAAACCAACGATATAACGACTTTTACTAATCCCTTAATAACATTTGATGACCATTATTAACGGTAATGAATTACATTAAAATCGACATCATTAAATTAATATATAGATATGATGTCGGTTAAGGGACGTAATCAACGGACCACTATGACTGTTCAAGGCAGCAGTTGCATACCTTCATATGACCATGTATCACACTACAGTGAAGAAGTATGTAATAAACATGTTTATTAAATAACAAATAACTTAATATTTCTCGGATTTAAGAGACGTTTAACATACCAATAGTTTTTCACAACCAACATTCCTTAGAGCGGGGTCAAAATGGACAGTTCATTGGTAAAACATTCTTGAAACAGTACATCAATATATTTCAGGTTAAAGCTGTTCAATATATTTCCTCGGTACGAAAAACGACATGCACAATACTTTTAAAAATGAATACAGATGACCGGCAAAAATGTTGTAAAGATATTAGAGAATCTCGAAACATCTGAACTATTCACACGGAGAATAGAGTTGTTAATTATGTTTATTACTATCAATGCACGCGATGTGAGTTGAATCTTGATTTGATCTTGTAAAATCTGACGTCATTAGCAGTTTCACTATTTCTTCTAGCGGCATCAGGGTAGAAACTTATGACAAGTAAACTCTGATTATGGTCAACAGAAACGGCACATGGGCTCTGCTCGGTAGATAAAATTTTCATACATTCTCCGTTATCATTTAAAATATGAACTGATTTGGATACAAAACCAGTTACAAAAATCTCGCCGTGTTTACCAACCGCAATCCCTCTAGGACAATGCAAACTTTGATTTTTGTATATAAAGCCACAGTGGTGACTTAACTGCCCGCCTGCTAATTGAAATGAATAGACTGCATGACTAACTTCATCTGCGGCGTACAAAGTGGCTTTTTGACGATCATATGAAAGACTGATAACCCTCTCAAATAGAGGGTCTACACGATTGGATGATTTCAGAGTCTGGACGCAATCACCGTTAACTGTGTATACCTTAATGCAATCTTCGCAAGCGAGAAATATTCTACCAACTGCGACAACGACACCGAAACAAGCGTCTATAGTAGAAAATTTTCTGCATGAGCTTAAAGGCCTACCAACGATTCTAAACAATCTTGATACTGCACCCTTACATTTAATTTCAAAGATACGCACAAGGCTTTCTTGGGGATATGTAACAACTACTCTGGTGTCAGACAATTTGCTAAAAAACCCAAGGGGGTGGTTTTTTTTTTTCCTCATAAACTAGGGTTTTTCCCCTTAAAAAAGGGGAAAAAGGGGAAGTGTGGGTTCCGGGGTTTGAAAAATCTTTAGAAATCATTTGAAAAAATTTCCCAACCCCGTGACCCAAATTTGGTGTTTAAAAAAATGGATTATTCCAGTACTTTAAGTATTGGAGTTTAAAGAACTTTTGCCTAATACAGTCGGTGTAAACATTTATTTACATCATGCTATTGGGCTTTTGAATTTTTGAAAAACAATATTATTTTAAAAGGGGGGCGATTTCCATGTTTTCCTTTCTTGCAAAATGGCCCCTCCAAATTTTTAGTTTGGGGACGGGGACGGTTTTGCCTTTTCTTGCCCCCGGGGGGCCATTTTTTTGTTTTTTAAAACCCTCCCGAGCGACCGTATTTTTTTTCATTTCCTGTAAAGGGGACGGCCAATTTAAATTTTTTGATTTTCCCTATTGAAGAAACCAATCATTCGAAAAACGACATAAAACGCTTTCTTTTTAAAGGGTTTTGGGCAGAAATGGACTGTATAAAACTTGCAAAGGGTGTATTTCTTTCTCTAGTTTCCATTAACATGTCTTTAACTTGTTTACAAGTTTGTTTTCCTTTATTACAGATTAGTTTTTTGGTAAGTATTTCGTTTGATAGGAGTCTACAATTCTGTTCAACTTTATCCATTGCTGATTGTTTTAATGTATCCAAGTGTTCTACAGCTGCTGTATATTCTTTTTCAACGGCGTTGGTCATTTTGTCTTTATCAATTTGAAGATTACTATCAGCAAGTGCGCATTTAGCCGCAAGGTCTGTAAGAACGTCTTCCGAATGTTTAATGTTCGCTACAAGTTCCTGTCGTTCGTGTTCATAATCAGATAACGCTAATACTTTTTCTATCTCGTCAACATGATCGCATTTTCTGTGTGCAGTCGCAACGCACATCGGACAGCAAACAGTCTCATGATCGAAACAATACAGGTTAACTTTGGAGTCTGGGTGTAAATCACAGTATATTGCGTCATCTTGTTGTGTAACAGTGGCTTCATCAATGACTGATACTATCCAATGATTTATAGGAAATTGCTCCGTCCATGTGTCTTTCCCAGAATAAGGGCGTGGTGGTCTCGTATTAGCTCGACAAACAGGACAAAGAAAGCTAGAAAAGTGCGCGTTCTGGCCAGCGTTTGTTATGTGACTATGGAGACAAGTGGAACAAAACGAGTGCAAACATGGTAATGTACGTGGTCTTTGATAAGTGTCAAGACATACCGGACACTGTATTGGTAATTTACTGGTGTTCACACAGGCTTCAGCCATCTGGAAAAAAGGTCAAACTATAGAAAATACATTTGTTTTTGTTTTTGCTTTTGTATTATTTTTTCTAAAAGATAATTAATAATTAAGTTGTATGTCATCTAAAAGGTGTTGTATTTAGCTATTATATCATTTTTGTGTGTAAAAGATGCATTCATATTTATTTAAGCTGAACAAGTAATAATAAATCTTACAGGAATCTTCACCAGACTAGTTCAGGTAAGATTTACAATATTTTGTATCAGACACACATGTATACATGTATAGAAATAGAATGACCGTACAATGGTTTTATTTGTATTGTATTTCATGTAAACAGCGGAAGGTTGCAGAGTTAAGTTGTTAAACGTTTTTCGTTTTGTCTCGATATGTGACCATAAATCAGTGTCTTTTGCGTTGATCATATCTATAGATCAAATAAAGTGTTTTAGATGACATAGGCCTGACGTAACGCTGTATGGACATGGATTTGAATGATGTTCCATTTAATAATTAAAGTATCCAAACGCACAAACGCGTGTACAAAATGCTGAATTCTTGAGCATATTTTAATTTCCATCCGTCAGCTGTTTACCAATGTTCTAATAATATTATCAAATTTCGATGAAATGTAAATCATTGTATAGTCAATACATCCCTAGATTTTGAGACCAAATATGCATATACTTTTATTCATTCTCACTATAACCATGTACACAGTTGTTTTTGCAACTGATTATATAAAAATAAAAAAGTTTGAGAAAGTCGCTCCTACAAGTTCGATTCGTTCAAGTGGAAAATACGAATAAATAAAATAGGTATTTAAACATCGCAATTTAACAAAGTCAACGCATAACTAAATACATGACTGTTTAAAGAAATATTAGCCCACTGGGCATACAAGTCAAATATTCATGAAAATAATTATTTTGCATGATTATTGTTACTTAGATTATTGTTTCAAAACGAACTTCTCAAATATTAATTAATACATTTAACTCTTACGAAAAAGGTTTTACCATAGAAATATGTAAAAAGGGAAATTTAATATTTACATTTTAATGGTTTTCCCAAATTTTATTTTATAAACCATTAAAATTTACAAAGTTGTTTTATCAACAGTTTTTTTAATTTAAAATTACCAAAATTTTAAAACGGGCAGTATTTAAAATAACTGCTTTAACGGGTTTAAAAGGGGTTCAATTTTTTGGTATTTTTTTTTAATTGTCAAATTTTTTTGTTGCGTTTTAAAGATGGGTTATTACTTTTTAAAATCCCAGTTTTGGGAAGGGAAAGGTTTAAGCAGCGTCCCAAAATTTTAAAAAAACGCCCGGGGTATCTATCAGGGGTTTTCTATGGGATGAGTTAAATGGGTTTCGCTTCCCTCATATTTTTTTTATTTTACTAAAGGAAAATACTTCTGAAAAGTACTATGTGTATCTTTTCCCCACGTTTTATATGTGAGTTGATCAGAGATTAATTCAATGAAACCAGTCTTCAAATGTTTACTCAGTTAATATGTTCGAATGATGATGATGATGATGATGATGATAATGATGATGACGCTAAAGGAATACTCAGGCAAATAAATTAGTAAATATCAAATTTATAATATTTGCTCAAATCACGCTATGGGGTTTTTAAAGTCCCAGCATTTTTTTTCTATCTAAATACTATATAATGTGAGTTTGAAACGTGAATAAATCTACATAATTATGTTGAACGAAAGAAGACGCAGACAGAATCATTTTGTAGTCTTAAAACAAGAAATTTAACAATAACAAACCATAGAAGTTAAAAGAAAAACAGATAGTGGCTTATTTGACAGGTTATTTTACGTTTCCATAGTTCACTAAAATCCAAATGCTCTAACCTGACCCACGTGGGTCAGGTTAGGAACCAACATTATTTTCTTTATATAGAGAAAATATTTGTTCCCAATACTGCTTAGTTTATACATTTCGATGACATGTATATAATGTTGGAAGAAAAATTCAAGTCGAAGATAAGAAAGTTTTGCCTGTGACTCCTTTTAACAATGATAGCGATAATATAACGACGACAACGATGATGATACTGATGATGATTGTGAAATATAAAGATAATGATGGCGACGACGATGGAATAACAATGGTATTTATGTCGGTTATGATGATGATATTGATCATGATGATGATGATGATTAAAATTATTATTGTATCGTAATCGTCATCTTTATTAATATATTTTATCTAGCGTACTAATTTGATTCTACCTATATGTTCGCACTCACAGATAAAAATGAAGAGTAACTAAGATTTTCCACGTCATAAATTTCTCGTCCCGTCAAACCCAACCTCCAATATTATTATCATGTCAGTAAAAGGAAAGTTTATAATATATATCTATAATGTCTTATTTTGACAAAGGTTAGATACTATCAGTTCTTTAAATGTCACAAGTCAACAGATATCTCAGTTTAAAGGTACTGTTATGGTAAAACTCTAAAACTTAATATCACTTTACATATTTGTAAATACTTTCATTGTTGATAAAACTTCGTAAAACAAAACCCGGTATTGGAATTTGAAACTTGATATTGTAAGAAAATCTGTAAAGTTTTGTTTTTACACTTACGTACGTAAAAAAATCCGTACTTGTTCAACAGCTAAGTGAAAGTTGAAAAATGGAATGTTGGATTATTATCTATTTTAATACATGTTTTATTGTTTATAATTTACTCGTTCATAGCATAGGTAAGTGTGAAAAATGTCTTCGACTATAACATGCAAGTTGCGTGACTTGATTACGAAACATTTACAAATCCTAAATAATTTTACTATTATTTGAATGGAAAACTAAAACTAGAATTACACATATACAATATATAGTTATATTTATTCAAAAGGTCTATTTATCAGTAAGAGCTTGCTTTCGTTAAAAAATGAAATATAATAAAACTTTGATTAACATTAACCGTTTTACATCAGTAAAAAAATGTATTGAAACAATCATAAAATAACTTGCTGGATTAATTTCTTTTTGTAAAGGTATATATTTTATACGTATTACCAGTTTTTTCCATTTTATTGCATGTTTTGTAAATATTATTTTCAAGATAAAGAACATTAAAAAATAAAAATAAATGCTTGCATGATATTATTTCTTTTGCGAGTTTGGAATGATTTTGACTTTTGCGTATATTTGTCATGTTTCTTTTTACTTTATATGTAAATATGTATTTTCTGTCATAAACTATTTTGATTTAGATTGTCAGTGTGTGTTACCATTAACCAAAGGAACATGGCTATCATCGTCACGTGGTACATGGACAATACCTGAAAACAGAACAGAAATTCAGAATTTTAAAGCCTCCCTGACCCCATCTGTGACAATACATGATTTAGCGTGTTACAGTTCATCCGGAAATCGTTATATATTGGGGTATGTTGTTCTTGTTCTGGTTACCATACAAACAATTCCTTTCAACAGCCATTATGGTCTTCTCAATAAGGAAGTCGCATTTTTATAACCACAGACACAGCGCGTGTTTTTATAATAGTGTAATTCATATTTATGACGAAATTGTTTGGAAAACTATATCCCATGAGTATATTGCAAAAAATGGCCGTTTTCATTAAAAAGCCTCCTGTAACAAGTTCAAACTGCTATGGAACTATGAAAAATGGTTCAATACTGATGTTGACTAGACCATAGCCTCTGTAACAACATGTTCAATCGTAAATTTCCTGTTACCATGGAACCGGGGGGACGTCTCAAAATTGCCAAAAATCACTATTTTGCATTTTCCCCTATCAAAACTGATTTCAAAGTGCTGCAACTTCTTAATGAATTGAGACAGAGTAAAAGGCTTCTCAGCGTCGATTACTAGGTATCCTTAGATCGACCTGAGGCTATTTTAGCCTGTCACACGTCCAAAATGTTCTTGGAGATGAGAGGGACTACCGTCCCCCTTCATACCCCCCCCCCCCAAAAAAAAAAAAATAAACAGAAGGGGACATATCCCCCTTCTGGCAACCCCATGATGTATCATTTTGATGGAGCAGCGCCGAAAAGTGTTAATTTTTTAACAACATTTCTCAAACGAAAAAGAGTGTTTGGGGCCGAAATAGGGCATTATTTCACAGTTTGGGGCCTCAAAAAAAGGGGGGGGGGCAAAAAGCCGTCAAAACACGTCTATATGAGGGGAAAGGTTAAGCATTGTTTCGGGTGACTCAAGAAGATAATTTTGCTGTTTCATGTGGAATCATTTGACTTTTATGCAAAACCAATATATGATTTACTTGTTTATGCTGATGATCTTGATATCTTCCCATGACGTTATTTCACTAACTATTCCTTTTTTATTCGAAACTATTTCAGAACAAGTATTCAACTCTTCTCTACCATTTTCATACATTCCTATACCTGTCTTGAGATAAGGACAACGTCAAATTCACCTTCTACATACGAACTTTATTTTGTAACAGGTATGTTAATTTGTCTGAACTATTTTGTCTAAGATTATTTTCTGTTCTTGCGTATCAGTTTTACTTATATCTGTTCTGATTATTGAATATTTACGCAGGTGACCGATAAACCTAGAGGTTCGTTTCATTTCTTTAACAAATTCTGCCCGAGCGGGTCTTATTTTCTTACTTACAATATTTTTTTGAAAATAAACTTCATATTTTAGAGTTAAGAAATTGTTTGCAAATCATTTTTATATCATCACCTCGTGAATTAAAGGTTAAAACTCTATACAAAAATACTATCATTACTTATTTATTGTTAATAACTTTTTCATATACTTCGGCTTCATTTTATTCATAATTTTCATTTTTTTATTTTTTTTAACGATAAGCTTTAAGGTGTGAAACCTGCTACATCGATGCATACATGTACCAGTGGAACCAATGCAGATATCGATAGCTATAAGCATTTATACGCTGTCGTGATTTTATTCTTCTTTTTTTCTTTTTCTTTTTCATACTTTTGAAAATCAAATTATTGGCGCTCATTCACAGTATATATCATATATTTTTGGTTGTTGTTGTTTTTGATCTTGTTGGGTTTGCTAACATATACCACCTGATCTAACATCAAGTAAGCTGTTTTCTAACGCAGCTGAATTTTTTTTATTTTTTACAAACCTGGTAGATTATTTACTCTATGCTAAATGCTTATTATTTACATAAGTTTATAGGATTTTATATGTATTTGTACCGACAGTTCAAACTCGTCGATTTGTAATTTTGTCCTAATATACATACGTACGATCTATATCATTTGTTTTAACTGCAACATATTTGCGTATGTAATAATAATTCAAGACTTACACAGGATTCTTAATGGCTAATTTACAACGCCTGCAAGATATTCTGTCTTATACATGCATATAATTATCTTTAAAATAATAGTATGCCATACATCACATATAACTTTTGAATGACAAGATTCCATTTCCATACATTTTCATCATGACATTTTTTACGATCATATCGATAAAAAATGTCTATCTTAATTACTAAGGCTAATAAATTATTAAATTCTATTTATGGTTTAAAACAAATATATATTTTTTATCAGATATTGACGTTTCTACCGGTGAACCATTCAATTCTAATGTCAGTGCGGTTTGTGACGGGACAGTGGAAGAGACGGGTGTTAATACCAATATTATTGTCGCAGACGGTATTATATACGATTATTGTCAAAGTCTTATGATAAATAGACTTTTTTTAACAAATACTAATATAATCAAAGTCTCTTACGAAAAATTTCTTTTATCAAGGTAAAAAAGAAATGCAATTAAGAAGTCAATAACGGTAACAGTTTATATTGAAATTAAAACATTTTATTTGTACAAAATACTTATGTTGTTAAAGAACGGATATCAATAAATATGCACATAACTTTATAAAAACAAACTGAAAGGTAATAAATAAAATGTCGTTTTAACATTTTTGATATAATAAAATGACTCAAATTGTCATTTGTTTTATTTTTGTTTTGACGTACAGGAGTAGATATAGAAACGGTAAAACAGAGCTTACCGGATGTTATAAGAGGTGAATATATAGTTACAATCACTGACCAGAATGGTCAAACCAGTAACCAGACGACAATGTCGTCGTGTAATGACACAAGCGCATTTTACTTCACCGAGACAGGCAACGTGACACAAATTGTCAGCGCTGTTGGCTTTTCAGGTAAGATTTGAAATCAAGATGCTTCACACTAGAATATAATGAATAAACGCACATTTCCCCATAGCAACAATTGACCTCGAGCTTCGTTACCCCATAACTGGCTGGAACCAAATGTGATAAGCCTTTGACACCATATAGAGCCAGACAAACCTATACTTGAAATCAGTCGAGGCTCTATACTGTTGGTAGCTCACTCTCTTTATATTTCTGAATATTTGAATGTTGTTTCAGATTCAATGCATTGTACACATCTTGTTTCAATTGCCAGTAAGATTATTGATTTACTTTAATTAGATTTATTGAACTTGCTTTTCAAAACCCCAGTATGTTTATGTCTATCAGTAGTAAAAGGATTATTTGGCTTTTATTCTTTTAATTTACTTTCAGATTCCGGCATCCTATACAATTTAAAGTCTTTTTCTTCGGTTGGCGTCACGTTTATATACACATACAACATTGATACATCTGTGGATTCTTCAACTACATACAGATTTAGCTGCTGGGTCGGTATAATTTGTTGATATAATATAACTTTACAAATTAATAAAATTTAAAAATGGAGATCTGCTGGTGCTATTTAATCTACTTTTTTATTCTTTCGAATTATTGCACACGACAGAACAAAACACAGTTATCTTTTACGCACATACATATTTTCTCTTTTTAGATATATTGACGCTGTGTTCAGGCATAATTGTATTATGGTACTTTTTTAATTATTTTAATTATCTAATAGTTTCAAATCATAACATTAAAAAAAATAAAAATAAAGCTAATGGGTAAATTAACATAACGGTTTTTTTCAATACGAATATCTTTACCATTATGATCATTGTGATCGCCATCGTTATCATCACCCTTTATCATCATCATCATCAACATCCTTTTCATCATCACCCTTTTAATCATCATCATCATCTTTTTCATGATGATGATTATCATCGTTATCATCATCCTTATCTTCCTCATCATCATCATTACCATCGGGATGATAATCATCATCATCATCATTATCATCACCGTCATCGTAATCAGCATCATGATCATTATCATCATAATCATAATCGTGATCGTCATTATTATTCTATTTCTTTTCACCATCATTATCATCATTATTATTATTATCATCATCATCATTATCATCCTTATGATTATCATCATCGTGATCACAATCATCGCCATCATCATCATTCCATCATCAACACCATTCTAATTATAAGAAAAGCAATTAGGATAAAAATGAATCAGCTGAAGAAATAGATTTGCAAATAACATTAACAATATATATCGCACAAGTACGATAAAAAATGTTTATCTCATAACAGTCCTTTCATAATATTAAATAGAATAATTTGGTCATTGTTATACATTTTAGGCTGTTTCACAAGTGTCTTCTACAGTATATGCTACAGTGTATCCGGAAGTTTGCCAGGACGGCCAGAATTCCACAAGTGTTCCTAGAGGTGGCCAAATTCTTATTCTGGAGGCATCGGGTATTGAGTTCAAGATTGCAAATCTTTTAATCAGAAGTCAATTTTATCTTAAGGCGTTGTTAACTTGAGAGAGTAAAAGAAAGTGTCATAGATAATAAAGAAGTATGAATTAAAAAAGAAAGAAAAATATTTAACAAAATGAAAATAAAGAACTTTAAGACTTATTAAAGGCACATAATATCTCAGACACGAATCCATTATAACTTCTATATAAAGAATATACATGAGTTATTAAAATTGCAAAATACTATTTCACTGTAATAGAGTAATTGTCAATAAGCCACAGAAAAAAAAACGTAACGTCAGGTTATTGGCCAATGCGTGTTTATTTGGAAACTATAAAAGCACAACAGAAATAGAAAACTTTTTAGAAATAGAAATAAAAGCATTTCTGGAACAAAATTGGGCCTTTATATGTTTGTTAACCGACAGTAAACAATTTGATAAAAGCGCTGTGGCTGCATTTAGAAAACACATAAAACATTTATAATTTGTAAATTTGTTTATTGATAGGTGCAGTGAATTTATGACATGCTTTGTATTTCAAACTATTATTCATTTTATAATTATTTATTCATTTATAATATATTACAGTAACCTGTCGTAAGTATAAAATTTAGATTTAGTTCATCTTTCAAGTGGGAGTAGCTTCATATCATGGGCATATTAATTACACCACATATATATTCTTGTATTATGATTCAACAAAAACAACATACACATATTCGAGCAAGTATGAATATAAATTTATATGATGCATTATATATATATATATACATGTATCTTGTCAAATTAATTCAATACAATATATGAAGTTTACCTCTCCGTAAGTTTTGCTTGACAGTGGTAATCTATTTAGCATTGTTTAATTTGAATGTCCTTTTGTCATGATATTCATTTTTAATGATGATATACCATTTTTTGTATACCTTCTCCACTTACAAGTATTATTGTAAGTATATGCTTTACACTGTCATGTCATTTATCATATGTGTCTGTTTGTTTGTCCTCATGGACCATTTGGTCCAATGGAATATTGAAATCAAACTTTTTAAAACTTATATCAAAGTCATGTTCAATAAATCCATATGGTTTGAAAACATCCCAGTTTTGAAAATGTCTAATTTTGGGTGGCCAAAAGTCTATCAGTTTAAATAAAAATTATGTGAATTGGTCAATGATAGAAGGTTTAAAGTACCATAAATAATAATGTTGAATGAATAAAATATTGATACTGTTTGTAAGGATGAGATATATATTATATCTGATATAATATAATTATTTATGTAACGGAAAAAATATTCATATTCAAACAATTGTTCTAGAAATAATATTTATCATAACAAACCACTTAGGAGTTCTATAACATTTGTCAAAGCAATGGTTTATGGGGGTATCAAAAATAATAAAAAAATATATAATTGTTCTTATAAATATTTGACATAATTATGTCAAAGCTGTCCATTACAGACCAATTCACTTAAATTAGTATACAGGTGAATATAAATTGATAATAAATTATAAGTTTATTCCGTCAATAAAAAAGTATGCTACAGTAGTTTCATATATAATTGCTTAAACATTCTCCATATCGGGAAAACAATGTCGTTATTTTTAGGTTAATACTGTGAAAGATCCATATTGAAAACCTGCATGTAGAATACTGGTCTTATTGAGAATTGTATTACGGTTAGATGAATTAAAGTTTCAACTTGTTCTTGTTGCTCCACAGCTTAAAGCTCATGATAATTCCCTGGTCCGCTCTTATCTTAACAACACATTCAAACTCGATTGTAGTAAACACTACCTTTAACCCAAAATCTTCTTTTCGGCATGTTTTTGTAAAAATGTAAAAAAAAACTTAGCTTCTTAAACACATAAAACGTAATCAATTGAATAGTTCTGTGACATAACAAGGTCTTCTTCCGTTAATATAACGGCTGGTGGACCCACATCAAGAATGTCTGTTGAGACAACTTTCGTGTTTTTTATATATCTGTTTTTTCAGCGGCCTCTACTAGTGATGATTCGGGTCTAAGTGCGGTGGTTATTGCTATAATTGTTATAGTGTGTGTCCTAGTTCTTCTCGCCGTGATTATAATTGTTGTCTGCTGCATCAGAAAAAAGATAAGACAGGTAATTCAATTAATATATGAGCCGTGTCATGACAAAACCAACATAATGGGTTTGCGACCAGCATGGATCCAGACCAGCCTGCGCATCCGCGCAGTCTGATCAGGATCCATGCTGTTCGCTATCAGTTTCACTACTTGTAATAGACTTGGTAAGCGAAGAGCATGGATCCGGATCAGACTGCGCGGATGCGCAGGCTGGTCTGGATCCATGCTGGTCGCAAACCCATTATGTTGGTTTTGTCATGACACGGCTCATATGCTAACAATAATCAATATATAATGATTGGTCTGATTTGCTGTTGTTTCCTTTAAGATACGCTTTTTTGTGTGTAAAAGTGTCCAAATGTCGGAATAAATGAAAGGGCGCAAGTGACATGTGGCTTTAAATTCGTTGTGACATAAGTTTTTTGTAAAAGATTCTTGTATTTTCATCAACGGAGATTAGGTAATAATTCAAAACAAAGATTTTAAAGAAACAACCAAACAAGCAAAATACGTGATTTTATTTTGTTACAGTGTCAAGAAAATTTACATTATGTTTTCAAATTATAAGATAGTAGAACGAAATATAACTGTGTAAGCCGCATTGTTTTTAAGATTCAGTGCAACATAGTTATTATTCATTGAATAAATTGTAATAATAATTGAGCCGTGTTACGACAAAACATAATTGGTTTGCGATCAGCATGGCTCCAGACCAGCCTGCGCATCCGCGCAGTCTGATCAGGATCAATGCTGTTCGCTATCAGTTTCTCTACTTGTTAGAGTTGGTAAGCGAACAGCATGGATCCTGATCAGACTGCGCAGATGCGCAGGCTGGTCTGGATCCATGCTGGTCGTAAACCCATTATCTTTGTTTTGTCGTGACGCGGCTCATATTTTGTTATTTATTATTGTAGGACCAATCTCAATCACAAAAGACGACGGAGGAATCAAATGTTAAACCTGGAATGAAAGGTAGCAAGATAAACTAGAATATTCAATTCTGAATTTTGTAAAAAATGTTTAATTTCACAATCTCACGATATTCAAAACTGTTATGCCTTATTTAAAATTAATATCAACCTTATCCAGTCTGTATCAGTTATTGTTCATGACTCTTTAATTGTATACATATTGTAATTCTGTCACAAAACAGCTTTGAATGATACTTTTGGGACCACAATCCAATTCTTTTTATATTTGATGTCAATATCATCAAAGTGAGCTAACATGATATCAGTCATTGAACTACATGTAGATCTATATGTAAGATCAATATATGCAGATCACCACTTTAAAGTATTTCTATTATTTCAGGTACGAAACGACCGAAATCTTCTAATGACCTTGATTCAGCTCGTCTCATTAATGAGCAAAATAAAGCTAAGCTAGCAAAGAAATTAGCAAAAAAGAAAGAAACTCGTACGATTGCTGTACAAGCCTCGATCTGGACAGCGCCGATAAAAAGGACAACGACAGCCCTTTCGACTGAACCTCTAAGATCCAACTCTCAAAGCTCCTTGAAATTTATCCCGTATATCCGTAAACAAGTAGTCATTGCAAAGCCGCCAGTCGAGATGAACAACGTGACAAGGTCAAAAACAACGCTGGAACATAATAACCACAATAGCAAACATCCTACCGTAACAAGAGCTAAGACTACATTAGATAAAAATGATGGCGTTACAAAACATGTTCCGAAATACTTGGTAAAGAAAAATACAGTAAATAATCCGAGACAAAAGATATTGAGACACATGTCTGTAATCAGTAGACATTCTACCGATTATTATGCTAATGAATTTGAAAGGCGTTTTCCATTTCCTAATGAAGGAAATCCGAATGAATATCACAATACTTTAGACATTCCCGATGAGACTGAAGGATTTCAAGACACAGATGTGAACCAGCCTTCGATAACAGCCCCAAAAGACAACGCACAAAGCATTAAGAAAGAGAGGGAAGTGGGATTTCGTGTCGAAAATTTAAACCATCGAGAAAATACAAAGAATTCCCTACGGTCCCGGCCTTCAACAACTGACGGAGTTTTAGGTGTTAAACTGAAAAACACGCCAGGGTCCATCCGGAAAACTTATTCAGAAGGTACAGACCATTCTAAATCGATCTTGAAGTTTAGCTATAACTCACCCTATGCTATGTCTGAAGCACAGAAAAATTACTCTTTACAGAAAGCTGCCTGGATACGACATCAAATATCTAAAGACTTACACAATAAAAAGCATATTGAACAAATGATAAAACTTGAAGGAGAAAGGGCATTTGATAAATGGGTAATCAACAAGCGAAAATCAATTTCAGTAACTCGCAGAAAATACTCAAAAACTTCATTTAAAACGCATAAAACTGACTCGTCAGTAACGGGTAGTTCTAAAACAGATGACACAGTAAAGGAAAGTTCTAACGACGCCGTGGAGTCAATAAAGGATGGTTTAAACACAGTTGAATCAGTAAATAATATTTCCAACTCGTGAACACAAACGTATTTATCCATTTTTATTACAACAATTGAAAATTTTAATGTGTTTTTAATTGTTACAAGCATTTTATTCAAATTATATTATTTTCCGACTCAGTCTAAGATAATTTGGATAGACAATGTTGTGAAATATGAATAGTAATCGAGTGACCAACAGCATTAAATCTGATTCAAAAGAATGGTGTAGTACTTTGGTGCCGTTGGTATTTGTAAGATTTGAGGTTGGTTTTTTTGTGTGTTTTTTTTGTTTTTTTTTTGTTGGTGTTTTTTCATTTTTTTTCATTTATTTTGCTATTATTATTATTATATTATTATTATTATTTATTATTATTATTATTATTATTATTATTATTATTATTATTATTATTATTATTATTATTATTATCTATCACCATCATCATCATCATCATTATCATCAACGTCATTTTCATCATCATCTTCATCATCATAATCATCATCATCATCATCATCATCATTATTAATATTATTATTATTATTATAATTATTATTATTAGTTTTTTTGCTTCTGCCTCTTTTCTCGCCGTAACAACAACATTGAACAGTTTTTTTTAAATATTGACTTACATAAAAATAATATTAAAAATAATATAATAACCAAATACCTTTCAGATCAATAAACGCACCCATATCTGTCAATCATAACGTATTGATGTGTAATGTACTATGGACAGATGTGATAAAATATTAATGGTTATTCTTATGACCATATTTTGTTATTTGTTCATGAATCAAACACTTATTAAATTGCATCACAGAACATATAAATAAAGCATGAATTGCAATTCATTTTGGAACCATAAGTGATGTTTTGGCGTTCGAATACAAACATAAATCTAATCATTCTTTTCAGCAAATACATACCAAATGATGAAAACAGACAAACAATACCGTATACATTACCAACACTTACTTCACAGGTCTTTGTTGATGAAGATAAATATAAAGTAGAGTGAAGTTAATACAAACAGTAAGCTTTTACCGGTGGACGAGAAACTGCATTGAAATTTTACAGCGTATTAACATATTACAAATCGAAATATTAAAGATTTTTCAGAGTGACAGAAAAGCGATAATATAAATCATTTTAGGTAACCTTGTTGCGATAAACAAACAATAGTCTAAATGTCCATTTTAAGGCGTGAACCCCCGTTCCCCCCCCCCCATGTCTACGCTCTGAAGAATAGGTAAATAGGCTAAAATAATATAATTACTGTCAACTGCATGGCGTGGGATCAAACACCAGAACGGGAAACTTCAATCGAACCCGGAATCTCAGGAGTGACAGTCAGTGGTCTAACCAACTGAGCTATCGTTAAACGTTTAAACAGCACCTCTTTCTTAACAAATTGACCAATATTATTAAAACTAAGTAGGAACTTGCCTTGCTATAAACCCTTTAAAAATTGTTCGAAAATTCTATTTCATGCTAAATTTTATTTTTCATGGCAACCAAAAGAAAGAAGCTTAAAAAATGTTCTTGTAAAAAACCGAAAGAGCCAAAGCTTATTTATTTGGCATGTGACATGAAACATATTAGAGTGGATGTCTACAAAGTTTATTCAAACAAAAGCCCTTTACTTCGTTATTTGTATATAGAAATAACTATATGCATTCCATGCAGTTACGTCCTATGTTATTGTTTGGCAATATTGATCTGAGACATTTTAATATTTAATGACCTTTTGTCGGTAATAATCGGATTCTGAAGAAAAACTTACGGATATTAAAGTATGGCATAACGGTATACTACGGAATGCCGTTAGGGCCATTGCCTATGAATGTGTTGATCTGAAACGCGATAGTCGATAGTACGATGGTGAAAACGCGAAATCACGAAACTACGATGGTGAAAACGCGAAAGCACGATGATGAAAATGCGAAGGTACGATGATGAAAACGCGACAGTACGATACTACGATGATGAAAACGCGATAAACTATCGTGTTTTCACCATCGTACTGTCGCGTTTTCACCATCGTAGTTTCGTGATTTCGCGTTTTCATCATCGTACTATCGCGTTTTCGCCATCGTACTATCGCGTTTTCACCATCGTACTATCGCGTTTTCATCATCGTACTGTCGTGTTTTCATCATCGTACTATCGCGTTTTCACCATCGTACTGTCGTGTTTTCATCATCGTACTATCGCGTTTTCATCATCGTACTATCGCGTTTTCATCATCGTACTATCGCGTTTTCACCATCGTAGTTTCGTGATTTCGTGTTTTCACCATCGTACTATCGACTATCGCTTTTCAGATTAACACATTCATAGGCGATGGCCCTAACGGCATTCCGGATATAACTGTTACTAAGTTTTTGTGCATGCCAATCACCTACTGTACAACTGTGCAAATTGAACTGTGAAAATTAACATATGCATCTATATTTCATAGTTATGATTTTCTTTTATGAAAATACACAAAAAGTGAATAATTGATTCATCCACTAATGCTGCATACAATAAAAATATAATCAAAGAAATCTAAAAAAAATATTCAGTTGAGTTTTCGAAATTGCCACTTCGCGATTGCTATGCTATACTTACCACTATGCCATTGGGACGTTAGTATAAATGAAGTATTGAGCACTTTCTAATCTTTAAATTTCAAGTAGTAACTCGTAATAAATTACGGAAACTCAAGAAAAAAGCTCCCGAAAATTAACGAGTCAAACAATAAGACCATGTTACACAACTTTTATGATTTTATATCATAAATTGTGCATATGACCTCTACAGTAGACTTTTCTTAAATAATAGCCCTCAGCTCAAAATTGGCCCTGCCCCGGAGAAAAATTGATTTTATTTTTATGTATATGGTAAAAAACTTTTTAAAAAATCTCTTAATCTACAAAAGCTAAAGCTCAGTTTCGATATCATTTAGTGACTTCATAGCAGCCATTTACTTTATAAAACTGTAAAATATCATGGAAACTAGTGACTTCCAAAGCAAACATTATCTTATCTACCATTGAATTTCATAGCAGGCAATGGCTTCCTAGGAAACAATTTATTTTGTACATCAACCAGTATCTTCTTATGGAACTGTTGTTTAAAAAAAGTAACCAGTAATGATTGTGCATTATTTCAGATACAGATATGAACTTTGTGATATCAGTTAAAGATTTAGATTTTACGTTTGCTTTTGTTTATAGCTAACAATATAACTTGTTCCTTGTCATGGAGAGTATTGATATTCAGATGAGCGATATAAGGGCCATCATGGCTCTCTTGTTTTTAATGAGAAAATATTACTGGTGATTTCAGACAGAAACTTTGAATGTCTGTTAGCTATAGCGTGCAGATGCATACAGATTTGCCGTCTGTCGTCGAAAAGAAATTACAAAAACGTGGATCACACAAGTGCCCCTTTCTCCGATTGATCATTGTCGTTGCTGTCGTTGTTTTGTAATGTTCTACCAATTTTATGTTTGATTGACCTGTGATAAATAATTATATAGAACGAGGGAAATATTTCATGGTCATAATTAAAGTATTCCGTTGTCCTTGCATTGTGTAAACGATCTTTCCGGTTCACATTAAATAAAAACACTAAAAGCAACAACAATAAAATGTATAGAAAATAACATTAACATTTGCTCAGTTGTCTGCCTTTACAATATGAAGCTCTTGTACCGTGTGTAATTAATTATACAATATACTACAATTTTATGTACAAAAAACGCCACAGACTATACATTTGAACGTTTCCGGGCACATTCCTATTGTGATAAATATAGGTATTCATGCCTTGCTTTTCAGAACGAAGAACCACTTAACCCTTTAATGATACCAATGTCTCTAAGATGTAAATATTTGTATTGGATTATTGCAAAATGTTTAAAACTATCTAACACAATGTTTGATACTATCTAACACAATGTTTAATACTTTCTAACACGATGATTGATAGGAATGGTGCTACTACTTCACCTGCCTGTCACAGTGCCATATATACAAGTTATTGACTGGACAATGACATTACATTAAACGTCATAGTGATCCTGATTTTTGACAAAGTTATTAGGTGTTATCTACTGATCGGGTGCAATGTCCATTCAATGTTTTATAAACCATGGCTTTTCCTTTTCAAGTTGTTCACCAGACAAGGATTTTGCATGAAGCGTCTTGGTTACCTTGACCTTTGACCTTATTACCTTACGCATCAATATAGCTCATTTACTGGCCATTGGTATTGTCCCTTCCAATAAAATAAACCAGTGCATATTCTTTTTCAAGTTATAGTATGGACAAGTTTAAAAAGGCGTTAGGACGTACATACTGATCAATCCTATCACAGGACGGCCCCAAAAAGGGTCTTTACCTAGTCAAAATTCATGTCTGATTAATAGGCTTTAGATTGTGACATGTATGTAGCTCAAAATGAATACTGTCAGTAGTTTAAAACATTAATATTGTATGTAAAACTATTATAAGGAATGTTTTAAGTTTAAAAAAATAATATTTATATATATTGTGTAATCCGATTGGTTAATTATCTCGTGAGCACCACTTAATTATCTCGTGCGCAAGACTTAGTTACTAAAGGCCACGACATAGTATCTCGTACTCACCACTTAATTATCTCGGGCACACAACTTAGTGACTCGTGGCCACTACATAGTATCTAGTGCGCACCATTTAATTATCTCATGCGCACGACTAAGTAACTCATGGGCACAATATTATATCTCGTGCGCATCACTTTCTTATCTCGTGCACACGACTTAGTAACTCGTGACCACGACATAGTATCTGGTTCGCACTAATTGATTATCTCGTGCACAAGACTTAGTAGCCACGGCATAGTATCTAGTGTGCACGATATAAATTAAAACACACATATATCACTTCTGTGCCATCGTAGATAAGACTTTTTCGGATTTTTGTTTTCAATTTGATAGCAACTTACTACACGTAATTTATCAAAATAAACAAATAAAATCATAAAGAAATTGCTAATATAGAATCAATAATCAAATTACTTCAACATTTCATTCATAATATTCATAATATCTTCATTGACATTAGGCATGTAACACATACAAAACATCGAAAAGGAGGGAGAGGAGCGAGTATTAGGCTTCAGTCAAGACATCAGCAGCCAACTTTCATACAAAATTATTCGTTTCGACCTACCTTCTATGGTAAATGTGGCTGCCTTAACAACACAGTGAGCTGTAGTTACACATCGCAAAGAATCTAATATAGTATATCATCATCTGATGCCCTGTGCCTCTCCAGGACTTACACCACGCTTTAGAAGGTAATCAAAACTCTTTTTATATATCAAATGACATTCATACAAGCCATTTGTCACGTGGCAATGAAGAAAAAATATACTGCTGGATATTTGTTAAATTAAGTGCGTGATCATTAGTGTTTGATGTTTATAAATCACGTCTACCCGGATGGAACAGATAAACGAGCAAGGTTTTCAAATGATGTAATAGTGCTACTCTTGATGCTGTTGAACTTTGAGAGAACACGTGAAGTAACACAAGAATAGAATGTATTAAATAACAATATAATATATACCATTCTTTCTTTTTAAAGAATTTTTTTCTCGTAAATCTATATTTCGTGTTGCAGTTTTGTAAATCATGGAGTCATTTTATGTAGCATCGATGAATAGATATGAAGTTTTCATTTCTTATTTATAAGGTCTTTTATCAAATATTGTTTAATGCCATTAACGTACACTGACATACTTAACAAAGGGAAATTATACACCATAGAGCGTTTTATTGTATTCATTAAAAATATGTCAACACACGTTGAATTTACTAGACATTGTGTTCTAAATCATAAAAATTTTATAACTGCGGTATTGATATGGAGCAAATTTGATATAACTGGTTTTGTTTATCAACTTAAACGTCAATATATCTTTTTTTAAAAAAAGAGTGAAACAGTTTCTGTTTATTTCAGGGTGTTATTAGAAGAAATCAAGAGAATAGGTGATTTGTACTTTGTAAAAATTAATAAAATATCACATCTGCATGCAGGAACTGTAATGTGCTCTTTAATGTTTTTAAGTTACATTGTATATGCGAAACCATTCAAGCATTGTTATAAAACTGAATTATAAAGGTTAACAGAGCAAGATTTATTAACTAGAAACTGATATTTAATAACACTTTCATAAATAAATAAAACTTAATGCAAAATTTTATCAAATATCAAAGTCATTGGCTTTTATGAATCCGTTAACAACAGTTGAATTTATTGTTTTGAATAAATAAAGGAAAATTGGAAAATCATTTTATGATTGTTAGCAGCTAAGCTTCGGAGTGTCAGAGCTTCAATGAAATATCAAGATGGTTTTATACAAGACGTGTTTTCGAAGATGTCTTTTCTTACAATTTTCTATACTAATTGGAAATTCAGTGATAAGTTTTGCGACAAAAATGTCAGTTAAATACACACTATCAAACTTGAATATTTGTGGTGACTCTAGCGCAGTTTTTCTTCATTTAGAAGGAATGTCCGTAAATGACTGTGTTAAAGAGTGCGCCAAACGGCCAAGATGCAAAGCTGTGAACTATATTAGGCGTATAAATAACCTGTGTCAACTGCTCGATAAAGACATGCTCTCCAATCAGTCGGTGTGTGATTATATACGGAAATCTGACATGGTAATAACAGATGTAAGTATAGATACAAGTTTAAATTGTTTGGAGTAGTTCAGAGTTTTATTTGTGTTTTAGCACATGTCTAAGTCAACAATGCGTTCTCCAAAAGAGAGAAAAGTTGAGTTATATCAAGCAATTTACTCTAAAAAAGAAGTTCCTACTTTAATTTTGTGAAGCAAATTTTATCCTTAGTCAGTGTTCGTGATTTTTGTGATAAAGTTGTAACGTACACATACGAAATAATTATAATATATATTTTGATAACTTTCCAACTTTTTGAACCAGACAAAACAAGGAATAAAGAATTCCGTATACTTGTTGGAAAAGAGGTTAAGGAAAGATACCTGACATAATGAACCAAATAAGTAAATTCTAGTAAAAATTCAAATACAAAAATCATTTTAACATTTTATATATATTTCGATTGGTCCTTCATGATTTTTAATTTTGAAACTTTTAATGTCATAGATTGGACACCGCTTAAGTCGGTGCTACGTACATGATGTATTGTGCACATAAGATAATCTCTCATGAACAGACTCAACTAAATCGAGTCTGCAATTGTTACATTTTTTGCTTTGTTTTCGTTGCTGTCGAAGGATTTTTCTCAGCATTTTATTGTACATGTATATATAAGTATGTATTAAAAAGCAACAAGACCATTTAGAATAAAAATTGATTTCATATAGATTGCGTCTTTTTAAAAAAAAAAATTAATCATACTTGAAACGTATCGTCAAACATTTTTGAAATTGAACTGTCAGTTCAGTTTAGTTAAGTTTTATTTAGCAAACTTACATGATAGCATGCCTTTGGCCAATTTAACACTTATACCTTATCACGACGTTTCTTTCTAACGCCTTATCAGTGATTTTTCCATGTTTTTCATACCTGAACAAAGTCTGTTTCCCCTAGCTCAAAATAGGTATATTTTCCCCTAAAAAGCTAATATTTTCCCCTGAAATATCCTGTGCACTTTTTCGCCAGAACCATGACTTAACAGACTCTGACTTATTATATCAGCTAGAAAACAGATTGCTGCTCTTAAGCCTCTGCTATGAACCCTGCATGTTAAATTGAATTGAAATTGAATTTTTTATAAAATGTGTGGTTAAATTCCATTCTAAGTTGTTGGAATTTGATTTTCCCTTTTTTTTAATTTATCGCGCTTCAGAAAGCCACAGGTTCTTTTGAAAATCAGAAACAAATCAATGCTTATACAATTATTATTATGATTTCAGATGCCATGTACAGGATGCTCCTCTCACAAGACTTGTGACTTATCAAACGGACAATGTATAACAACAGGTAAGACAGTATTCAAAACATTCGTTTTCGTTTTAAACATAATTATTTTAGTCTGTCTCTAGGTAACCAATAACCGATAACTTTATCGTCCAATATCAATAGCATGCAAATGCGTATGAACTAAACCACTCGTACATTAACGCATATTTAAAACAAATGCATGTATACGTGTACATCATACAATTTTGCGTCATATATAGTTTCGTTTATTGAAGCGCTAGGAAAAATGTATCACATTAAGCTCCATGTGTGACAGATATAATATTGTGTCAACGTTTGATACTAAATACTCGATAAGTCTCCATCCAGAACCAGTAACGAATGTCCCGATAGTGATACTTGGTATTTCTAGAAATAAGAATATGATTTATCTTCTCCTCAGGTTTCTGTACAGTGTATAATTAAAATCGTTTGAAGAATAAACAAGGTTTAAGAATTTATATCAACTATTTTCAGAATGTGCTCGTCCAAACGTTCAGGGTGGACGTTATTTAGGAAACGAATATACAATTGGCAGTACTATCCGAATCCTTTGTGACAACGGTTATAAAGAAGTTGACGGCGTAAAAAGCGCAGTTTGTCTAACAAATGGGTCATGGAGTAACAATTTGTCTTGTCACCCATGTGAGTATTTCACTGTCTCTTATTCAATCTGGCCTTACCACGTGACCTGTCGGGTAACGGCACACGTAGAGTTTTACCCAAATTCAGGTATGTTTTTTATTAAAAACGTTCTTGTTACTCAACCGATTTTGATCAGATAAGGCGCAGAGTACCCAACGTCCTTATATATAAGCTGCTAACGATAAATCTAAGTTCTGAAAATCACTGAATAGTTTTTGAGAGCATTCGAGTTCATTTTTCTTTATAGCCGGGGTCAAGAGGAACGGTACACATTCATTTATCACAACACATCATTTCTAACAATTCATCTGTTTTTTTCCCACAGTTTCATAGAAAAATGAATGCTAAATCTTATAGATTTTCTATGTCCAATGTATCTAGTGAATGCAGTGATGTTTTAGCATATTGTTGAAATGGTACGGAGCACTCTATATTTCAAAGGATACGGTACACACACATTTTCTGTCTTTTTGAAATAAATCTGATAAAAAATATATGAACAGTTGTTTTAACTTAATATAATATAAGTGTTTCTTTTTTTTCAAATTTACATATTTTATTTATTTAAAGAGTTTTTAGAACCCTAGGGCCTGTTTATTCTCAGCTTGATAAAGATAAAATATGAACAATCTTTATGATTTACTCTTGCTGATGTTTTACAATAATCCAGTGCTGTTTTAGCATTAGTTCATCAAGTTTTAATGAAATGTTACGGAGCACATGCTTTTAAAAGGGTTACGGAACATACACACTTTAGAGAGGGATACGAAGCACTTTCTTAATTATGCTCTGTTTTATTTTTCAAATGAAACACATCAACCAGAGTACATAATGAAGATTTTCAATAATTATATCTATAAATAAAACAGTGGGGGAAATAGGCCCTATGGTTCTCAAAACGATGTAAATCAATAGAAAAAATGTAAATTTGCATGTGATTAATAAGTGTGTACTGTTCCCCTCGACCACGGCTTTGAAAAAAAAATGTAATCGAATGTTTTCAAAAACCATTCAAGGGTTTTCAAAAGATGGTAGCTTATATAATTACGGATACTATTATCTGATCAAAATCGGTTGAGTAACATCAAAGTTATTAATAAAAAACATACGTGCATCGGGTGAACAATCTGCGTGTAATGTACCCGAAAGGTCACGTTATATGGCAACATTGTAATCTATCGTGCAAAAAAACACCAAAAACTCTGTACGATGTTCCAACGTTTCCTTTCAAATGTATAATCTTTTTTAATGATTTGCTTTATTTATGTTTTCAGATACTGTGACAAACATTACACTATCAACAACATACAGTACCAAGATAACGACGACAACAGAAACGGAACAAATTACTACGCCAATAAATGCTATATCAAATGCTGATACGACACTTTCTAACCCAACATCCTTTTTAACAGACATGGTTTTGTCTTCTTTAACATATACACTGGTATCTTTTGTTACAGATACGCCAATAACTACTGTAATAGAGTTACAAGCATCTACTGAATTACAATCACCAACATCTGCTATAATAGGTACACAGGAATCAATTGCAACAAATACAATAATACCTTCCATAACAGCTGCACCAACGTCTAGTCCAACAAAAACATCAACTTCTACTGTAGCAGCTACGTCAATTTCTAGTTTGAGAGATACACCGACATCTACTGAAAACGTTACGTCAAGTGAAACAGATACAGTAACAGTTACACCAACTTCTAGTTTAACGAATACACCAACATCAACTGTAACACTTACATCGAATTCTAGTGTGACGAGTACACCGGCATCTACTGTAAAAGTTACACCACTTTCTAGTTCAACGAATACACCGGACTTCACTATAATAGTTACATCGACTTCTAGTGTAACAGATTCACCGACATCTACAATAACAGTTACAACAACTTCTAGCGAAAGAATCGCACCGACATCTACGGAAACGATTACACCAACAGCTTTTCTAACAAATACACGGAAATCTACTAGAACAGTTGCACCAACTTTTATTGTAACTGATACATGGACACCTACTGTAACAGATATACCGGTACCTACTTTAACAGTTGCACCAACATTTAGTGTAACAGTTCCATCAACATCTAGTGTAACAGCTACACTCACATCTACTGTAACAGAAACACCGACATCTACTGTTACAGATACATTGACATCTACAAAAACAGTTGTATCAGCATCTAATGTAACAGATACACTAAAATCTACAAGAAAAGTTGCATTAACTTATAGTGTAACAATTACACCAACATCTATTGTAACAGATACACCGACATTTACTGCAACAGATACACCGACATCTACAGTTACAGTTACACCAACTTCTACTAGAACAGTTGCCACGACATCTAGTGAAACAGTTACACCATTATCAAGTGTTACAGATACACCGACAGCTATTGTTACAGATACACCAACATCTACTGGAACAGTTGCACCGACATCTAGTGTAACAGTTACACCAGTATCTAGTGTTACAAATACACCGACATCAACTGACACAGATACACCGATATCTATTGAAACAGTTGCGGCAACATCTAGTTTAATAAATACACCAAAATCTACTGCAACACATACACCTGTGTCAACTAATACAATTGCACCAACTTTAAATGTAACAGATACACCGACATCTGCTCTAGAAGATAGATCTTTAATTACAGTTCCACCAACATCTAGTTCAACAGTTACACTAACAACTAGTGTAACAGATACACCGACATTTATTGTTACAGATACACCGGCATCTACTGTAACAGATACACCGACATCATCTGTAACAGGGACAGCAACATCTAGTGTAACAGATACACAAACATCTAGTGTAACAGATACACCAACATCTAATGTAACAGATACACCGACATCAACTGTAAAAGATACACAGACACGTACTGTAACATATACACAAACATCTACTGTAACAGATATGCTGACATCTACTTTAACAGATACACCGACATCTAGTGTAACAGATACACCGACATCAACTTTAACAGATACATCGACATCTAGTGTAACAGATAAACCGACATCAACTGTAACAGATACACCAAAATCTAGTGTAACAGATACACCGACAAAAACTGTAACATATACATTGACATCTAGTGTAACAGATACACCGACATCAACTGTAACATATTCAGCAAAATCTAGTGTAACAGATACACCAACATCTACGGTAACGGAAACACCGACACTAACTGTAGCAGATACACCAACATCTAGTGTAACAGATATATCAACATCAACTGTAACATATACACCGACACCTACTGTAACAGATACACCGACATCTAAAGAAACAGATACACCCATACCAACAGTAACAGATACACCGACATTATCTGTATCAGATACACCGACACAGACGATAACAGATACACTGACATCAACTGTAACAGATATATCGACATCAACTGTAACATATACACCGACACCTACTGTAACAAATACACAAACATCTAGTGTAACGGATTCACCGAAATCAACTGTAACAAATACACCGACATTATCTGTATCAGATACACCGACACAGACTGTAACAGATACACTGACATCAACTGTAACAGATACACAAACATCTAATGTAACAGATACACTGACATCTTCTGTAACAGTTACACCGACATCTAGTTTAACAGATACACCGACATCATCTGTAACATATACACCTACATCTAGTGTAACAGATACATCGACATCAACTGTAACAGATACCCTGGCAACTACGGTTACAGATACACCGACATCTAGTGTAACAGATACACCGACATCAACTGTAACCGATACATCGACATCTAGAGTAACAGATACACCGACACCTAGTGTAACAGATACACTGACATCTAGTGTAACCGATACACCGAAATCTAGTGTTACAGATACACCAACATCAACTGTAACAGATACACCAAAATCTAGAGTAAAAGATATACAAACATCTAGTGTAACAAACACGCTGACATCTACTGTAACAGATACACCGACATCTAGTGTAACACATACACCGACATTTAGTGTAACAGATACACTGACATCTACTAGTGTAACATATACAACGACATCTACTGTAACAGATACACCGACTTCAACTGTAACAGACACACCGACATCTTCTGTAACAGATACACCGACATCAACTGTAACAGATACACGGCCATCTACTGTGACAGATACACCGACATTTACTTTAACAAACATTCCAACATCTACAAGAACAGTTGCACCAAGTCATAGTGTAACACTTACGTCAACATCTAGTGTACCAGATAGACCGACATCTACTAAAACAGCTGCATTAACTTCTAGTGTAACAGTTACACCAACATCTAGTCTATCAGATACACCGACATCTATTAGAAGAGTTACACCATATATTAGTGTAACACATACACCGACATCAACTGTAACAGATACACCGATATCTATTAGATCAGTTGCATTAACTTCTACTGTAACAGATACATCGACAGCTATTGTAGCACATATACCAACATCTATTAGAACAGTTACAACGATTTCTAGTGAACCAGATAGACTGAATTTAACTAGAACATTTCCACTAACTTCTAGTGTAACTGATACACCGACTTCTAGTTCAACATCAAATGTTACAAATTCACCAACATCAACTTTAACAGATACAGTGATATCTACTAGAACAGTTGCAACAACATCTAGTGTAACAGATACATCAACATCTACTGTAACAGCTACACCGGCATCTACAAGAAACGTTGAACTAACTTCTAGTGCAACTGATACACCGACATCTAGTGTATTAGCTACACCAACATTTAGTGTTACAGATACACCGACATTAAGTGTAACAGGTACAGCGACATCTACTAAAACAGATGCACCGACGTTTACAAGATCCATTGCATTAACTTTTAGTGTAATTGATACACTGACATCTACCTTAACAGATACACCAATATCTTTATTAACAGTTTCACCAACATCTAGTGTCACAGTTACACAAACATCTAGTATAGTAGATACACTGACATCTACTGTAACAGATACACAGACATTAACTGTAACAGATACACCGACATCTACTGTAACAGATACACCAACATCTACTGTAACAGATAAACCGACATCTAGTGTTACAGATACACCGACATCATCTGTAACAGATGCATCGACATCTAGTGTAACAGATACAACGACATTAACTGTAACAAATATACCAAAATCTAGTGTAACAGATACATCGACATCAACTGAAACAGATGCACAGACATCTACTGTAACAGATACACCGACATCATTTGTAACAGCTACACCAAAATCTAGAGTAACAGATACACAAACATCTAGTGCAACAAATACGCTGACATCTACTGTAACAAATACACCGACATCTAGTGTAAAGGAAACACCGACATCAACTGAAACAGATACACCGACATTTAGTCTAACAGATACACTTACATCTACTAGTGTAACAGATACAACGACATCTACTATAACAGATACACCGACATCAACTGTAACAGATACACGGCCATCTACTTTGACAGATACACCGACATTTACTTTAACAGACATTCCAACATCTACAATAACAGTTGCACCAAGTCATAGTGTAACACTTACATCAACATATAGTGTACCAGATAGACCGACATCTACTAAAACAGCTGCCTTAACTTCTAGTGTAACAGTTACACCAACATCTAGTCTATCAGATACACCGACATCTATTAGAAGAGTTACACCATATTCTAGTGTAACACATACACCGACATCAACTGTAACAGATACACCGATATCTACTAGGACAGTTGCATCAACATCTACTGCAACAGACACACTGATATCTATTAGAACAGTTGCATTAACTTCTACTGTAACAGATACATCGACAGCTACTGTAATAGATATACCAACATCTATTAGAACAGTTACACCGATTTCTAGTGAAACAGATAGACTGAATTTAACTAGAACATTTCCACTAACTTCTAGTGTAACTGATACAACGACTTCTAGTTCAACAGTTACACCAACATCAAATGTTACAAATTCACCGGCATCAACTGTAACAGATACAGCGATATCTACTATAACAGTTGCAACAACATCTAGTGTAACAGATACATCAACATCTACTGTAACAGATACACCGACATCTACTAGAAACGTTGTACTAACTTCTAGTGCAACTGATACACCGACATCTAGTGTAACAGTTACACCAACATTTAGTGTTACAGATACACCGACATTAACTGTAACAGATACAGCGACATCTACTAAAACAGATGCACCGACGTCTACAAGAACCATTGCACTACCTTCTAGAGTAATTGATACACTGACATCTACTGTTACATATACACAGACATTTACTGTAACAGATACACCGACATCTAGTGTAACATTAACACCGACATCTACTGTAAAAGTTACACCAACATCTAGTGTAACATATACGCTTATATCTACTATAACTTATACACCAACATATACTGAAACAGATACACAGACATCTTCTGTAACAGATACACCGACATATTCTGAAACAGATACACCAACATCTAGTGTAACAGATACACCGACATCTACTGTGACAGATACACCGACATCTACTGTAACAGATACACCAACATTTACTGTTACAGACATACCAACATCTACAAGAGCAGTTGCATTAACTTATAATGTAACACATACATCAACATCTAGTGTAACAGAAACACCGACATATACTGCAATGTATATACCAACATCTACTAGAATAGTTGTACCAACATCTTCTAGCACAGTTGCACCAACTTCTAGTGTAACTGATACACCGGTATCTTCTGTAACAGACACACCGACATCTATGATTACAAATACACAAAGATCTACAAGAACAGTTGCACCGACATCAAGTGTTACAGTTACACTTACATCACGTGTTGCTGATACACCGACATCAGCTGTAAAGGATACACCGATATTTACTACAACAGTTGCACCAACGTCTAGTGCAACTGATACACCGGAATATACCGTAACAGATACACCAACATCTTCTCTAAATATAATATCAATTTCTACCGTCACAATTACACCAACATCTGTAACAGACACATCAACATTTTCAACAAATAAACAAATGGCTTCTAAAACAGATACACCTAATTTTACTGATAAAAATACACCAACATCTGGTGTAAAAGATGAAGCGATAGCTGCTGAAAAAGATATAATAATACCTCTTATAACAAGTAATCAATACCTCTTATAACAAGTACATCTACAGCTACTGTTACAGATATTAATAAACCTAAATCTGTTGTAACAGAAACCTCAACATCGTCTATAATGTATAAACCGACATTTTCTGCAACATATACCGGTACCCTATCTTCTTCTCTCAAAGGTTCAAAAGCATCAAATACAAAGCGCTCATTGGCATCTACAACAGAAGTTAAACAAACAAAGTACGAATACAAGTTAAATGGTGGTTAGAAATTTGCTGAGACGGATACAACACAATCCATTGTACTATATACTCGTACTATGGCTGTCCCATAATGTCTTGAACAGTGGTTGTAGAATAAAACTATTACGTCATAAAATTATTTTGCAGTACCGTATTTCCATTTATTTTAAGTAAAATAAGAAACATTATATCAAGGAATATACATACATTTTATATTAAAGTATTTATAACGACCTAAGGCGAATGTGCGACCCACGATAAAAATCGTCATTTGACAAACGTAACACATTCTCTTCAAAACAGAGTAAATGGACAATAAGGTAGAAAAGCTGCACAATGTTATGGCATTGACATTAACCTTTCGTTTTTTACGCTATATGGCGAAATTTCATCATACATGTATACAGTGCATCTTTATCTTCATGTAGTGCTCATATGAGTACAATAAAAAAACATTTGACGCTGATGTGGCCCAGCAGATGGTTATCTTTTTTGCATTTAGTGCTGAATGACACTTACAGTCCTGTTAAAAAAAGTTAAAAACAGTGGAAAAGTTACAGAATGCTTCGCGATCGTTGTTAAAGAAATTTCGTAATAAATATGCAACAGGTGATGAGAAAATGATATGCCCGTGGTCAAGTGACCATGAACATTTGAGACAATTGAAAAGATTATTATTTTTTTAGAAATTTGTTGGTTTTTTTTAGTATTTTGTAATAAAACGTTATATTGTCCATGACTTATTGAGACAGTCGTTGTATATGAACATGTACTGTATATATAGAACTATATATACCAACATCTTCTGCAAAATAAAACACACAAAATAGATAAATATAGAATCCCTAAAGAAAGCCCAACACGGCAAAATTGAAAATGTTGCAGGCTCGGTTTGATTGAGCCTGTTCATGGACGGTACTGGAAAGTGCAAATTACCGTCCACGCCCCCCTAGCACCGGCTTAAGCAGAATTCAACATTTAAACGTGAAATAGTAAAATTTTGAATTTTGAAACATCCGCAGATGTGTTCATACGGCGGTTATCATGGAACCTTCAATGTGACACTTCCGTGCCATTCCATGAAAAGCGGCGTATGGTCCCCAAGTAATAAAAAGCGTGTGCCCTAAACGAGAAAACAATGGGCAGAACTAAATAAAATGGAATTCTGAAAGGGGATCAGAGGTTATGAAGCCTGCGTATCACAGATAAGACGTCAAAAGACAAATTTAAAAAGCAGGCAACATATCCTAAGGGTGATTCAACATTATTCAAGTAGGAATATTGGAACCACCCATATAGAAAATGCCGAAAAGTTGGAACTAAAAATACCACAAGCACAACAATAATGTCGTGCTGAACGATCTTCAAGGATCGAAAATATAACATCATTGATTAAATGTACGGGGAGACTTTTTACAGCCGCCACACGGCACAAATAACACGGATGTGATCATAAAATAGATAAATACAGAATCCCTAAAGAAAGCCCAACACGGCAAAATTGAAAATGTTGCAGGCTCGGTTTGATTGAGCCTGTTCATGGACGGTACTGGAAAGTGCAAATTACCGTCCACGCCCCCTAGCACCGGCTTAAGCAGAATTCAACATTTAAACGTGAAATAGTAAAATTTTGAATTTAGAAACATCCGCAGATGTGTTCATACGGCGGTTATCATGGAACCTTCAATGTGACACTTCCGTGCCATTCCATGAAAAGCGGCGTATGGTCCCCAAGTAATAAAAAGCGTGTGCCCTAAACGAGAAAACAATGGGCAGAACTAAATAAAATGGAATTTTGAAAGGGGATCAGAGGTTATGAAGCCTGCGTATCACAGATAAGACGTCAAAAGACAAATTTAAAAAGCAGGCAACATATCCTAAGGGTGATTCAACATTATTCAAGTAGGAATATTGGAACCACCCATATAGAAAATGCCGAAAAGTTGGAACTAAAAATACCACAAGCACAACAATAATGTCGTGCTGAACGATCTTCAAGGATCGAAAATATAACATCATTGATTAAATGTACGGGGAGACTTTTTACAGCCGCCACACGGCACAAATAACACGGATGTGATCATAAAATAGATAAATATAGAATCCCTAAAGAAAGCCCAACACGGCAAAATTGAAAATGTTGCAGGCTCGGTTTGATTGAGCCTGTTCATGGACGGTACTGGAAAGTGCAAATTACCGTCCACGCCCCCTAGCACCGGCTTAAGCAGAATTCAACATTTAAACGTAAAATAGTAAAATTTTGAATTTTGAAACATCCGCAGATGTGTTCATACGGCGGTTATCATGGAACCTTCAATGTGACACTTCCGTGCCATTCCATGAAAAGCGGCGTATGGTCCCCAAGTAATAAAAAGCGTGTGCCCTAAACGAGAAAACAATGGGCAGAACTAAATAAAATGGAATTCTGAAAGGGGATCAGAGGTTATGAAGCCTGCGTATCACAGATAAGACGTCAAAAGACAAATTTAAAAAGCAGGCAACATATCCTAAGGGTGATTCAACAACAACACCATCATCAATATCAGATAAACCATTATCTTCTTTAAAATATACAGTCGTATCCAATGTAAAATATACAATAATTCTTACTGCTCAAGATGTACCATCAGCTATAACTGTCACACAAATAAACTGTAAATATTATCCTAGGTACACAATTATCTGTCCTTGGGTATTCACTAAACAAGATTGAAACAGATATACCAATCTTTGCCTCGGGAGAAACAGTGACTTGCTCCGTAAAAGACACATTGGTATTTCCGGTAACAAATACCACAACATCTACTGTGGTATATATATATCAACATCTACACCAGTGTCTACTGTAACTGATACACCAACATCTCTTTTAACAAATATATCGACTTCAATTGTTACAGATACACGAGCGTCGACTGTAAGAGAAACTTCGAAAGCTAGACTAAAAGATAAACCGATATTACTTGTAACAGATACACCAGCGTTTACTGACAGCTTAAGAAACAAGTACATCAACATTTCTCATGACTGGTATAGCAACATCTACTGTAACATTTACAGTAAAAGATACACCAACGTCAACTATAACATATACCTTAAATTCTACTGTTATAGATACACCAACGTCTAGTGTAACAATATACACAGACATTATTTGTTACAGATGTACAAAGGTGAACTGTAACAGATAAATCGAGATCTATGCAAAAGATTTTTGAGCCACTTGCACGACATTGTCGTCTGGTGCAAATACGAAAACATCTAATGCTACAGTTATAAAATTCTCTGCTACAAAAATAAAGGTGAGACTATTTTGGCAAAATACGAGAGCAGATATGTTAACATATTCAACGTCGCATACCGAAATATTCAAATAACAACAACAAGGCTACAAATATATAACAATGTTATATAACAACAACTTTCAAAAACTTTTATGAACTTAAAACTTTTGCAAGACGTTCTGGTCTTGACCAAATATTTTGATCAGATAGACATATCTCAGAATATGTTAATAATTTATGTAGATAAGGTTTAAAATATTCACGTTCGCTTTTTTGAATGTTTACGTTAATTTCTCTTAAAGGCGAGGCCAAATCTATTGTCGTGATGAATGTTAATATTTGTCTATTAATCTTTTGTTATGGGTGATTGAAGTGGTTCTGCAAGTGCAGTGATGGATGAATGATTGTGTATAGATGATGCGGTTCAGGGATAACTTTAAATTTTCCTAGTAACTGACCACTCCTCTCATTACATTCAAAGCAATACTATCACTTTAGCAAACTTGTTATTTCTTACCAGAAATACTATTGACTAAAATATATATCTTATAACTGATATGTAATATTCTACATTAAACCGGGTATGTATACATTTATTTTATTGAAATTTTGAAATGTTGATAATGTATATACATGTATTGTAATTATTGTAATTGTAAAATATGTAATTTATGAATTGTCTATTGTAAAATATTTCTCTTTGTTTTTGTCTTGTAATCATTTTGTTTGTTATAGATTCTTCTAGTACCTGAATAAGTGGAAAACCTCATTTAGTATCTATTGTCAACAAATCTCCACCACTACATTAAATCTGTCGGCGAAACCGAAATAAATTCTGGATCTATTATATCCAGATTGTTTGTGCGGCAGAGAAGGATTTAATCTGAAAAATATATAAGTGTCCGGTGCCTTAAAAAAGAAAATGCTGCTTCAAATATTCTACTTGACATACTTTTGCCCTTACGTTTAGCAATTCCAAAAGAACGTGATTGATATTCCGTTTCAAAAGCTTTAAATTTATAAAAGTTGCTTCTCTGAATGTATTCTGTTTACCTTTATCATATAATAGTAAATAATTGTTTTCATATTTTAAACATAATTATTTATTTATTAATATTGAAAAAAGTATTATGCGAGATACTATGCAAAAACGTAAAACACGTAATAAACCAACTGTATTAAACACAAGAATTTGTAACAGAGTTACCAATGTCCCCCGCCTCAGGGAAGTTTTATATGAAGGATAAAATTGTGCTATATCAAAAGATTGAGGTATGAATCTCAGGACTTTCAGTGCAAAATTATGATCATTGCTAGATCTGCAAATGCTATAATAAATTTATTAATGAAATAAAATGAAACATGGAATTTAAAAATCTATCATGTTTGACTTTGACCTCTAAGTGTGACCTTGACCTTGGAGGTAGGGGTGCAAGTGTTATGCATGACATATCGTCTTGTTATTGTAACTATTTGTGCCAAGTATTTTCAAAATCCCTTGAGTTATAGATCGGACACAAAATATACCCTATAACAGACTATGTTAATTTTTGACCTCTAAGAGAGACTTTGACCTTGGAGGTAGGGATGCAGGTGTTGCGCATGACACATTGTCTTAATATAGTGACTATTTGTGCCAAGTATTTTCAAAATCCTTTGATCTATGAAAAAGTTATGGACCGGACACAAAATATACCCTATAACAGACTATGTTAATCTTTGACCTCCAAGTGTGACCTTGACCTTGGAGGTAGGTGACCGGTTGTTGCGCATGACACATCGTCTTATTATTGTGAACAATTGTGGCAAGTATTTACAAAATCCCTTCAAAGATAAGAAAGTTATGGACCGGACACGACATATACCCTCAAATAGACAATGTTGACCTTGAATGAGCAAGTGCGACCTTGACCCTGGAGGTAGGGGTCTGGTTGTTGCGCATGACACATCGTCTTATTATAACAAACATTTGTGCCAAGTTATTTCAAATTCCTTTGATAAATGACAAAGTTATGGACCGGACACGAAAGTGTGACGGACGGACAGACTGAAGTTCTAACAGGAGAGTAATAATGTGGCTACTCTATTGTTCTCTCTATTGTTCTTTTTAGCCGCACAAAAGAAAATAGCCACATAAAAGCATTTCGGAATGAATGACATCAAGGAGAAAGAACAGTTACCTATTGTCCCTCTAGCCACATAATTACTGTCCTGTGAGTGCGGATGGACAGACGGACGGACGGAGACTATTTATATACCCCCCTTTTTCTTCGAAAAGGCGGGGGACAATAACTGTATTCATCTTTTATACCTGAAGATATGCGAAATTCCTGCCCCTGTTACAGATTTCTCTCCTAAGAGTATATTTCAACAAGTGAGGCAATTGTCGTGACCAGTGAATTATAGTAACTTGATTATACTGCCACTTTATCTTTATCTATTTTAGATGTTAGATCAAATTGTATTGTCAGTATTTTTGTTATTGGTTGTGTTTTACGTCACACCAACACAATATAGTTCATACGGCGACTTTCCAGAGACACCTTGGGTGCACCTCCGTCCATCACTTAAGGGGCAAACGGACACGCGAGTAGAATATTGCAACAAAATATATGGCGGGTGCAAATTCAAATTGGCAATAATGGATATAACGAGCGGAGAAGAACAAGTGTCACGTCGAATCGAGTTAGAAGTGAGACAGTGTTAAGTCTTATTTCTATTTATAACCAGAACATATCATATATAAAATACACATTTCTAAAGCTTTTTTTTTGTATTTATAACTACGATGAGATCGTAAAGTCAAGTAGCTATTAGAAATACATGTAGAATGAATTAACACCATAACTTATTATGAAAACAATAAAAAAAGATATTTATACATGTGATTTAAATCAGTACAATGTTTATAATTAAAAGTGCATGTTCTTATCAAAATAGCAGCCAGATATTTTCTTTGTTGGCATGATATTCATATGGTTCGTCCGACCATATATGCTAATAAATTGTTGCTTTGTTGTTTTTATTTTCCTTCTTTTTTATTGTTTTTGTTTTGTTTTTGTTGTTGTTTTTGTTGTTCGCATACTATGCGAAGTGTACATAATTATGTAGGTATTTTATCGGTTTGACGTTGTATACTATAAAAATAATACATGTCCCTCAATAAGCCTCGATAAATAAAAAAAACACCATGTGACGTCACATTATGCAATAAAGCTAAATGTTTAAGATAAGCTAAGATAAGATAAGATAAAGCTGCAAGGACTGTGCAGTCTACATGTTCCTACAGAAACGTTTGTGTGTTAAAATAACAATAGCTTTCGTAAAACAATGGTAGGGTTAAATGTTTCATAATTATTCAGGTTTATGATCATAAGTAATACTTGTCTTTCTTTAAATTTTCAAAAAGACGACAGTGCTATAGATTTGATAATGTCATAATGAAATTATCAATCTTATTTTCTATGTACGTAACCTAACTGGAAAACAACATAAGGTTATAAACGACTGAACATTTCATCAAAAATCGCTTCTGAAGTCCTGAAATATAGCAAAGATATTTGCATTTTAGTTCATAAAATGAAACAAAGATTTACAATTCTTAACATCTATTTTTAACAAATACACTTTGAATAGACTTAAAATAATTTTTATTAGGTTTTTACGTCGCATAAACACAGTAGAGGTCATATGGCGACTTTCCAGCTTTTCTTGTGGATGAAGACATCGAGTGTCCAATACGTCCATTATTTCTGGCACGACCCATGTCGTACCACCAACGTTTTAAAATCTAACTGGATAGCTTCCCGAAAGAAAGACCTAGGCGAGATTTGAACCCACATAGGTATAGACCCTTTTACGACGCGGTCCGTTGCTATGAAAAATCGACCGGAATTAGAATTTTCTCGCGCATATGCAATCTGCGTAGGGCAGAAAATTCTTCGCCCTACAGAGAAATATAGTAGAAGTTCATAGACAATACCGAGTTAGATCAAGGTAAACGGTAGAAAATTATATGATATTGCTTTTAACAAATATAGAAAAGATGACTTATAGCTTTGTGGCGAAGAATGTCATAAAAAGGCATGGAAAAGATACTTGTTTAAGAACTTAAGATCACGGACCTAACACTAGCTGAGATCATTTTTAAAGAAGATGTGGAAATTAATGTATCTATTAGCAAATGAAATGTCAACTTATTTGCTGTTGAAATAGTTCATATAAAAAAAAAAAATTTAAAACATGAAATCGAGATTAATTATAATTCTGAAAAAATATCAGAACCGGTGATAATGCATTTTTCAATATGTTCAATATATACCTGATTATATATATCCTTTATCCGATATGCCTGTGATGCAAACATAATACATAAGGGAGTTCACCAACTAGATACTGACCAGGTGGTTGTTTCTATATGCAACGAAAAATTGAATGTCAGCCCACCCATCACTACTAATGATATAGATAGATCACACCTTATTGTCCCAGTCAGGGATGGCTATGGACAAATCTTGTGCAAATTTAAACATTGGAAAACAAAACAACAAGTATACAAATCTAAATCGCATCTAAAAATCACAAGTCTATACGTTCAAAGTGTTTATAACAGAAGACCTTTACCAAGAAAAGGCAAGTTTTAAGTGGCAACAGTTAGAAATTGCATAAGGAGGAGCATAAATATATAGAGAGTTTCTGGACCTCTTGAGGCCCCGATCTTTTTAGTAGAGTGAAACCCCCAAGATAAATTACTCCATCAGACATTTGGGAGTATATCGAGTTCATCTTGCCGGACCCATCAGGACAAAATGCTTAACAGTCCTTTGGGTCGAAACAGAACAACCATGTCCCACATTCCCAGCCATGAACCAACAACAAATCAGAGTAAAGATGAATAAACTTAGATAACTTATAAAAAGATAACTTTGTGGAAATAAAGCCACCTTGATAAAACTTTTAGATAGACTAATAAAGTAATTTTGGTGTGAACATTATATCAAGGGGGAATCCATCTGTTTATATGTTTCAAGATTATCTATCCCTTCTTTACTAAAAACAAACCCAATTTTTAAAAAATTTCTCCCTGAAAAATTAAATGTATTTTTATTTTCTGTACCCCAATGCTTTTTTTGGGTACTTTTAAAATTCATTACACCAAGTAAAAGGGTCAAAAATACAGTTTTTTTAATATCCCCGAGCTTTTTTAAACCAAAAATTTGATAAAAAATACCCCCACAAATTTTAAATTTTGAAATATCCATACCCAACATAAAAATCCTTTTTCCCCCTTTTTTCTTTTAAACACAAAAAGATTTTTCCGGGGTTTCGAAATTTTTTTTGCATACCCATGAAAAACTTTAAATTGTACAAATATCTCAATGAAATAACGGTTCAAAATAGAAAATCATGATTACGCACGTCCCGGTTATTTTTGTAAAAAATTTTTAAAAACAACATAAATACAAAAATGTCACTCATTTTTTTAATGAAAAGAGATTCAACTTGCAACCGCTGATTGTATATCTTAGTTAAATTCTTTGTTTGTGTAAATATTAATATTTCATTGTAAATTCGATCACATGCACTTGTTAAAAATTTGGGGTTTGGTAAATTAATATTATTGCATGATTGTAAATTCGATCACATGCACTGTAATAAATATTGAGCAACATTGAACCTTTTTTTTTAAACAAGTACATATACATCTGTATTATTACAATTTATTGCCTGTTGCATATAATTTTATATAAAATTGTGTAGAATTTTTTTCACGTCAATAAATACGCACACTGTTTAATAAAGGTTTTTCTTGCCTTAATAAAATAATTACTATCAAAAACTAGCTACTATATGTAATTTGAGTTTCACTTATATTTTTTAAGAGAACAAACTTCCTTCACCGCTGAACAGTCAAATTTTTCAATTTCACATTTTAGTGTTGCTTGTAAAACGAAATGTAATAAATGTATAAGGAACATTTTTGTTTATGTTAAATTTTCTTGTTTGTTTTATTCATTTTGATCAACAATTCAAAACATTTCAATCTTGATTATAAAAAAATAAATATTCGTTTTCATGATAAAAGTACAATGTTAATTAAAGACAATTTTTTTAATTTGATTCAAAATTTAATTTAAATATAAAGTATAATCATAAAATTCCCGCTTTTTTGCTCAACACCATTTTCCCCCTTTCTTTCTTTATCTGGACTAGAAATGTCCTTGTTTTATGTATACTTTTTGTATAATTCTTTTTGACAATTTGGGGTTTTATTTGGATCCAAAGCATTTGTTATGTTGTTTTGATAACGGGATTGTGTCCGTCTGGTCCGTAGTTTGTTTTTTTTTTTTGGAAAAAACAATCGTCATCTGTCATGATTTTTTTAAAATTTGGTTTTTTCTTTTTCCTAATGGGGTAATTTGTGTGTAGCATGGCGGAGGCGAATTGGGTTAATTTAATAACGGTAAAGTCAAGGGAATTAAGAAGTTTGTATAATTCTAATAGTTCCCAGTGAATAACATGTAAACGGAATGTCTACATTATTTTTTCGCTTACAACAGTAAATGTTTAACTTCTACTGGCATTAGTAATTATAAGTGGTAGGACATAATGTCTGTTTTTCTAACGTTATTGGCCTTGGGGGTTGCATAAGATATATTTTGATACTTTTTAATGAAAATTGCATCATATTCAGATACTTATTTTTTTAAATCTGGAAAATCTTATATACCAAATAAAAAGCTTAATTATTTTTTGGTGAGGTGACATTGAAAAAAATCCGGTCCAGTGAAAAAATGACGAAAATTGGGTCTATCAAATTTATAGTCCAAAAACATAAAAGTATTTAGAAAATAAGCCTAAGTTACATAAAAGATAATGACTCGATTTTGAATATAGCTAAGGTTTAAACTGAAAACAACATTTGACAAATTCGGTTTCTAAATGAAAACCGGTTTTCTTTAGAATCGTTCCGTAACGGTTTATCGCAAGGATGAACATACCACTCGGGGAAAATTTTAGTTTATGTTTCTGACCCACCTTAAATATCTAAAACGTAAATCAGAACTGGAAAGATTTTTTTTACAGGGAATCAATTTAGGGATTTAATTAAGAAATAAACATTCGAAATACCTTTATGATCACTATTTAAAAGGCACCCAACTCATCTGTAGAATTTTGGAAAAAAAACTTAATATATGAGGAAAAGGCTATTGAACAATGTGATTAAGGTTATTTTAGAGGTGATTGAAACGAAGACCAAACTGAAAACTTAAATAATTACAAATTTCAAAAGATATTTTATATTAAATTAAACAATCTGCAAATCTAATTTACAGAAACCCACACGTGTAACCGGACCCAATTCCCCTCAACTTTAATTTAATCCCAATAGCTATTTCCAATAATATCCCACGTTTATCATTCCCTGGCAATTATTTCATACACCCGCGAAGAAATAAGTGATGAAATATGGAACTTAAGTTTTTTTATCAAAAAAACATACATGGAACCATTTAATACGTAAAAAGACCGTTTGGGATCTATAACGTGGATTTTCAAACGTTAAAAAAACCTTATAAGTCAACAGACTGGGTTTTTTTAATAAGATCTCCGTTCCATAAGGCCCAGTGAACCTTTTACAGCACTACCTTTTAACCTAGAAAAGAGGTTATTCCCACGCGGTTTGGAACAAATCAACCAAAAATAAGCCCCTGGTATGACTTCGGAAATCGTAGAACACAAGACAACGTATCGGAGTAAAAAAAAGCCAATTAAATAATTTTTAAATGATGGAAATGCCTTTTAAACGTCCTCCGTAAAAAGTCATAAACTAAAAACTCACGCTAAAGAATCTTTTTAATAATTTAGAATAACTCGTTTAGAAGGAAATCAGTAAAATTAATCCGAGGCAATATTGGAAAACATCCAATTACGATAAAAAAACCTCTACTGCGTTTTAGTTCAATAATCAATCTCTTATCATTAAATGAAAAAAATAATGAAAAACATTTTCACAACTGACCGAAAAGGGCCAACTGCTTAAAATGAATACTTTACTTCCCGTTTCAAAAAATTGACCATCAGCTACTCATCTTCCGGAATTGGTTTACAAATCAAATAACAATTTTAGAAGATTTTAAGCTTAAATATCAAAGAATTTTAGACAACTAACTTTTGCCGTAAATAAAGCAGTCGGGCCTGAATCAAATAAGCATAAATTATTAAAAGAAACCGATCAGTAAATGTTTATCCTTTTAACATATTGTTTAGTAGGCCCCCTCCTCTCTGAATATTATCCAAAAAACTTGGAAAATTTGCAAAAAGGAAATTGCCACTTTTAAAAAAGTAAAAAAAACCGCCATCAAATTATAGACCTAACTCATTGATTAGCTGTGTAGGTAAAGTTTAAATGGAAAAGGGTTTATCTTTAAACATATTTACAATCATCTACACTCAAAAATTTTTTAATCTAGTCCCATTTACAAGCTGGTTTTATTCCCTGACATCACGGAATCAGCTTATTGACATTTACACAAATTTGTGAACATTTGACAAAAAAAATATACAGTATAATTTTGTGACATATCAAAGCTTTTGACAGAGTCCTGGCATCAAAGGTCTTTTTTTTAAACTTACACTGTATGGTTATTATGGTAAATTTATTAAATTTTGAGGGACTATCGACTACCCTCTGAAGAAAACAGTTCCGTCTTTGTAGGGTTCAGAACTGTCCGAAACACTTGACATCTCTGCAAGGCGTACCCCAAGGGATCGGCCCTTTTGGGCCTCTTTTATTTCTCAATCTTGTTAAGAATTGCCAGAAAATTTGGGATAAAGTAAACACGTCTTTTCGCAGGATGAACAGCTCATTGGCCGTTTTCATTCCAATGAACATCGCTACAAGAAATCACTTTTAAGTCACGGAAATCCCGAAATTATCGATGAATGGTCCAAAAACAAGGCTTGTAAGTTTAAATCCCAAAAAACGGAGGTTAAGTTTTTTTTTTCAAAAATCAACTACATCCGGGACAAGCCTACCTGAAACTTTTAATGATAAGTTCTTGTTTGTAAGATCATCACAAAACATTAGGAAAAACTTTTCAACCCGATTTTAAAAATGGCATCAGCATATTTGGTAAACATTATTGACACCAGCCTCTAAAAGTTTTTTGGGTACCAGCGTGCACTTAAGTTTAAACTAAAACGCTCCACCAAATAAAAAATTTACATTTCAATACATGGTCCAATATTAGAAGAAAGCCCTCCGTTGTGTGGGACGGAGTACAGTAATATTCGAAAAACAAATCAATTTTGAAAAACTACAGATGATGCCAGCGAGCATAGTAACAGGCTTACCCGGTCGGTAAATCGATCAATTTCGCTATTAAAAAAGTTTGGGTGGGTTTCCCCCTTCAGAACCAGGCGTAAAATCAAAATAAAGTACCTGTTTAAGGTCCCCTTTCCACAATACCTTGAAAACATATTTCCATTAGCTGTTTCAGAAACAACAAATTTACTCGTTAAGAAAAACAACAAAATTTACATAACTAATACAAGGAGCACCGAAACCCGTACAACAAATCCATTTATACCTTTCGCTACGAATATGGGAAATGCAATTAAAGACAACCGAAATTCCGAAATTTATTCATTGTTATTTTTAAATTTCAGAAGGGAAAGAAAAGTTAAAAGCCCCAGAGTCCTAAACACTTTTTTGTTGGTAAAAGATATTTGCCAGTTTTACAATGCTCGTTTAAAGGAACAATTGTAGCAACTTAAGATGACCATTTCAAAAAATCAGGTCCCGGTTAGAATAATGGAGGGTTGAAAAAAGTGCGCGAACAAATTTTGCTTGATAAGTGTCTTTTTTAGGAAAATATATAATTTCTTGACGGAAATGAACCTTTCAATATGTTTACTTTGGTCAAAAGCAAAATTTTATATACATAAAGGTGAGCAAGTAAACTTTGATTTGAATTTTTCCTATGTCGCGCTCCATTAATAGCTATTAAACATTCATACCAATAATTTAATCATATAGAACAAACAAACCGTTAATATGGGACTTGACATATTTTTAAACGTGACAAATTTTTTGAAAAATACCACCAAAACCAAAGCTAACCCTTTAGTTGAATAAAGTGAAACAAAGGGTAAACAAAGCACCCAGTGTTTTCTAAAAGAAAAAAAAGGGAAAACCTCGTCCCCCTTTTTGATAAATAACGAAAAAGAAATTTCAGATCACAGCCCAAAAAATTTCAAAATGGATGAACCATAACACAAAAACCCCCGTGAAAAAAGCCCCTCATGAAAAAAAGCCCCGCTTCTTAAAACCCTTTTTCAGACCGCCCCCCCCTAAACAAGGGGAGGATGTTATTAATGGTGGTTTGTCGAAAATCCAACTCTAAAAGTTAGAGGTATTTGAAGCTGAAAATAAAACCTTTGAAAAGCGAGTGTCCGAGACTCGAAACCCCGGCTCTTTTGGTAACGGAGGCTAAACAAACAGATCGGACAGTAACTCACGGCGTAACTTGTTACGCATTAGTGGGCGTACCAGAAAAAAAGTGGCGAATCCACAGACCAAATCGTTGCTTTGATGTCGCTGGGGCAGTTGGGGCTGAGAATTTACCATTGACGACTTGGGATTCGGGTTCGCACAGGGCAAAGCAATTCCAGCTACGTTTCAAATATGAAACCAGGGAACATCCATTTCGTAAAATTTGTGAGTATCGTTGCTAGATCTAAAACTTCTGAGCAATAAAAGCCAAATTTAAAAGTTCTCAAAGTTTTAAGGCGTGTACCTCCAATTGAGACCTTACACATTGTACACGTAGCCTGCTTTCAACAGACTCGATATTAGTCCAAAGACCAAGATTGTGAGCGGAACATGGACCGTAGACGGTGTTAATAATGATAAAAGGACAAGTTCTGACAAACAAAGCACGCATTTTAGAAACAAAGAAAGACTTAGACTCTTTCCTGTCAAAGTTATAATGTTTGGACGGCTTAGCGTTGTAAAATATAGTATTGTCACGTTGTGTCTTGTTTGTGTTTTGATCATCCAGTGTGTTTGAATTTACGATTCATTTTTACCGGTTGAGTTGTTTACATTTTTATAACAGTAGTCAAAGATTTCACAAAACTGACCCCCGTTACGAATATACCAGCTTATTATTTTCTTTCCCGTTTAAAGAAAGGCCTTAGAATCCTTAATACGAATTATAATACTAATTTTCTTCTTGTAAATTCTAATATAACGCTGTAGTTTAATTTTTTAATATATTATTTTTTTCATTACAGTGAATATCTCATTTTTAATAAAATGTCACGGGAAAATATTTATAACCAATAATTCTTAAAACAATTCAAATTAAAAACGATGTTTATTCAGTAAAAATATTGATTGTATAATTATGATAGACGGTGCGCTTGACGAAATATAAGGAACACAACCAATTGCTTACTTCAATTTTTTGTTATTAGGATTGATTCCCTTGACTTAGTTCAACTACACGCAAATTGTCCTGTCTATGATGTTTCCCGACCTACTTTGTAAAATTATAAGTTCTCTCGTTATATATATATCATGAAATATAAAACACATGGAAAATAATCAACATTATATTCGTGTTTCACAAACTTGTAATCCCTGTTTTTTGTTTTTGTTGTTTTGTTGTTTTTTTCCACGCCCCCTAGTGTAAAAAGTATTGAATTGTCTTTACATACCTGTCATATAATTATGTAAATGATTACAATTATCTAATTTCATTTTTTACTGTTGTCTCGTGTTTGTTTGTTTTTTAATATGGCTTTTTCTTTTTTTTTTTTTTCTCTGTACCACTTTAATATTGAACCGTTGTTTTGTAAAATGATCTTATCCTGTCTCGTGTTTTTGTTTGTTTTTTCTATTGCTTTTTTTCAGTACCGCTTTAATATTGAACCATTTACTTTTTGCAAATGATTAAATGATCTTATTCTTCTTTAAAGCCATGTAAAATAGGCGCCAAAACTCATAAATTACTGTACCAGGCAATAATTTTTCTTCTTCAAACTTCGTCGATTCTGAATAAAATTATTTTGAACTGAATACTAATTTAAGGATGATAAAGTTTTATTAGTCTTTACCATGTTGTTTTAACTTGTTATTTCTTGTTTTTGATATTGGACTTATACTGCCAAAATTTTATATAATATTTTTTTTCTCTTATTTTTTGTTGAACTAATAAATATTGTCCTTTCTTTAAATTTAAAAAAGCAAAGTCATTTTTGGTAACGAGTTTCAATTGCATAAAAAACATAAAATACTAAGTCTTTACATCTCTTTTAAATTAAAATTTTAACAAGAAACAAAAACATTTTTCAAAAAAAAAATCAATGTATCCATGCTTAACTCAATTACTTGTATTTTTTTGTTTCATGTATATGATTTCTTCTTTGTAAATAATGCCAATTGTTGTGTCATATTTTGTAAATGTTAGTTATTGTCCCTTCTTGTATCAGTATTATTTCATATCATGCATTTTTGCTACAGACTTATATAAAATTTTATAGGAAACATATCATGCATTTTTGCTACAGACTTAATATAATTTAATAGGAAACAGTTATTTTATTGGCACTAAAGAAAAATACAATGCTTATAATTTCCAAGACACATTTCCGTAGTATCTTTATAATTAACGCTGCACCAACACTCTTATTTATGACTACCATTGATTCATTTTTTATTTTCATTTTTTTATAAGTTTCTTTTTTAATGTACCTGCACACGGTATTTTTCGTGGAGGATTGTGACACATAAAAACATATATATCCTCAGTTCTGTCTCTGATACCTCATTTAAATGTTGTTAGATACCATCCCCCATGATATCGTTTATGCATGCAATACGACAGTGTCATCAGACAGAACCTGGAAGCAATTGACAAATACACATTGGATATCATCACCCTTTTTTACTCTGTATTTATACTTCCTCACTGGCTTTCAATTATATTAATTTTGTGCTGGGGATATTCATTGTAATCCTGGTCCATCTGTTGAAAGCAACTCCAGCACCGGACTATCTTTTGCATCTTCTATTTCTGAGCTTAATAAATAGTGGGTTAAGTATTATGTGTTTTAAATATTCAGAGTCTAGACCTAAGCTTTTGATATACTTGAACTCGAAAACACAGCCATATGATATTCTTATTTTTTACTGAAAAACCTGGCTGCGTCCTGAAGTGGCATAACAATGACATTGAAATACCAAATTTCCAATGCTCCCGGTTCGTTGCGACAGATCAGACAGAGTCGGTGGTGGAGTAGCGATCTATGTTAGAGAGGGCTTAAGATTTAATACAAGATTCTGATTTATCTGTACGTGGTATCGAATGTGTATGGTAGAACTTGATATAAACAGTCGTAAACTTCTTTCTAGGTGGTATTTATAGACCCCCAGACTCTAACAATCAGCATTTGGCTTCTTCTTGACAGTGTATAGATCAAGCATTTTTTGAGAGATCTGACAATATCCTGATTGCTGGCGATTTTAAACATTAATCTTCTAAAATTCTAATTGTCAAACAAACTGTCTAATCTTATAGCCTCTTACAATGCAGAACAACTTATTACTACACCAACCCACTTTACAGAAAGCTCTTGCTCATTGCTCGATGTAATGTTTGTAAAGAACACAAATCATATCTTAACAAGTTTTGTTGCAGACCCATTTATTCCAGATGTTATTCGTTTTCATTGTCCAATCGTATCAGTAATGAAATTTTCGAAACCAAAGGGTACCACATACAAACGCAAAATATGGCTTTATGATAGGGGTGATTACTCTGGCTACAGAAATGAAATAAACTCAGCAGACTGGCAATCCATAATAAATATTGACAATGATATAGATGAAACAGTCAACCAAATAACTAGTACCATATTAAATGCCGCAGACAACAATATTCCTAACAAAATAGTAACAATAAGACCACATGATATTCCATGGATGACCAACAAAATAACGTAAACTAATAAGAAAACGAAAAAAGGCCCACAAAAAGCAAACAGATGAATACAGAGTTATCTTGGCAAACAATTTAGAAACAATCAGAAATGCGGTTACCAAACAAATAAGAAAAAGTAAGAATGAATATAAAAATAAATTAATTGAACAAATAAACTCATCAAATACTTCAACGAAAAATTTGGTTTAAACTGACAAAATCTTTCACACAAAAACAATCAAAACCAGCAATCCCAGTCCTCTTTGTGATAACGGAATTTCTGCAAATACTGACAAAGAGAAGGTAGAACTTCTAAATAATTTCTTTTGTACACAATCAAACATTGACGCTCAAAACACACAACTCCCAAATCTGAATTTGCATACAAACTCATCTCTTCCCCAAATTACAATTACAGAAGAAGATGTCAGAGATGCTATCTCGTTAATTGACCCATCGAAAGCCTGTGGGCCAGATCTTATTCATCCCCGATTATTGAGAGAAGGATCTACTGTTCTGTCTAAACCTTTGGCTGACTTTTTCAACATATTACTTACAAAATGTACCTTTCCTACCTCCTGGAAAATAGCCAATGTCACTGCTATATTTAAAAAGAATGACCCATCTAAGCCTTCGAACTACCGACCCATTTCTATCTTAAGCTGTTGGGTAAACTAATGGAGAGGTGTATTCACAAATACTTGTACAACTATATTATTACCAACAACCTCCTCACGTCTTATCAATCCGGTTTCATCAAAGGTGACTCCACCATTAATCAAATTACATACATATACAACGATATCTGCAAGGCTCTTGATGAAGGCTTGGAGGTTCGCGCTGTGTTTTGCGATATCTCTTAAGCATTCGACCGAGTATGGCATCGAGGTCTCTTACATAAGCTTACCTCAATTGGAATAAACGGCTCCCTTCTTAACTGGTTCACTTCCTATCTCTCTGATCGCAAACAACGCGTTGTATATGCTAATTGTTCTTCTAACTGGTCATCAATTAATGCTGGCGTACCCCAGGGCTCGATCCTCGGACCTCTGCTTTTCTTGTTATATATAAACGATATCGTTAACGATGTAAATTCGAGCATACGACTTTTTGCAGACGACACGAGCCTTTATATCATTGTAGAGAATCCCATAGACGCAGCCAAGCATTTAAACAAGTAAAATGGTTTCCTGCGGGGAACATTTATAAAGATTTAAAAGATATTTCATTTAACTATTTTCAACATGGTTTGGGGAAAAAAAAATAACGTTTGTATCAGGAATATAGTTGACAATAATCGATCAATAGAAGAAGGTCTTTGGTCTTGGTCGAAAATAAAACAATATTTCTGTTTAAGAAAATGATTAAATACCATTGTATGAATAATTCCGTGCAAAAAAATAATAAAATAAAATAAAGTAAACACACAAGTTTACGCAGAAAATATCTCTATCTATTATGGCAGATGCCACAAAACGAATGTTTTAATTCTGTGGATTTTCACTATAAACAATTTATTGTCTGTAAAATTTCAGATAGATTTTAAAGAAACACAATTATAATTTTCAAACACATCATGCAAGTTTTTCCACCTTAAACGGTAAAAATAATAATAGAAATTAGAAATATCACGTAATAGTGTTATGTTCTTAATTAGGTGTAATTCGGACTAATTCCCTAGCATTGTGTACACCGGTCATTTGAGAGACCGGTGTGTATACAATGATTCCCTAGAGGTAAATCCGTAACGTACCGGGAAACGGTATTTAGCTAGGTTTTCGAATAGGTCAATTAACCAATCATGTACGGTTTACAGATCACATGCTCCTCCATGTACCGAAAACAGGTCACGTGCTCCTCCATGCCTCAAAAATTAAACGCGTACCAATACCCTGCGGGCCGGAGCCCGCAGGGAATGACGACCTTCAAAAAATTCATGAATGGTCAAAGGCTTGGCTGGTTACCTTTAATCCGTCCAAAACAGAATCCATGATATTTTCAAGGAAAATAATACAAGTTAACCATCCCCCAATTCAAATGAATGGAATTTCAATCAAACGTGTACAAAGTCACACACATCTTGGTGTTACCCTTTCTGAAAATGTTAAATGGGATACTCATATATCTATAATACTGCGAAAAGCTTGGCAGAGAGTAGGCATCAATGAATCTCTTAAATTTCTCCTCAATCGTTCAAGCTTGGAAAGAATGTATATGTCGTTTTATCGCCCTATCCTTGAGTACGCCGATGTTACATGGGATAAACTCCTCGAAACATGTTAAAAAATTGATATTTGAAGCAGATTCAAAACGAGGCAGCAAGTTAGTACAAGGTGCAAACAAAACGTATGGCAATATAATGTGAATTACTAAACTGACCTGCAAATTGGGATACCCTAGCCGAAAGGCGGTAAACAACATAAACTAGTTTTATTTCTTTAAAATGTACAATGGAATTACTCCAAACTATCTCTCTGATTCTGTACCCCAACACAACACGAGTTCTTACCACCTCAGAATCTCAGACCAAGTAAACTTTCAAAGAACACAATATATAGCTCATTCCTTTCTTCCTTCTGCAATAAGAAATGGGAAACTTACTACCTGCTTAGATACAAGAAATTTCATTTCTCTTCTGTTGCTGCCTTTAAAACGAAGCATTAATAAAAAACAAAACAAAAGCCTTTCCCTTTATTTAATGTTTTAGGAAGTCGTATAGGCCAAATAATGCACGCACGTCTTCGTTTAGATTGTTAGCTCCCCTGAACCTTTGACTCATAAGAAGTTCTATTATCCAGTCTCCATTATGTTTGTGGCGAAATTAGAGACAGACATGCATAAAAAAACACACTTTTTCTTTTTTCATGCCCTCGTTATGATTATTCATCAGAAGCATTGTACTTACGTCCCTTCCATGTCCCCTGACAATTAACAATCTTTTGTACGGAGACGAGCGCCCTGAGTTTTAACACGAACGAAAAAATCATTTCTTAAAGTTCAAAACAGTTTATCCTAGCTTCCAAACGTTTACTAACTAATATCATCTTTTTTCTGTCCATCACTTCCCGATAATATTGTGTGCCAGACATATATTCTTCTATTTCTTTATCTTAATTCAAAACTTTATTTAAATATTTTTTGTCTCTTTTTTTCTTTCGGAACATTTCTAAACAAAATTCATTTGAAAATTTTTTTAACTTAATTTGAATAGATCTACTAGTTTAAAAACAATATTTTACTTTGTTTAAGAAATTGTTTGGAGTAATCTCCCAATATTATGAAATAATCTTGAAACAGAAGTTTTTTTATTCTACTACTCTAGATAATAATGTTCTAACAAATCTATTCTTTTAAACTATTTTTCTGATTTCCCTTTTCTGTATTATTCTAACCAAATATGTGCATATTTTTTTATTGCAAGTACATTATGTGTGGAAAGGAATTTACATAAGTCACATTTGACTTGTTTTCCAATCCACGAAATATATCAGTGTGATTGTATATGCTTACTGTATATATTTATGTTGTACAATAGAAATAAATATTGTTTAAACTAAAAATCATTTGAGAGAAAGTCCGACTTGTATATGTGGGAACCTTTGTGAGGATGCCGAGCACTATATATTTTGCTGTCCATTATTTAAACCTCAGAGACTTATACTCTTCGCAGAAACCAGAATTTTTCATCCTCTTAATGTTGAGCTATTACTGTGGGGTAGCAATTTCTTTTAGATTGTTTAACAATAATGAACAAATATTTGCAGCTGTTCCAAAAATTTATCAAAACTACTGACCGTTTTCGAAACAAACATGATATTTTTGTGTAAATCGGCCGATTGTATTAATCCTAATAACCTGGTACCACAAATAATTGACAATCACATTTATGATGGACGTTTACTCCCAATGACGAATAATGCTAAATGCTGGATCCTTAACCTTGTCGTTATTATATAAATACATAAATATACATTTTTTTCTGTCTTACTTATTTCTTACATTGTTTTATTTTTATATGTTAATCTGTCTTTTTTTTCCTTTGTTCGCTTTATATGTATACATGTCACACTTTCTCATATAAATGCCATCAATGTTGATTAATATATTTTTCAGGGGGAGGGCCGATCGCTAATGTTGTAAGAACTTGGGCCCAACCCTGTTGCTATTTGTTATTTCGAAATCAATTTGTTCTCTGTATATTTACATGTATATATTAGCAATAAAATATGATTAAACTGATGCAAACATAAAAGAATTAAGTCACATAAATAGATTTTGAATATTTTTTTTTCTCAAAATCTTGAGTAGTTAAGATGGGTTGTTTGGAAGAGATATAACACACATTTTATCCGCTTCTTCGTAAAACATGATAATTTTAATGCACGTCATACAATTTTTTCCTTCTCAAAATCCATAAACATTGATCGGTATATTTAAAAGTTAAATAAATTACCATTTTAAAATGCGTAACTGCTTGCCAATCTGTTTGACACTTGCCGCATGACCAATCCAGTTATTCAAAGGAAGTGTACAATACAACTTGTGTAATATTATGTAATACAGGGGTAATAAAGTTTTATCTATAACACCCTGCTATTTCAATTTAAATTACTGATGAAAAAGTCGTCTAATGATACCTTAAACAAACGACATGTGTGTGCCCTTTTTGACCATTGAATTATTAGTCCCGCACATATTCGTAGATCTGTTAAAAATAAATTCACGTTTTCAATTCTTACCGCCTTAAGTCATCCCAAAATTAATGTTTTTTGGGTGACATAACATGAAATCGCATCTATTAAAGCCTTAAAGTATTACAGGGTCTTTCAAATAGAAAACCCTGAGTATGATAGACTGTAGACATCGTTATTGCGTTTTGCCCTACGCAGCATGCGCATGGGCGAAATGCAACATTCGTTGCTATGGAAAATCGTATTGTAAAAAGGTATATGGGGCAAGTTATTAAATTATTTGAAGTGAATTACCTTAACCACTATGCCATGAACATCGCAAATCACCTTTACCACTTCTAAAAAAGAGATGTTAAATTTTAACTTGCCGTTATACATTCAAGAAAACGTAATATTTGTTGATATCCATTTAAACAATATTCTGTTTTCTCTATCGCGACTTAGCGTTTATTTGTTAATAAAAAGTTTTCGTATTCTTAATCAATATACATAGAATAATTCACTTATCACTTATCTCAATTTGTTTCTCGTGATTGCATTGGTAAAATCAACATAAATTTTTTCTTCAAGTGTATATTTACCTTAAAACAAATACACCGTTGCTTACAGGCTGAATCAATATGGACATTTAAGGTTACCTTTTCAAATAATCAGTATTTTTAGATACATATATTGAATCATCAAGTTAAAGCCGCACATAAACATATTTATAACCTTGTACACTGATAATGATATCAATAGATTTTTTCAAACGCAACTTTTCGTTCCGTCAATCCTTGATATTAATGCTGAGGTTTTTCTGTTGAGTTTAAAGTAGTTTTTCAGATAGATTGAAAAACAAATGAATTTCTCTTTTAAAACTAGAATTTATGCTTTTATTATCTATTGTTCATCAACATTTACGTTCTATTCAACTTAGATTGAAACGGAAGTAATTGAAAATATAAAAAATGAGCAGTGACGAGGAAATAGAAAAATAGCAGTAAAAACATAATTAATATGTCTGATGCATTTATAGAAAGAGGACAATGTGAGGATGAGATTATGTTAGTGTTTGATAACAGCAACAAACTGTATGTTTCTAAAAACTTTCTACGATACGCCTCGCCTGTTTTCAAGACAATGTTTGATCATGACTGCAAGGAGAAGAAGGAAAACAGCGTATCATTGACAGGGAAAAATTACGACGATTTTCTCGAATTTCTGCTTTGTATTCACCCGAGGAATTTTAAACCGATTACAGGTTAGTTCAAACATATCACATGTAAAATGTAAGGAAGATCAGAATTTGATAGATTATTGAATATAATGAGTACCTAATACTATTGCAAAAAGTTAGTTGACTATTTTTGGGGAAATCGATAAGGACAATTTAATGAAGAACAATTCTAAATGCGAGCGAGAGCTGGTCATTTTCATTTTGAAAGATAGTTGAAAGTGTGTATAACAATGGAAGAATATGACAATCATTCATATCATTTGTCAACGGAATATCACAGAACCATTTACATAACATCTCACACATTTTATGCGTCTGTTTTCATCATATTATCTGGGATTTTTGTTGTTGTTAGAAACAAATGTCCTACAGGTCGTGACCATTGCTGACGAATACCATGTGACTTCAATTACAAAGAAATGCAAAGAATTGATGATGACTTGGTTACAGGCTTCATTTGATCAGGCGTAAGGAAAAGGAGGTCATTGTCTTTACCAAGCTGTTTATCTCAGACCCTGTCTACCTATAATAGCGAAAGCACATGAACTTAGCTATAATGATGTAGTGAAGTTTGCAGTAAAAACTATAGCAAAGTTTGGGCACATTCTTTATAATAAGGGACAACAAGAAAAAATTCTTATTGTATTAGGCCCTAATCATTCCGATAAATCAGGAGATGAAACCCTTGGTAATATAAAGATGGACTGTATGAATATGTTTCAAAACCTTTCCTTCGAAATTAAATGCAAAATATTTGCGGAACGATTGCTTCTTTTGAATGATGAAGGCAGTGTTAAATAATTAATGTAAATGAACACAATTATGTTGACGCTGCCTAAGATAACTTGACAGTCGCCATACAATAGAAATGATGAAATAAATTAAAATAAAAAACATTAATTAATTAATTATGTTAATCATTCAAAATTAATTAATTAATTAATAGTATTTAGGCTGATAGATTCATATTATAACTGATAAAGCTTTAAGTGATTTTCTACATTAAACGTTGTATGTATACATTTACTTTAATTTGAAATGTGAAATGTTTATAATGTTTTTACATGTATAGTATTTTTTTAATTGTGAAATATGTAATTAATGAAATTTCTATTGTAAAATAGTTCTCTCTGGTAAATGTCTTACAATCATTTAATTTGTTATAGATTCTTCTAGTACCTGAATAAATAGTCAACCTCATAGAGTGTCTATTGTAAAAAAACCCACCACTACATTAACTTTGTCGGCAAAACCGAAATAATCTGTTTCCAATCGTTCTTGAACAACCCTATCCAGCACATTTGAGCGTTGGGACTACCAATCTTTCCCTTCAACTTCGATATGTAGTAAGGCAAGGGTGAAACAAGAATTGTATAATGTAGAGGTTCTGTTCTAAGGTCCATGTTTCTGTCCATTACACGATACCTCCTACACTCGATGAACTTAAGTCTAATATAAAACTAACCGAAACCATGTCTAATCGCATTTTGAAGGTAAAATAGTCAAGATTTCAATCAAAGGCATTTTAATTTCTCATGTATCTCTTTGCCCTTACGTTTTGCAACACAAAAAGTACGTGATTGATATTCCGTTTCAAAAGCTTTGAATTGATAAAAGTTGTTACTCTGAATGTATTCTGTTTACCTTTATCATATTAATGTATATACATTTGTTTTCATATTTTAAACATATAATTAATATTGAAAAAAGTATTATGTAAACGTAAAACACGTCATAGATCAACTGTATTCAACATAACTGTATTCATGTTTTATACCTGAAGATATGCGAAATTCCTGCCCCTGTTACAGATTTCTCTACTAAGATCAAACTTTAACATATTTCTACAAGTGAGACAATTGTCGTGACCAGTGAATTATAGTAACTTTATTATACAGCCCCTTTGTCTTTATCTATTTTACATGCTAGATCAAATTGTATTGTCAGTATTTTTGTTGTTGGTTGGGTTTCACGTCACACCAACACAATATAGTTCATATGGCGGTTTTCCAGAAAGACATTGGGTGCACCTCCGTCAATTACTTAAGTCATAAACGGACACGTGAGTATTGTTACAACAGTATAATTATATACCGGGTTCAAATTCCAATTGGCAATTTTGGATATTAAGAGCGTAGAAAAACAAGTGTCATGTCGCGTTATCAAAACCATTGGCACCCTGAATCGAGCAAAATAAAAAATAGTATTAAGACAGTGTAAAGTCTCATTTCTATTAATAACCTAAACAATATATATATAAAATACACGTTTCTACAGCTCTTTTTTATATTTATTACTACGATGAGAACGTTTAGTCAATTAGTTATTAGAAATACATGTAGAATTACTTATTATGAAAACAATAAAAAAGATATGTATACATGTGATTTAAATCAATACAATTATAATGTTTATAATAAATTGTGCATATTCTTATCAAAATCGTAACCAGATATTTGTTTGGTAATTGCATTGATAGAATCAACATATCACTCTTCTTTAAGTGAATATTTACATAAAAATCAAATATATTTTCTCTTTAGGGCTGAATCAATAAGGAAGTTTCAGCTTACAAGCTCTCCAAACTTTTAAAATAATAAACCTTTTTTCGGATCAAAAACAACATTCCGTTATACTTTATCACATTACGTATGTACATTCAGCATTTTTGTTACGATACATGTATTGAACCCATCAAGTCAGAAATGTTACATATTAATACATTAAAAACTATTTTATTACCTTGTCAAGTGGTACGAGTTAACACTGATAAGGATATAAATAGACTTTTTTCAAACGCAACTTTTCGATCCTTGATATTATGCTAAGGTATTCCGATTGAGATTTTTAAAACCGAAAGTAGTTTTTCAGATAATTTGAAAAAACTTTCAAATTTCTGTTTTAAAACATGAATTTACACTTTAATCATCTATTGTTCATCAACATTTACGTTCTATTAAACTTAAATTCAAACGGAAGTAATTAAAAACAATTAAGAATGAGCAGTGACAAGAAATTAGAGTCAAGTCAAGTCAAGGAATTAGAAAATAGCAGTATAAACAAAATCGATATGCCTGAAGCATTTACAGAAAGCGGAGAATGTGATGATGAGATTACGTTGGTGTTTGATAACAACAACAAACTTTTTGTTTCGAAAAACTTTCTACGATACGCCTCGCCAGTTTTCAAGGCAATGTTTGATCATGACTGCAAGGAAAAGAAGGAAAACAGCGTATCATTGACAGGGAAAATTACGACGATTTTCTAGAATTTCTGCTTTGCATTCACCCGAGGATTTCCAAGCCGGTTAAAGGTTAGTTCAAACATTTTACATTTAAAATGTAAGGAAGATCAGTATTTGATAAATTATCAAGAATAATGACTAATACTACAGCAAGAAGTTAATTTATTACGATAAGAACAATTCAAAGAATAAATTTCACCTAAGAACAAATATAAATGCGAACGAGAGCTGATCATTTTATTTTGAAAGGTACTTGAAAGCTTGGGTATAAAAATGAAAGCATATGACAATCATTCATATCATTTGCCAACGGAATATCACAGATACATCTTATGCGTCTGTTTTCATCATATAATCTAGAGCTTTTTTCTTGTTGTTTCTAGAAACGAACGTCCTACGGATCATGGGCATTGCTGAAGAATATCAAGTAACGTCAGTCATAAAAAAATGCAAAGAAACTATGATGACTTGGTTACAGGCTTCATTAGATCAGGCGAGAGGAAAGGGATATCATTATCTTTACCAAACTGAATATCTCAGACAATGTCTTCGGATAGTAGCAAAAGCACATGAACTAAGCTATAATGATGTAGTTGAGTTTGCAGTAAAAATTATAGCAAAGTTTGGGCACATTCTTTATAATAATGGACAAAAAGAATCACCAAGAACGCGCTATGGAAACGAACCTTCTGTTTCCGATAAAACAGGAGATGAAACATTTGGTGATATAAAAATGGACTGCATGAAAATGTTTCAAAACCTTTCTTTCGAAATTAAGTACAAAATAGTAGCTGAACGATTGCTTCATTTAAATGATGAAACTAGCCTAAAGTACTAAATGTGAATGACAAAAATAACAAACAGATATTTGACACAGGCTAAGATAATTTACATTTGTGATAGATAATTAAAGAATAAATATATAAATAAATGTGCATGCATTGTCGTTCATTATTTTGAAAATTTAAGTCTTTTTTTTCGTATGTTTGCATTATGTTACCATAATATGAAAAAGTGAAGATTCTTTTGAAACAAGAATTCTTTTATTAAAAAGTGTCTTTTGCAATGCTTTATTAAAGCTGACAGAAGAAAGGCGAGAGGCTATTGTTTTGAGAGTAAAGCGAAAGCCATTTTTAGAATAGACGTCTGTACTTTTGCAGTTGGAAGCGAACAGATGTGATTCAACCATACTAACAATATTGTCAAAAAAATGTTTAGACATTTATTTCAATTGAATAATTTTCACTCAGCTAAATATAGAAGTAGTTCAATATATATTTTTATTTTACCCATTTATAATTACTTTTTGTTTTTGAGTTGTATCATCACTGCTGAAACGTTTAGCTATCTAATCATTGACATTAATAAGTTCAGTACAACCGACGGTTATCCACGATAATTATTCTGTTCACACTACAGAATGTACTGTAGTATTTACGGAACATTTAACATGGTTATCCGACAAATTTTCGTCTTACATTCAAAGATTGAAACTTGTACAACTATTAGAATTTCAAAAAAATGCTAGAACTTGCCATTCAGCCAGAATGGTATTGAATGTGTGTTGATTTAGATTTCTATTTCTTTTTTCTGAGACTCCTTCTTGAACAATACAATAGAACTAATGTTTCTTTTCTTAAGAGAAATATTCCGTATGCTACTTAGCTCACAGAAGCATACATACTGTTTCCGAGCTTAGTATTTCAATCTTATTATAATGTAACCCGACAAAAACACCCCGGATATTGTGCGCGTAGGCGCTCCTTTTTTAGTTTTGTCGTCCATTTTGTTATCATCTGGTATTTAATTTTCCATTATGAATGGCTTAGATGATTTATTTTGCACGAAAGTTATTTGTACCTGATTTGGTTCTGGGATGGCTTTAATATTTCGTGATAACTGACCACTTTTCTCATTGCATTCAAAGCATCATTGTCATTGTGAAATATTTTATTTATGAATTTTCTGTTGCAAAATATTTCTCTTTGTTATTTGTCTTGTAAATTCTTTTTACATTTTCCTCTTGTGCCTGAATAAATAGATAACCTCATCGAGCGTCTACTATAAATGAACCCTACCACTACATTAACTCTGTCGGCTAAACCGGAATAAATGTGCCTAAAAATCGTTCTGTATCTGCTCTATCTAGCTTGTTTTGCCCCGAGACTACACATTTTACCTTTCAACCTCGCTTTATAGCAAGGCAAGGTTGTAACAAGAATTGCATATGTGTCCGTCTATCCGAATGTTGGTGTTTGTGACCATTCCACTCGATACCTCCTACATTTTATTAATTTGAGTAAAATATAAAAATTCATGAAACGAACTCATGAGCATTTGTAAGATAGAAATAATCAAGATCTCAATTTACTTCACTTACATTATATCATGTACCCCTAAATCAAAGCACAGAAGGCGCTGAATTTGTTTGGGTCAAAGAATGTCAGAAAGGTTAATGTATTTGTTTTTGATAGTGTCAGAAATGCTGTTTCCTGGGTTATAACTGTAGTAAATTAACTTTAAGGCTTATTGCAACACTGATATTCAATTCAATGTTTATTTGGCTTAAACAATTTAAAGAAAAAAAAACACACACAAACACAACATGATTGGCCGTAACTGGGATTTGAACCACAGACCTCTTGCTTTCAAAACGAGTGTGTAACCCCTGGACCATGGGTTTAGATATAAGAAACAGCCTGAACAAAACCACAATATTATAAATTAGAGTTTGTAATCCTTATTTATTTCAAGATATTTTGTTCACGGTAAACCTTTTGTGTTACACTAATTTTAATTATCATGGAGCTTATTATAAGCACGTATATCTGTGAAATGATTTAGCAAAACGTAGAAAGTCTAAATAACAAATGTTCATTTAGGCGATCATAATAATCCGAAGCTTTCAAAAAAAGTCGAACAATTTTCACTGATTAAAATAATATTCATCTGAAAAATAAAAAAAATGAATATATTACCGGTAATTTGCGGAAATGTAAAAGAATTACACAATATTAGAAATCTTCGAATAAAAGGGAACAATTTTTTCTTCTCTTAAAAGGTTTGAAATTTAATGCGCCTGTCATTTGACAATCTTTACGCAGTGATCTCCCCTTAATTTTTGGCATTAATGTACTTATAAAGGGATTTCACCGCTTCGATGAGTTCGTGACGGACTACTTGCAAATTTTGTAATTAAGCATATCAGGGTCTGATATTTCGCTACCATTATTTGTTTGGTCTGACGACACAAATAAAATTTAAACACGTACAATAGCTGTATAGAGGGTCTGCAGCAGGTGAACCGGTAAAATGGTAATATCCTAACAAAATGTAATATTTTTCACTTGAAAATCATAATTATGTCAGACCGACTATCTTTCACTTTTTATATCCTTTTATTCTCATGCACTAGTCGGAAGGTTTCCATTGACCTTTGTTTTACAGAACGGTGCATGTTCATATGGGCACACTCTTTGCATTTTTTATTCATAAACACATTATTTTTCTGTTTCTTAGCGGCATGGGTTACCTCTTTGCTATTATTTTTTCTTGTCACAGATTCCCTCTCTCTAATTTTGTTTTAAGCACCTGTCCCCTTTTAAGCATTGTTTTGATAAAGTGATATAATTCTACTCTTTTATCATATATCGATTTTGTATGTTGCAGTTATTTAAAAACGGATATATACCTTAAAAGACATTCTAGTGTTCCGTGGTATACTTCTTTTCACTCCACATACCACATTTTATCAGTAGAGGAACATTTATTAGATTGTGTATCTCGCCTACTTGTTTTCGAGTGTCCTATGCCATTAAAATAGAAAATGGATGTTTAAATCATTCTGCTTGACGAACGTACGCATTGTGTTGCCCTAACATTCCGCTAAATAATTTATATTCCGTGATATTAGCTTTGAATTAATAAAATTGTTAAATAAATTTCGTATTTTATTAAGTAAATCTAAACAATTTATATATGTCAAATATATTATTAATATTGAAAAAAAATGTATCATTGTATCATGGATATTGTGCAAATAAAAAAAACATTTGAAATATTATTTTGTCATATTTATATCTCTAAAGATATGCGAAATCATTGCCTATGTTATGCAGAATTTTGCAAGGGGGCAACTGGTGTGATTTGTGCATTTTATTGACTTGCATATACTTACCCTTTTGTCTTTGTTTATTTTACGTGTTAGATCAAATTGTTTTGACTTATCATAAGACATTGTTTTGTTCAGTTTTACGTAGCACCAACACATTAAAGGTCGAATGGCGACTTTCCAGCTTTAGTGCTGGAGGAAGACCTCGGATGAACATCAGTGCATTATTTAAGGAACAAACGGGCACTAGACTATTACAACAAAATATTTATATACCAAGTGCATATTCCAATTGGAAATAATGGATTTATGATGAGTGTCATGTCACGCTTACAAAAACTTTGGCACACTGAATCGAGCAAAATAAAAAAGTTAATACTGAGAAAGGGTAGAGACATGTTTCTATTTATAACCTGATCATAGTATTTTAAAGACTATCTTATATTTATAACTCCGATGATAATGTTAGGACAATTATGTATTAAAAATACTTGTAAATGTTACACTTAAACTTATTATGAATGCCATACATAGTGTTGTAGGCATACCTAAGATTTCATTTAATGTCCATTATTTCCGGTACAAAAGGGCACCTGAGTCTTTTCTCCAGCCTTCTATAAATTAGTTGGTTAGCTTCCTCACAAGAAATAGTTCAAAGACCTTGGCGAGATTTGAACCCACATAGGTGAGGGGCAAGTTTTTAAGTTGTTTGAAGTGAACAACTTCTTTAACCACTCTGTCATATCCCATGATATGAACAGCGCATATTACTTTTTCCACTTGTCTTCTAAAAAGAGATGTTTTCAATTTTATTTTAATGTTATGAGTCATATGAAAACATAATTCTTAAACAAAATTCTGTTTTCTCAATCGAGACTTAGTGCTTATTTGTTGCGTAGAATACTTCAATAATTACTTTTCTCAATTTCATCGATTCAAAACATAAATATTTTGTAGCAAATGAATATCCACTTACTGAAGTTACAGTTAAATTGTGATATGCAAATGGCGTTTTGTCTTGAAAAGGCAATCAATTATGCGCTGCAAAACTTAAGATACATATGGTATTGTATGCATGTAACTGACAGACACAACAGATCAAGCACACATGCATGAATATAGAAAACTGATTTTCTTCATCTGAATTGCTCTATTTATAGTGCAATTTGGTCGTACTGAATCATCACATTTTGTATTGTATCTGCGTGTTGCTAAAAAGCTTTTTCGATGCACATACCGCATAAATAACTTTTCTTTCTTGAGAAAATATTAGAAATGATAGTTTAACGTCTCAATTCCGACTAAAAGGACGCAAAGAATAGAGAAATTGATAAAAGATTGACCTTGATTTTCTGTCAGAATGTTAGCCACTTTCATGGTATTTCTGCCATCGACGGCAGCATTTGAAATAAGCATCTGCCTACAACGGCAGCATTTTTTCTTCGACCGGACCAGATTGAACGTCTGTAAAACTTTCAAGAAAAGACTCACGGGGTAGATATTTGGCTTGCGTGACCTCAATGACGAAACGTCTATATTAATAACACAAAATCCTGCCATTTAGTTAAAACTTGAGATATTTTGAACAAAAAACAGACATTTTCATGGATTTTTCCGAAGCTGTCACTTTTATCCTGCTCAAAATAGTCTAAAAACAGGAAAAACGAGTCCAAAATTACCTAATAGTACCCCCAGTCAAGGACAATAGATTCAAAACAATGAAATGGGCCGCATTTGAGTAATATAATAATACCAACCAAATTTATAACCTACCTGTACCGAGCGGTAACTTTTAGCTATCTGCCATCACTGCAGTGATCTGCCATCACTGCCGCCGGTAATACGGTGTGATCTTATGAGTGCATTGTATAAGAATGTATCGACGAGCGTTGCTATGTAAATAGATACTTTGATATCAAATAATTGTGTAATATTTCTATCAAACATTTTTTCCGTTTAAAATAAAACCTATATCATCAGTATGCATGCATTCCTTTCGCAAATATAACAGAAAAATGTTTACAAAATTGCTTTTAAATTTATAAGAAAGCAATTAGTGATTCAAACTTTATCATTTACACAAACGTATTCTGAACAATTACCTAAAAACAAATATACTAGGTCTTAAAGGTGGTCAGCTAACACGCTATCCAACCCTTAAAAACATAAACTCATTTTCTGCCTATCATAGCCAGATATAAAACCATAGCGATGGTTTAACATAATTTTACTTTATCACATTGCGTCTGTACATTACGATTCAGCATATTTAGATATTGAATCTATCAAATACAACATATCCGTTACAAATCAATGCATATCCATAAACTTGTCAAGTTGTTCATGTAAACCGGTTTTCCTGTCTATTTGATAAACCGGTGTGTATAAAAAGCAGATAATGGTATATATAGATTTTATAAATTCTTTTCCTGTTATTTTTGGATAATGATTATTGATAATCGTCAAAGTGTTCCGAATAAGATTTTTCGAAATTGAACATTTGGAAAAACTAAAGATTTTGAAACCGAAAGTAGTTTACAAATAATTTGAAAAATTTTCAAATTTCTCATTGGAATTTGCATTTATATATTATTTGTTATTAACAAATATTAACAAAATAATTTAATCAAAATGGTTGGTATGAGCCAAAAGAGTCTTTTCAGTAAAAAACATAACCGATAGGTCTGACGCATTCACAAAAATTTGGGAAACTAACATGTCCAGCACATTTACAGAAAGTGGGGAATGTGATGATGAGATTACGTTGGTGTTTGATAACAGCAACAAACTTTATGCTTCTAAAAACTTTCTACGATACGCCTCGCCTGTTTTCAAGGTAATGTTTGATCATGACTGGCAGGAGACGAAGGAGAACAGGGTATCATTGCCAGGGAAAAAATACGACGATTTCCTCGAATTTTTGCTTTGTGTACACCCTAGGATTTTAAAACCAATAACAGGTTAGTTTAAAAAGATCAAATGAACTTTTTAAAGAAGTTTAGTATTTGCTAAATTATAAAATATTATGACTATCTAATACTACGGCAAAAAGTAAGCTTTGTTTTTTGGGTAAAAGATACTGATAGTTTAATGAATAAATACTTCATATAGCATTTCTAGATAGCTTACATACCTCACAGTATATAAACGATTTGAACCCCAGCCGGATCTTGTGAGAAGAAATCAGTGTCAGCCATTGTCTGCCGCTTAACTTGTTTAATATATTGGTATTTATGTTGATACTCATGGACGTTAGGGCAGTATGTCTATATTTATATCGTAGAAGAGAAACTTTATTAAACGTCTCAGTTATGCAAAATATAAATATTAGCATTTAGGCTATTAAATAATCAAAACTTACGAATAACTTTCAGGTGGTCAGTACTAAACAGGAACAAAAATCCGTCATATTTCATGGTTTATTTAGTTAAACATCTGGTTGTGATATCAATAAGTTATCAATAACAAATGAAAATTATTCATCTGCAACAAATATTGCTGTTTGTTTGTTCGGTTTGGGTTTAACGTCACACCGACACAGTATAGGTCATTTGGCGACGTTCCAGCTTTACTGGTGGAGGAAGACCTCAGGTGCCCTTCCGTGCATTTTTTCAGGCACGAACAGGCACCTGAGTAGAACCACCGGCGTTCCGTAAGCTAGCTGAATAGCTTACTCACATGAAAGAATCCAAAGTCCCTGTCGGGATAACATTGGAGAAAACATTTATCATGATTAAACTTGGTGTCACCACTTATCCCACAGATCCAACATTCATTTTGTGTTTTCATGGGCGTGCTTTGGGTGTTTGTTACACTAAGCTACTGTCAAGACCCTTACTTCAAATGATTCATCCAAATCAATCTGAAATACATGTATATGGCAATTTATAGAAAGGAACTGTATTTATATGTATCTTTTGTCTTAAGATAACTATAGCCAATGATAAACTGTTTAAGCTGTGTGAAAAGAAAACTAACAAGTTACCTTATGTATACACTGGCAAGAATTTAAATTATTTGAAAATAAGTGGAAATAAACTTGTAAGAGTGTAAACTACCTTTTAGACATTTAACAACAATATGCAGGAAACTCCTTAAAAAGATTTATTTTACATGCCTCCAGATAAGCCAAAATATTTCAAGAAAATTATCTGGTAATCAAAATGTACTTAATTTTAAGAAAAGTAAAAAGATTTGTGATTTTACGAATAATTTACGTGTCATATGCGATTAAGGACTGATTTTGTAGTATTTATCACTTTATTTCTACATCGTTTCCATAGACAGTGAAAACATGATGAAGCTCCATTCTTGTGCAGTATTGGCCACTGATGTTTTCATGCTCTTGTGGCACAATAGCTTCATATTCTGCACGATAAAATATGGGACATAGGACAAAAACAGTAAAAATCATCAACAATAGCTCGCAAGTTATGGTTCAGTGAAAAAACAAATTAAAATTGTTTTAGCAAGACTGGTACAGTAAAGGTATCAGAAAGTTCGCCTCTATTATTTACTAAGTTTTATCAAGATTCAAATATATGTATACAAGTGTCTGTCCGGTAACATGAGGTAAAGACAATAAAGTTAAGATTCAGATATGAGTTAAAGTGAGGTAAAACAATTTAAGGCATAAATTTGCTTGTGTAGGCATAAATTTGCTTGTGTAACCGGCGTGTGTTGACAAAAAGCGAAAGCACAGCGTTTTATGCGCATATATTTAACAAAGCAGGTTATGGATGCATATATAAGCAAAGATAAACTCTTTCTTAATATGATTCAAATGTTTACAAAACTTCACAGAATGAATGCAAGCCGTCTTTAAATGTTTTATGAGTCATCCCGCCTGTTTGTAAGGAACTGATGTTGAAATCTTCTCACAAGATCCGGTTGGGGTACAATTCGTTTATATACTGTGTACCTTATTTCTTAATGTTGTCGAATGCCACTCTTTATATTTTAGAGGGCAGTGTAGAGATTGGGTACTCACAACTTGAAGAATTGAACAATTTTTTGTAACATATGACAATAAACTGTCACATTACTTTCCATTTGACATACTTGATTTGATTGTTTTCGTCATATTTATCTAGAAAAGAACGTCCTACGGCTCGTGAAAATTGCAGACGAATATCAGGTAACATCAATCATAAACAAATGCAAGGAAGTTATGATGGTTTTGTTGGAGAATCCCATCAAACAACCAAACCCAAACGGATGTCATTATCTCCACCAAGCAGTATGGCTTAGACCTTGCCTTCGTATAGTAGCAAAAGCACATGAATTAGGCTATGATGCCGTTGTAAAGTATGCCGTTAAAAGCATAGCAAAGTTTGGACACATTCTTTATAATGAAGGAAACACAGATCCATCAGCACAAGATGGTTCTGCCTATTTCGGCGAGCCTAATCCGTTTTACAAAGAAGGCGATGAATCTTTAAGTGATATAATGAAGGACTGTATGAATATGTTTAAAAATCTTTCTTTCGAAATTAAATATAAAATATTAGCTGAACGTTTACTACGGTACGATGGTAAAAGCTGCCTTAAATACTTAATGTGAATGACAGAAAAAACACTAGTTAGGATAATTTGTTTTCTTGCAGTCATTTTGCTTGATAGATAAATTATCATTATAAATAAATGTACATGTATTGTCGTTCACTGTTTTTTAAACAGTAAAGTCTAAATGTATGCTAATTTTTAAAGCTGACAAAAAAAGGCAGGTGTTCCCTGAATAATTGAAAACCACTGTAAGAACAGACTTGTGTTTCAAGTTGGAATTGAGCATATATGATTCAAGCATACTTAAGATATCGTCATAATAACAATGGATATTTATTTCAATTAACGTAATTTTCGCTCGGTTAAATATTGACAAATAAATTTCAAATGCTAATGTTAAAACACGAACCCTTTTGTTTTACTTTTATGAACAAGTACAACATCAATTTAAATGTTGTAGATATAATTGTTAATGTTTTGCCTTATGTTCAAATGTGGCATTATATCTTTCTTTTTGTTTAGAAATAATAAAAACAAAACGATATGATTAAACATAAAACTTTAAAACCTAAACTTAAAAATCGAATAAATTGCTTTGGTTTTGATATTTGTAGTAGTTTATTGCTATAAAAATGATTGATTAATTATATTATATTTTATGATCAGTATTCCGATTTAAACTTAGCTTGAAATATGACCAGGGTTATGATGTAGCTGTAAAAGTGCCCCGAAATATCTTTCATGTAAGTTTGAATATAGAAATCAACTCCAGTTTCAATTTAAAAATGTAATTATTTTATTTGAAAAATATACAACGTTTCGCATCAAGTATACTTTGTTTACAGGAAAAAACGTCAACGAAATAGCTTTGAAAATAAAAAAGTGTTCTTAATTCCGGATAAAGTCTATTGTATTTACATGACCCTTTATCGATTATTTATTGTATTTATCGACCCTTTATTAGACCAAATTGTCACGAATTGTAAATATTCGAGCGATACATACTAATTCAATGCAAGACTTTTCCAAGTGTCTAGAAAATGGTTAATTAATTCATTCTGCTCGACGTACCTTTTGCATTGCCCTTTCATTTTGCTAAAGTATATATATTCCGTGAAGTAAGCTTTGAATTTTTAGAAATGGTAACTAAATGTATATCGTTTATCTTTAGTGCAAGTAAATGTAAATATTTTATAAATGTATAAACATATCATAATATTGAAACATTCATTTTTTTGAGACACCGTTCATAGATGTAAAGCATTTGTATTACTAATTTGTCACTACTGAGTAGACAAACCAACCTTTTATAACTTTATCTAAAGGTGAGTGTTTAACTCTCTTAACTTAATATCTGACGCACGTGAAATTCTTGTTTCTGTTCTACGATCATTTCATGCACATCGTGTCAGGGGACAATGTTGTGATAAGTGCATTATAGTGACTTTCTTATACTGTCGCCTTTTGTCTTTGATTGTTTTTAGTCTTAGAGCAAAGTGTATTTACACTAATTATTAACAGCTTAAGATTACTAAATAATATGTCATGATGCGTTTAGATACATGATTTAAAACACTGGTAGGGGAAAATATGTTTTTATTTTTAAAATTAAGTTTAAGTAATACTTGATTTCTCGTTAATGTTTGGAAAGTCGACATTTCTTGTAATATCATAGTTAAATTATCATTATTATAATTTATCTGTAAGCAACGTAGATCAAGCTTTAAACGACTTAACATTTCTTAAGAAATTGCTTCTTCGTAAGTTAAATGTACACGATAACAGCAAGAAAACAACAATGATAAGGTTACTTGAGTTAATAAAATGAACGAAATATTTACATTTCTTAAGAACTATTTATAACAAGACCTGTCTGCTTGACTGGCAGAGGTAGACCTCATTTTCCCTCTCTGCATTATTTCCGACACATAAGGTCACAAGTCATGAGTGTTCTGACAGTCCATTTCCTAACTGGATAGCTTCTTTACAAGAAGAATATAAAGTCCTTTGCAATATTTGAACCCAAAAAGGGAAGGGGCAAGTTTTTTTAGTTTTTTGAAATGAGCAACTTTAAGCAATCTACCATACCTCATGATCTGAACAGCGTATGTCACTTTCTTCAATTCTGAAAAAGGGATGTACATTTAAACTTGTTGGTATGCTTCTAATGAAATATTGTGAAATATCCCTTTTGAAACATAAAAATTATCATCATTATATATGTATTCATAGCAAAAAAATGTAATAGAATAGCGTTTACAAAATTGCTTTTAAAATTCTATGAAAGCAGTGAGTGAATACAATTTTAACTTTTTTCAAAAAACATATCTATATTTTGAACTTATTACCTAAAAGCATATATACTATTTTTTTAAAAGGTTGAATCAAAAAGGAAATTTCAGCTAAAAAGCTCTCAAACTTTTTAAAAAAATAAAGTCATTTTCTCCCCATTTAAGTTGGACGATTGTTTAACATAATTATACTTGATCATATTACGTCTTGGCATTATGATTTTTAAATATTGGACCTATCAATTTCAAGGCATATCAGTTACAAATCAATATATATCTATAAACTTTTCAGATTGAATGAATGCATTTGTACTGATAAATAGATATTTTTCAATCGCAACTTTTCGGCACTTTAAAACAATTTTGGATATTACTATTGATAATCTGTGTGGTGTTCCGAGTGAAATGTTTTGTAAAAATGAACTATTGGAAAAACTAACAATTCTGAAATCGACAGTATTTTCAGATAAGTTTTTTTCAGTTTCTCTTTGAATTTCGCATTCATAAATTGTTTTATTATTCATCAATAACATTCATTCAACTGAGATAGACAAGGGAACATTATTGACATTATAAGAATGAGCAGTGACGAGTAGTTTGACAGATATGAGGAAAGCACAGAATATGAGGGATTAAGTTTTAGATGTTCAAACATCACCGGAATGTCTGAAGCACTCACAAACAGTTAGGAACCAGAATCAAGCTTTAGTTACATAACCGATATGCCTGAAGCATTTACAGAAAGTGGAGAATGTGATGATGAGATTACGTTAGTGTTTGATAACAGCAACAAACTTTATGTTTCGAAAAACTTTCTACGATACGCCTCGCCTGTTTTCAAGGCAATGTTTGATCATAACTGGCAGGAGAAGAAGGAAAACTGCGTATCACTGACAGGGAAAAATTTCGACGATTTCCTCGAATTTTTGCTTTGCATTCACCCGAGAATTTCAAAACCGATTACAGGTTAGTTCAAACAGATCACATTTAAAATGTAAGGAAGACCAGAATTTGATAAATTATGAAATATAATGAGTACCTAATACTATAACAAAACGTTTTGGGGTAAAACGATAAGGTAAATATCTTCTAAGTACAATTTTATAGGCGAGCGAGTGCTGGTCGTTATTAGTTCTTTTGTTTTCTTAACTTTGTCATTTATTTATCGAAAGGATTCATACTTGGACAAAACAGCAACTGCGACGAGACAGACATATTACAATAAAAAAAGGGAAAAAAATGTTTCTTTCTTTATTTTACTTTTTAAAGAGTTGTTAAAACCGTTTATCTGTTTGCTCTTAAAAAATAAAAGAAGTCGAGTGTTGCCCGCCTGGCGTTGATTTCTGTTTTTTTAAAGATAGTCTATACTTTGTTGGATATATTTTTTGTAGAAACAAACGTCTTACAGATCGTGAGCATTGCTGACGAATATCAAGTGACGTCAGTCATAAATAAATGCAAAGAATATATGATGAGATGGTTACAAGCGTCATTCGATCAGGCGAGAGCAAAAGATAATCATTATCTCTACCAAGCAGTATATCTCAGACCCTGTCTCAGTATAGTAGCAAAAGCACATGAATTAACCTTTAATGATGTAGTGAAGTTTGCAGTAAAAATTAAGCGAAGTTTGGACATATTCTTTATAATGAGGGACAAAAAGACTTACAAAGAATGTACGATGTGGATGAAATTTTTCCTTCCGATAAAACAGGAGATGAAACTTTTGGTGATATAAAAATGGACTGTATGAAAATGTTTCAAAAGCTTTCTTTCGAAATTAAGTACAAAATAGTAGCTGAACGATTGCTTCATTTAAAAGATGAAACTAGCCTTAAATACTAAATGTAAATGACAAAAAATAAAACACTGATATTTGACACTGGCTAGAATAAGTGTCAAAGCTGACATTATTGACAAATAAATAGTCAACGAATAAATATAAAATAAATGTGCATGCATTGTCGTTCATAATTTAGTTCTTTCTTATGTTTGCATAATATGAACAAGCGAAGATTTTTTTAAAACTAAACTTCTTTTATTATAAAGTGTCATTTGACATGTTTTTTTTCAGCTGACAAAAAATAGTCTGGAGGCTTTTGTTTTGAGAATAAAATGAAAGAATAGAATGACGGCTGTACTGGAAGTTGGAATTGAACAGAAGTGATTCAAACAAGCTAAACGATATCTTCAGGATATATTAATTTAAGTAATGTTCACTCAGTTAAATATAGAAGTAGTACAAATTCTCATGTAACCCATTTTAATTTATTCTATTTTTGAGTTGTATCGTCACTGAAACAATAGAAAACGTTTAGCTTACTTATCATTAAAATCTATATGTCAGTGCAAGTAATAGAAAGCGCATGTAAACACGAGGCTATCTGATTTTTACGAGGGGCGTTAATCAGTTCTACTTCGGCCGAGTATATTTTTCAAAGATACTTCTTGTTCTTTTTCTCTTTTCTCAGACTCCTTCATGAACTAATGTTTCTTTTCTCAAGAGAAGTTTTTCGAATACTGCTTAGTCCGCAGAAGCCTACTCAGTGGTTCCGATCTTTGTATTTGAAGATAGTATTTTAATCTATATGTAACCCGGCAGAAAACATGGCGGATGGCGTGCCCCGTAGGCGCTCCTTTTTAGTTTTGTCGTCCATTTAGTTATCATCTGGTATTTAATTCTCCTTTCTGAATGGCTGGCTTAGATGATCGATTTTGCACAAAAGTTATTTTTATCTGATTTGGTTCTGGGATAGCTTTAACTTTTCTTGACATTGTATTTAAAACATCATTGTAATTGTGAAATATGTAATAATTTATGAATGTTCTATTGTAAGATATTTATCTTTGTTATACGTCTTGTAATCACTTTTTTGTATAATTAGGTTTTCTAGTACCTGAATAAAAACACAACCTCCTTGGGTGTCCACTGTCAATGAGCTCTACCACTACATTAACTACGTTGGCTAAGCCGAAATTAATGCTCCTAAAAAAAACATCGTTCTGGATCTGCTTCATCAAGCTTGTTTGTGTCCTGGGACAACTATTCTTTTCTTTTGACCTCGCTATGTAGTAAGGCAAGATTGGAACAAGAATTGTATATGTGTCCGTCTGTCCTAATATCCGTATTTGTGACCACTCTACTCGATACTTCTTACACTCAATGAATTGAGTCAAATATAAATCTTCCTGAAACAAAGTCTAAACGCATTGTAAAGGTAAAATAGTCAGGATCTCCAGTTATGTTTTTTTTATAATTTCTCATGTATCCCTAAAAGAAGGAAATATCAGCTAAGTAGAAGCGATGTGTAAAGGACCTGCAGAAGATAAACCGGTAAAGTGACAATGTCCTAATAGAATGTCATATTTTTCACATCACGGGATGTCTAAGATAATATAATACATCAGAAATGTGCCTAAAAAAATCAACTGTGTCATAGTGTTACTCAAAAATCGCCCTTATAGTGTTAAAAAATTCGGTTTGGATATCTCGGTCTTTTAAACTGATTTGATTTATTGCGCATTTGAATGTTTTCAGTTGCAGGACCTTCATGCATCGATAAGGCAAAATTGTAAATGTTCGAGTGACAGAGAGGAATTAAATGCAAGAAATATTCAAGTGTCCGGTGCCTTTAAAAAGAAAATGCTGTTTTTATCATTCTGCTTGACGTACTTTTCGTGTTGCCCATACATTTTGATTTAATGATTGATATTCTGATATAACAGCTTTAAATTTGGAAAAGTGGTTACTCTAAATGTAGTCTGTTTACCTTTATCAAATAAATGTTAATATTTTTTATATACTTTAAAAATATTATTAATATTGAAAAATGTTTTATGTGAGACACTAGGAAAAAAAGTAAAACATTTGTAATATTACTTTGTCACAGACCAACCTATTACTTTTATATCTGAAGACTTAGATCAAGTTTAAGGGGGGCAACTGTTGCGATATGTGTGCTTTAATTACTTGCTTATACTTACTTCTTTTCCTTTGTTTATTTCACATGTTAGACCAAATTGTATTGACTTATCATAAGTCACTGTTTTGTTGGGATTTACGTCGCACCAGCACAAAATAGTTAATACCGCGACGTTTCAGCTTTCCTGGTGGAAGTAGAACTTTGGTGCACCTCCGTCCATTACTTAAAGCACAAAGGTGCACCTGAGTAGAATATTACAACAAAATAATCATATCCGCAATAATTGATGTTACGAGCGGAGGAGAACAAGAAAACGGTAGTTCGAGCCATCCGAGGTTGAGATAATAGGCCTTTTCCCAGCTAACATCGGTCGAATGACTAATACGTCAACATAATTGTTTGTTTGTACTAGTACATCAGTTCGTCGAAAACGTCATTTCCAAGTGTTCATAAATGAGTATTACCGGCACACTGTGTAAATCCTTATTCATGCATATTGTAATTGGTCTAGTTCGATTAGTCAATCATTTTCCAAAATTGTTGAACGATGTTCAAAATATGTTCATAGGATATATTGTATTTTAAACAATGTATTAATAAAACATTTCAAAAAAAACATTTTATAGCAGCATCTATTTGTAGTCATTTACGAAAATAAACACAAGTACAAGTATCGTTCTATAAATAGATGACAGTTACAAGTCACGTTATTAGAACCACGGCTGTAATGTAAACGTCACTTACTGTACGTTTAGGATAATTATTTATTGATGCGGCAGTCATGTCCACTACTGCGGTGTAAAACAGTTATTATATTGTGTTTATTATCATAAGGCGCGCATGCTTGCGATATAAATTTGAATATCGACAAATAAATCAACTGTCAGCGTAACGCAGTAGGTAAGGTTGCCAATTAATCTAATCTTCTAGATAAATACAAGTACAAATGTTGCTGCAATGCAGCAATTGAGAAGCTCCGCGCAAAAAATTCGCTCATTACATATACCTTACCAAATTATTCCTACGCACAGGTCATGTTATATTCAGATTAAGTACTATTGTAGATTTTTCCCGAATGTTTTGTAAACCATTTTTTGCATAATTAGACTTATCTTATGCACTGTCCATAATTAAAAAGAGGGGAAAGATATTTTAAATAAAAGAATGCTTTCACTGATGCCTACCTGGTAAGAAAAGTAATTCCATTGAATACAAACAAGACTTACAAGACTTGTAAATGTGACATGACTGTACTATGTTCTGTTTGTGTCATTACTGTAGTCAGTAACATAATATGATAAAAATATCAAAGTCTGCTGTTTTTTATTATTATAATTGTAACAAATATACAAATAGTAACAAAAGGGACTAATATTAATATATACTAATATTACAGGCAGTTTTTTCATGTCAAATTAAAAAAAAATGGTTTCTTTCAATACTGAAAGTAGAACACACTCTGGAATGAAAAAAATGGGATGAATTTCAAAAGGACCAAATTCAGGAATTTTTTGTTTGTTATACACGCGTTACAAGGTGATACAGTGTTTATTAATATAATATCAAAAGCAAAATTATTAAAGTTTTATACATGAAATCTTCTTTATATTGACAAATTCAATCATTAATAGTATACTTGATATGCTTTGTGTAAATTAATTCAAAATGTAACAAATCATAATATGATGTACTACTAAAAAAGGGAAATAACAAATGTATAACCTATGTAGCTATTTATAGCTTTCGAATTCATGTACAGCAGAACTGCTTACCTGTTCTGATTCATTAATATGACATGTTGCGAATCACCGAAGGGGAAAACAATATAGAAATCGAAAGGAGTTCTTGGATGCGGATTTAGTTTTAGCTGTAAATCGAATGAATTAAATGATCAAATCCAGGCCCATGGACAAAAAAAATAGTAAACACAAATAGCTCTGCGGTGCAATCAATGCAGACTGGTTCGGAATGTACTTTTTTCGCGAAATAATTTCTGTATACAAGTACAAATGTTGCTGCAATGCAGCAATTGAGAAGCTTCGCGCAAAACAAAAAATGTGCTTATTGCAGATATCTTACCAAATTATTCCTACGCACAGGTCATGTTATATTCTGATTAAGTACTATTGTAGATATGTTTTTCCGAATGTTTTGTAAACCATTTTTTGCATAATTATACTTATCTTATGCACTGTCCATATTTAAAAAGAGAGGCTAGATATTTAATTTAAAATAATACTTTCACTGATGCCTACCTGGTAAGGAAAGTGTTTCCATTGAATACAAACAAGACTTACACGACTTGTAAATGTGACATGGCTGTACTGTGTTCTGTTTGTGTCACTACTGTAGTCAGTAACATTAGATGATAAAAATATCAAAATCTGTTTTTTTATTATTATCTCTGAATCAAATATACAAATAGTAACAAAAGGGACTTATATTATAATATAGTAATATTACATGCTTTTTTATGTAAAATTAAAAAATGGTTTCTTTCAATACTGAAAATAGAACACACTCTGGAATGAAAAAATGCGATGAATTTCAAAAAGATGTCATAAGTGCAATCAGCAATCAGGGCGGTAAAAAAGAAAAGTGCTATGTACCGGAAAGCACCTACGGAAAAGACAATTTCAAAATGATAACACTATAATATAATATTTCTAAAAAATGGCCTACTTAAATGTTTTCGAAAAGTTTGTTACTTATTACCATAATGCGACACGAATGACCATTTCGTTTAGACCAAAACTACTTCTATAAATAGATTGTCCGACTTTCACAATGTTAATGTCATCTAGCTGTAGTAGGAGAGGGCAACTTTTCGAGGCGACAGGTTGCAAAACTTTCACAACCTGGCTTCGCAAGTTTCTCTCCCTTTTTCTGCTACTGCTTTATATAGAGCCTGAAGTTGGACTTACTTCGTCTCTATAATACTGAACCTTTACTGTAGGAAATAACAAAAACTCCAAGTTTCCAGTTCTAATTTGTTTAATACAGAATTATATATGACAATTTTCTTTATTTAAATGTACAAACTTCAATTTATCAAACTATGAATTATCTGACAAACAATAAATTCTTCCTTTTATTTGTAATAATTACCAAATTTAAATCAAAGAACTTTCAATGAGAAATATATTTACTTTTAATAAAAGAACACCTAATAAAGTTAGATAGGAGAAGGGGCGGCAACGTGTCTTTGTAACCTTTGCTACCAATGATGCCTTATATACTAAAGTTATACAACCCAATATATCAACATGTTATTTTAAACATTTAGTTTCGTAAATATAAATTAAGAATAATTATCAAAAGTAAAATTATTAAAGTCTTATACCTGAAATCTTCTTTATATTGACAAATTCAATCACTAATAGTATACTTGATATGATGTGTGTAAATGTAATTCAAAATGTAACAAATTATAATTTCATGTACTACTAAAAAAGGGAAATAACAAATTTATAACTTAAGTGTCAAAAACCAGAACATTTATTTATATACAAAGAAAGGGAAACAACCTGCCCTACTACATAGCTATTTATAGCTTTCGAATTCATGTACAGCAGAACTGCTTTCCGGTTCTCATCCATTAATATGACATGTTGCGAATCACCGAAGGGGAAACCAATATAATAGAAATCGGAAGGAGTTCATGAATCCGAATTTATTTTTTGCTGTAAATCGAAGCGATTAATTGATAAAATCTTGGCCTATTGACAAAAAAAAAGTAAACACAAATAGCAATAAACAATCAAATACGAGTAAACTTGATTTTTTCTTGACGTAAGAAAGTGTTAAGTGTTGTTTTAATTTCTATTATCTTCCCTTTTCACTTTTTTTCAAAAATGATATCTAGCAAGTTGGTACAACCTTATACTGAATAAGAAACAGAATGAATACATGTACACAAATTGTTAAAACTAAAGTTCAAGTGGCACGAAATACTCGTGCACTGCACAAGTACAACGACTACTGCATACTACTCACTACACAGGATAAAGTATATTTAAATTATAAAATATTATAACAAAACTACCTGTATTTTACAATTCGTTTGCATCTTTAGAAATATCGGGAAAAAATAGTGAAAAAAAAGACAAAGTTAGACAACTTGTGAGGCTCGAACTCGTGAGTAAAATTAAGTTGACATTTAGTTTTTTATCTTGTACTTTATTCGCTTCTAAATAAACTGTTTTACCTATTCCGATAAAGATTGTAAACTTTTGTGTACACAAAAAAAAATGCAACGTCACTCTCACATTATCATAGCGGCACAGTACAAGTATCGGTTAATATTAAATATACATGTAGTGTATATTCCGACAATGCCGTTAAAGCATGTAAAGAAGAGTAAGAGTAGAAGAGTTTTATTAATTTATTTATTTATCTGTTTGTTTTCTGTTATTTTGAAAGTCTGTGTTTAAGAGTGGTATCATACGTAGTTAATGTTTGGTTTTATTAACCTGTCAATTTAATACTAATTACACGGTCAATGCACACAATATATTAATCTTCGAAAGATTTTCGGTAATTTCCGTGAGATGTACTCCGTGAGATTTGATTAAATATAATTTGTGCCTATGGAGCAATTATACTGAGCGGTATAGTGGTATAGGGTAAGTTACAGGTTAATGATTTCTAAGTGTCCTACGTGTTGTGAGATCGAGACCGCGTACCTCCAATGTTGTTTTTTTCTTCTTATAAATATTTCAACATTATCGAAGCTATAATTGCTTGTTATGTTGTTCGTGTTGATTAAATATGTTTAGCAATTAAACTCCTTTTAAATAACATGCTTTCAGAATTAAAATTCATAATGAATTCGGATCAAAATTAGAAAATGTCGTTTCAATGGCGTTAAACACTATACAAATTGAGAATATTTCTTTGTTGATTCATATATGTGTAGACAATATTGGAAGCACCCGGCCATTTTCATGAAAATATGCTGCAAAAATAAAGAAAAAGAGTAGGCCTTATAACAACGGCAAAAGTAGGGATCGAACTACACACCCCTTATATATTAGACAATCACTCTACCGTCTGTGCTATCGCGGATTTGACATGGCCAATGCATTAAGCTGGTGTGAATATTTAAATGAGTGCTATAATGTACTCAAAATTGACAGGTCAATAAAATCAGACTATACATTGATTCATTTAATGAGTGCATTGTATTACAATGTATCGACGAGCGTTGCTATTTTGATATTAAATAATTGTGTAATATTTCTGTCAAGCATTTTTTTCGTTTAAAATAGAACCTATACCATCAATATGCATGCATTCCTATCAGAAATATTACAGCATAGTGTTTATAAAATTGTTTTAAAATTCTATGAAAGCAATGAGTGAATACAATTTTAACTTTTTTAAACAACATATCTACATTCTGAACTACTACCTAAAAACAAAAACATTACTTTTTACAAGGCTGAATAAACTAAAAAGCTATCAAACCATTTAAAAAATAGTCATTTTCTACCCATTTTAGTGGGATATAAAACAATAACGATTGTTTTACATATTATACTTGATCATATTACGCCTTGGCATTATTCTTTTTAAGTTTTGAACCTATCAATTTCAAGACATATCCGTTACAAATCAATACAATCTATAAACTTTAAATTGAATGAATACATTTGTACTGATAAATAAATATTTTTCAATCACAACTTTTCGGCATTTTAAAACATTTTTTTTATATTATTAATGATAGTCTGCGTGTTGTTCCGAGTAAATGTTTGGAAAAATGAACGATTGGAAAAGCCAAAAATATTTGAAATCGAAAGTATTTTCAGATAAGTTTTTTTTTCAATTTCTCTTTGAATTTTGCATTCATAAATTGTTTTATTATTCATCAATAATATTCATTCAACTGAGATAGACAAGGGGACTTTATTGAAATATTAAGAATGAGCAGTGACGAGGAATTTGGCAGATATGAAAAAGTCATGGAAAAAGAGAAATCAAGTATTAGAACTATCAACATCACCGATATGTCTGAAGCATTCACAAAAAGTAAGGAACCAGAATCAAGCTGTAGTTACATAACCGATATGCCTGAAGCATTTACAGAAAGTGGAGAATGTGATGATGAGATTACGTTAGTGTTTGATAACAGCAACAAACTTTATGTTTAAAAAAACTTTCTGAGATACGCCTCACCTGTTTTCAAGGCAATGTTTGATCATGACTGCAAGGAGAAAAAGGAAAACAGCGTGTCATTGCCAGGGAAAAATTACGACGATTTTCTCGAATTTTTGCTTTGTATTCACCCGAGGATTTTAAAACCGATTACAGGTTAGTTCAAACATATCACATGTAAAATGTAAGGAAGATCAGAATTTGATAGATTATTAAATAATACTATTGCAAAAAGTTAGTTTACTATTTTTGGAAAAAACGATAAGGACAATTTAATAAATAAATATATTCTAAGAACAATTTTTAAATGCGAGCGAGTGCTGGTCATTTTTAGCTCTTTTGTTGTCTTAACTTTGTCATTTATTTATCGAAAGGATTCATACTTGGACAAAACAGCAACTGCGACGAGACAAACCTATAACAATAAAAAAGGCAAAAATGTTATTTATTTTCTTTAATTTACTTTTTGAAGATTTCTTTAAACCGTTTATTTGTTTGCTCTTAAAAAAGATAAAGTCGAGCGTTGCCCCCGCCTGGCGGTGGTTCCATTTTTTTAAAGATAGTCTATACTTTGGGTACAATTTTTTTTTCTAGAAACAAACGTCCTACGGATCGTGAGCATTGCTGACGAATATCAAGTAACATCAGTCATAAAAAAGTGCAAAGAATATATGATAAGTTGGTTACAGGCGTCATTTGATCAGGCGAGAGCAAAGGGTAATCATTATCTCTACCACGCAGAATACCTCAGACCCTGTCTTCGAATAGTGGCAAAAGTACATGAATTAAGCTATAATGATTTAGTGAAGTTTGCAGTAAAATCTATAGCAAAGTTCGGACACATTCTTTATAATACAGGACAAAAAGAATCACAAAAAATGCACATTAAGAACCAACCTTCTCCTTCCGATAAAACGGGAGATGAAACTTTTGGTGATATAAAAATGGACTGTATGAAAATGTTTCAAAACCTTCCTTTCGAAATTAAATACAAAATAGTAGCTGAACGATTGCTTCATTTAAATGATGAAACTAACCTAAAATACTAAATGTGAATGACATAAATAAAATACTGGTATTTGACACTGGCTAAGATAATTTTCAAATTTCACATTTGTGATAGATAATTAAAGAATAAATATATAAATAAATGTGCATGCATTGTCGTTCATTATTTTGAAAAGTAAAGTACATGTATATGTTTTTTTTCATATGTTTGCATTATGTTACCATAATATGAAAAGTGAAGATTATTTTGAAACAAGACTTCTTTTATCATAATGTGTTATTTGCAATGTTTTATTAAAGCTGACAGAAAGAAAGGCGTGAGGCTATTGTATTGAGAGTAAAGCGAAAGCCATTGTAAAAATAGACGTCTGTACTTTTGCTGTAGGAATCGAACATATGTGATTCAACCATATTAACAATATCGTCAGAATAATTTTAGACATTTATTTCAATTGTCACTCAGTTAGATATAGAAGTAGTTCAATATACTTTTTTTATTTTACCCATTTATAATTACATTTTTTTTAGTTGTATCATCACTTAAACAATAGATAAACGTTTCGCTAACTAATCATTGACATTAATAAGTTCAGTACAACCGACGGTTATCCACGATGCATATTCCGTTCACATAACAGAATGGACCGAAATATTTCCGGAACATATAACATGGTTATCCGACAAATTTTAGTTTAAAATACAACTATTGGAATTTCAAAAATGCTAGAAATTGCCATTCAGCCCGAATGGTATTCGATTTGTGTCTTGATAAAGATTTCTTTTTCTTTTTTCTTGACTCTTTCCTGGCAATACAATAGAGCTACGGTTTTTTTCGTAAGAGAAATATTCCGAACACTGTTTACCCCGCAGAAGCCTACGCACTATTCCGAGCTTTGTACTTGAAGAAAGTATTTCAATCTCTATATCCTTTATATTTATTATTTTGTTATCATCTGTATTTAATTCTCCATTCTGAAAGGCAAAGATGATTGATTTTGCACGAAAGTTTTTTTACCTGATTTGGTTCTGGGATAGCTTTAACATTTCGTAATAACTGATTGCTTCACACATTGCATTCAAAGCATCATTGTAATTGTGAAATATGTAATTTATGAATTTTCTGTTGTAAAATATTGCTCCTTGTTGTTTGTCTTGTAAATTCTTTTTTTTAATATGTTCCTCTCGTGCATGAATAAATAGAAAACCTCATCGAGCGTCTACTATCAATGAACCCTACCGAAATAAATGCTGCTAAAAATCGTTCTGGATCTGCTCTATCCAGTTTGTTTCTTGCCGCGAGACTACCAATCTTTCCTTTCAGTTCGCTTTATAGCAAGGCAAGGTTGTAACAAGAATTGCATATGTGTCCGTCAATCCTAATGTTGGTGTTTGTGACAATTCCACTCGATACTAATTCTTCCTACACTAAATGAACTTGAGTAAAATATAAACCTTAATGAAACGAAGTCATAAGCATTTGAAAGATAAAATAATCAAGATCTCCATTTACTTTATCTCGAAGTAATACTTGCCTTTTCCTTAGATTGTTTTTAATGACAACAGTGCTATAGGATTTGGTTATTTCATATTGCAAATTATCAATCGTTATCTATCTGGACGTCACCTAACGGAAAACAACGTAACGCTTTAAACCACTAAACATTTCATCACAAATCGTTCCTGCAAGAAATATAGCAAAGATCGTGCGTTTCAGTTACAAAAATGAAATAAAGATTTACAATTCTTAACATATATTGTCAACAAGCATATTATGAATGAACTTAATATCATTTCCTGTTAGGTTTTACGTCGCTCAAACACAGTAAAGGTCACATGGCGACTTTCCAGCTTAATTGGAGGAGGAAGACCTCGAGTGCTCCGTACGCCTAATATTTCCGGCACGAACTAGTCGTTCCACCAACGTTTTATAAACTAGCTGGATAGCTTCCAGAAAAGAAAGACATTGACGAGATTTGAACCCACTTAGTTGAGGGGCAACTTTTAAAGTTGTTTGAAGTGAACAACCTTAACCACTTGTGAAAAAAGATGTTAAACTTTTACTTGCTATTATGCCTTTCATGGCACGTAATAATCGTTGATATCTATTTAACAAAATTCAGTTTTCTAAATCGCGACTTAGCGCTTATTTGTAGATCAAAGGCTTTCGCATTTTTAGTCAATATACGTAGAATACTCCAGTAGTATCTTCAAAACATAAAGTTTATATTTAAGTGCATTGATTTCAAAATCGATTTGATCCGATGTTTAAATATAAACATGAGATCTTATATTTATATCAAACGTTCTGGTGTTGAAATGTCATTCTATTTTCAACAGAGTGGAAATTCTTATTAAACGCCAGGACACAGATCTTCACCATGTTATCAAGGAATATAGAATTGGCCATAAAAATGCTTTCCTTAGCCTCGATTTTTGTGTACTTCTGTTCGGCAGAAGTTAATATTATCGACATTAGTTAATATTATCAAAAAACGATTGAGTATGAAACAGCGCGTATTATCATGAATAAGCAAAAATTATCAACGCCTGAATCCCAGAATATGCTTTCCTATACGATTTGTAAATACAAGTGCACAACTGACATTTCATAATGAGTGTCGTTTACAAATCAAGCCTAGAAGACAATAATGAAGTATAAATACCTTTCACAGAGAATTTAAAAATGAGGTGAAATAGTCGTTAGAAGTGACTGTTTCTGTTAATTTGTTTGTTTGTTTCTTTGTTTCATTTTAGGCCTTTTCCCAACAGTATTTCAGTCATATAGGCGAGTAGTTTCCTAATCATCGTTACTGGAGAGTTACATCAGTACTAGACTACCTTTCTCTGTGTCAAACTACCAAAGCATGTCCCGGGGATCGAACCCACGCCAGAAAGGTTACTGGATAAGAAGTCATCGACTGTAACCCCTCGACCACGGAGGCGGTAACTGTTATTTTGAAAGACACCTTTATCATCATAATGCATGTATTCATATAAAAAATGTAACAGAATAGTGTTTATAAAACTGCTTTTAAAATTCTAAGAAAGCAATGAGTGAATACAATTCAAACTTTATTACCAGCATATAACTATATTATGAACTATTATTAAAAAACAAATATACTATCTATCAGTAAGGAAGTTTCAACTAAAAAGCTTTCGACATAAAGTCCTTTACACCATTTTGCAGTCGAATATAAATCCATAACGATTGTTTAACTTTGTCACATAACGACAGCATTTTTAAACTTTTAACCTATCAATTTCAAGTCAGGTATTTTACTCATATCCTATTATAACAAACATGGATTCAACCTTGAGTGCATTTGTAGTGATAATTATATAAATAGATTTTTTCAATCGCAACTATTCGTCCTTTCCGTCAATCTTTGATATTATACTGGGGTGTTCAATTTGAAACCGGAAGTAATTTTTCAGATGATTTGAACAAAATTCAATTTCTTTATAAAATTTGAATTTATACCTTTTATGTGTTTTTCATAAACAGTATCTTTCTGTTAAAATTGAATTGAAAACGGAAGTAATTAAAACTATTAAAAATGAGCGGTGACGAGGGATTAGAAAATAGCATTAAAAACATATTCGATATGACTGAAGCATTTACAGAAAGTGGAGAATTTGATAATGAGATTACGTTGGTGTTTGATAACAGCAACAAACTTTATGTTTCGAAAAACTTTCTACGATACGCTTCGCCTGTTTTCAAGGCAATGTTTGATCATGACTGGCAGGAGAAAAAGGAAAACCTCGTTTCATTGACAGGGAAAAATTACGATGATTTTCTCGAATTTCTGCTATGCATTCACCCGAGAATTTCCAAACCGATTACAGGTTAGTTTAAACATATCACATATAAAATATAAAGAAGATCAGAATTTAATAAATTATTTTATATAATAACATTCTAATATAATTGCAAAAAATTAATTTATTTTTGGGAAAAACGATAATGACCATTTAATGAATAAATATCTTCTAAGAACAATTTTAATGCGAGCGAGTGCTGGTCATTTTAGCTCTTTTGTTTTCTTAACTTTGTCATTTATTTATCGAAAGGATTTTATACTTGGACAAAACAACAATAGCGACGAGACAGATCTATTAAAATAAAAAACATAAGAAATTTTCTTTCTTTAATGTAATTTATTTTTCAAAGATTTGTTAAAACCTTTTATTTGTTTGCTCGTTAAAAAGAAAAAGAAGTCGAGCGTTGCCCCGCCTGGTGTTATTTTAAAAGATGAAAGTTTTGGTATAAAAAACGGAAGACTATGATAGTAACTCATATCAAGAGATCAAGAGTCAACAGAATGTCACATAACCATTTACTTGACATCTCATACATCTAATGCATTTTCTTTTCAATCATTTTATCTGTTTTTTTTTTTTTTTTTGTTGTTGTTTTTCTCTCTAGAAACAAATGTCCTACAGGTCGTGAGCATCGCTGACGAATATCAAGTGACGTCAGTCATAAAGAAATGCAAAGAAACTATGATGAGTTGGTCACAGGGCCTTTTCTTTTCTTTTGACCTCGCTATGTAGCAAGGCAAGATTGGAACAAGAATTGCATATGTGTCCGTCTGTCCTAATATCCGTGCTTGTGACCACTCCACTCGATACTTCTTACACTCAATGAATTAAGTCAAATAGAAATCTTCCTGAAACGAAGTCTAAACGCATTTTAAAGGTAAATAGTCAAGATCTCCATTTATGTTTTTTATAATTTCTCATGTATCCCTAAAAGAAGGAAATATCAAACTAGTAGACGCGATGTGTATAGGACCTGTAGAAGATAAACCGGTAAAGTGACAATGTCCTAATATAATGTCATATTTTTCACATAACGAGATGTCGATAATATAATACATCAGAAATGTGCCTTAAAAATTCAACTGTGTCATAGTGTGTTACTCAAAAATCGCCTTTATAGTGTTAAAAAATTCGGTTCGGATATCTCGGTCTTTTAAACTGATTTGACTTATTGCGCATTTGAATGTTTTCACTTGCAGCACCTTCATGCATCGATGAGGCAAAATTGTAAATGTTCGAGTGACAGAGAGGAATTAAATGCAAGAAATATTCAAGTGTCCGGTGCCTTTAAAGAGAAAATGCTCTTTTAATCATTCTACTGGACGTACTTTTCGTGTTGTCCTTACATTTTGATTAATGATTGATATTCTGATATAACAGCTTTAAACGGACACTTGAATAGATTATTACAACAACATATTTATATGCCGAGTACAAATTCCAATTGGAAATAATCGATATATGACGAATGCCACGTCACGCTTACAAAAACTTTGGGACACTGA